>NW_015172011.1:625570-689000 GCF_001447785.1 Gekko japonicus
CATGCTTATATTTGGTACAACAAAGATAAAATACACTCCAATTTTCACCAACACGTAATAAGGGGGGCATTGATAAAATATTGGCGAAATATAAAAGATAGATATTATGAAATAATACCAAGATGCTTTGGAGCAGGGCCAGCTCACCCACTAGGCAAACTAGGCATTTGTCTAGAGTGACAAACTAATACAAAAACTATATAGACTCTTCTTAGAAAGATATATGGAGGATAAGGTGGTTAAGCCTTCTATGCTAGCATGGATGAGGGATATGGGATATACTATAGAATTTGATGAATGGGATAAAATATGGAAGACAATGAGATATTTGGAATCAATTGCTTATAAAGAAAACCTATATAAAATGTACTACAGATGGTATTGGACTCCAGATAGAATTGCAAAATGTTCTACAAAAATATCAAAGAATTGCTGGAAATGTAAGAACAATGTAGGAACGTTTATACATATGTGGTGGAAATGTGATAATATGCAGAAATTCTGGAAAATGGTTAAGCAATGGATATTAGAGATAATGAATGTGGATCTAA
Source organism: Gekko japonicus (assembly GCF_001447785.1). Taxonomy (NCBI): domain Eukaryota; kingdom Metazoa; phylum Chordata; class Lepidosauria; order Squamata; family Gekkonidae; genus Gekko; species Gekko japonicus. The sequence goes on from NW_015172011.1 coordinate 626,122, forward strand.
ATTTAGTACCGGAAATATACTTATTAAATATTATCCCAGATAACTTTAACCAAAATGATAAATATTTACTAACATACATCTTAACATCATCTAGAATCATGGTAGCAAGATATTGGAAGATGGCAAAGTTACCCTCTAAGATAGAAATAGCAAAGAAATTGCTGGATATAGCTAAATTCGACAAATTAACGTTGTTACATGGAAAATACGAAACTACATTTCAAAACAAATGGTTAAGAGTGTATAAGTGGTGGGGGGGAAATTACTATGTACAAGACCTCCAAAAAATGAATATAATTGTATAGAAATGTTTGTGGCTGTATAATGTAAAACTACATAAATACAGTATTTTTAAAAAAAGAATTACAACTGCTCCTCAGATGGCAGAGGTCAGTTCCCCTGGAGAAAATTGTAAGCTCTGTGTCATTATACCCTAGTGTGGTCACAACAGCAAACTGATGCTGAGTGCCCAAGGCCAGGGCACCCACACAGAGCCTCTTTCTAGAGCTTGTTATTTCCACAACAGGCCTTATTACTAGAAGTTCCATAAATAGTACCAGAAAGGCTTACAGGCAATTTAACACACACACCACAAATTCAAGCTCTCTTAGTAATTCGGTTTACAGATAACAGGCCCTGAATCAGTAGCTCTGCATCTGTTTTAAAACCAGAAGCTTCCAGGTTCAATCCCTGGCATCTCTAGTTAAAATCATCAGTGAGATGGTGATATGAAAGACTTCTCCCTGAGATCCTGCAAAGCCTTTGGCAGTGAGAGCAGAAAATTCTGACCTCAACAGACTGCTTCATGTAGCCAAGTTCACTGGTAGTTCATAATGAAAACTGTAATTCTCACTTCATCACTCACCAAGAGTTGACCTGGCCAGATTGAATATTAGACCATTAACATCCGTAAACAGGGACAGGAGCATACCTTACCTAAAAATTGATTCGTTTAAACAAAGAACTCAACACCTTTAGAGAAAATAACTATTGTGTCCTAGTGGACACCACCTATGGTAATTCAGGTTCTATTCTGGCGAGACTCAGCCAATATCGAAAGGCTACTCAACCCATCTATACTCATAAACAGAGATCAGGCGTCAAACAATTGGGTATTAGTATACTCATTTAAGTAAAGACCCCTGTGCGATTCACGCAAACAGAAGGAACTTCATAGGAACAACCATCTGTGATAGTTTTGATTTGTGGGGAGGATGTCGTGTCTCTCCATATAACTTATCAATGGTGACCAGAACTTTTTAAATTTCGTGTATAGACCAGAGTGAGTTGGTTGATTCTCTCGGCGGGTTGGGGGATTTCCATACCGCAGCTATTGTTAGTTTAGCTGTTGCCAATAATAGCGACGTGAGAATCCTCCCATCTTCTCCCGTAGAGTCATCCCACTTATTCAGTAGAATTACCTCTGGGACAAAGGAGATATTTTGGTTGGTGATTTCATTAGTGCGCTTAATTATCTGTTTCCAAAATTGGCTAATTATCGGGCAACCCCACCAGCAGTGGATATAAGAGCCCAGTTGCCCGCATTTCTTCCAACACGTGGAGTCGAAGGAGTTGTTCATTTTGTTGAGTTGTGTCGGGGACAGATACCACCTCGTGAGTAGTTTAAAATTCTGTAGTCGTAGGTTGATCTCCCCCCCTTCTGACTTCCCACAGTGCTCAAACCTCTATTACATTCATAAATTTTTTCTCCTTTTCCAATTCTTTAACAACATAATTCAGGTAGCGTATCTTTTTATCTGTTTATCTATGAATGTTTAAATTTAATCTAAATGTCCATCCAACCTTAATAATTGTCAAAGCAAAATAAATTGTTTTTTACATCCTAGTATTTCTCCAAGTAGTCTTTAAAGTCTTTCCAATCTGCAAAAAAATCTTCTGCTTCTTGATTTTTAAGCTTTCTCGTCCACTGGTAATTTTTCACTTTAAAAAAAATCAGTACAAAAAGAAGCAATTGACCAAAAGACCTCTTTAATTAAACATTTTGATTAAATACAATGCTTTATATCAGGGTATGGACTAGGTAATATTGGTAATTTGTATAACACACAAAAAAGAGCTCAGATAAGACACCAATTCCAACTTCTCAGAAATTTGGAGTAACAGCACAATCAAGATCCTTATTTTCAAAGCTGCATGGTGTTCACTCAATTGCCAGCATCTCCAGTAACCTTGGAGAGTTACTGCTAGATAGAACCAGACTATATACATATTTGGCCAGGCTTAGGACATAACAAGATATTGGTGCAAATATGTAACCAAAAGCTGCAGCCTTGAATTTCCTCCTCCACAGCAGCCAGTAATACAAAACACACTACATAATACCATTGTATTGTGCATTTCTGTTTCCTGTTCCACCTTATTGGCTGCTCCTTATGGAGGTGGGGCACCATAATGATATTACATCATATATTAGCATGGAAGCACAAAGCAGCTTCTGGAAGAATTTCAAAGCAACACTTTGAAAAACTGTTGATATACGACCAAAAGTTTATGTATAGAAACCCCATCAGACATTCACTTTATCTGTAAAGATGAGTAGAGAAATAAATCACAGTTTTGATTAAATCTGATTCAGTGTCTGCAGAAGTCATGTTTCTTTCAGGGAGTTCATTGACTTGCTGTTTTCAGGAGTGAGCTTTTGAGATATTGAATATATATGTGTAAGTTCCATATTCTTGAGGCACCTTCCACTCCCTGGCTCCTGACTTGCTGTTATATCGATAGAAATTCCCTGTGACTAGGAGACAACAAAAACAAAATTGACATCATTTTGGATAATTGGCTATGACTAGTACAATATAAGTTTCATTCTACTAGTCTCTATTTTGTATTAAGTGAAGGAGGTCAAAGTATAGTACTGACTGAGCCAAATAAATTGATTACTCTCCCGGAATCTGGTGGCATCATTTGCTGCCAAAGGGCTTTTGAAATATTAATTCCAAAACAGGTTATTTCCCTACTACCCAGAAAACGCATGTAAAGGATTATCACATACCACCTCATGCCCATAATACTAACTAAATTATCATTATCTTAGATTACTGGAGAATTAAGTTATTTCATTAAACAAGCTGATCTTCTCATGTGGGTGTATTCACTCAAAAGTAACCCTGAAGCTTGTCCCTTGAAACAGCAAACTGGGTTTTTACTTGTAAACAGTCTCTCTGCTCTTTTTTTTTTGTGCATGGGACTGCAGATGCATGAAAACTGGCAGAGAAAAAGCTACTAGGATGAGGACCTTTATCAGAATTAGATTGATTCTTGCTTGATTCTCTGTATTACTCTTTGAGCGGTGGCCAGATAACAATACATACGAATGAGGATTTTTTGGAATAAATGTCTTCTTGAATGACTCTGACTTATGTAACAGTGCTTAATTAATTGATGCACTGTGATTAGTTCCACTGATGAAGTGTGTCGAAATGAGGCTTTTATATCCGGAATCCTCGTGTGACTTCTGCCTGGTTTTGTGTGACTTCTGCCTGAATTTTTGACTTCTGCCTGACTTCTCATGTTCTGATCCCTCTGGACTGATTCTTTGGACTTTTTTGGATCTAATTTGTTTGACTATTCTCTTACTTATAGTTTTGCTATGATATTCATATCCCTTGTGTAAGTGATTATGTTATGTTGCTTAATTCTTTATTGAATTATACGTTTTCATGACCTTTAAAGTAAAGGTCAAGGTTCCCTTGCTCGAAAGCCAGTTGAATCCGACTCTAAGGTTGCAGTGCTCATCTCAGTTTCAAAGCCGAAGAGCCAGCGCTGTCCAAAGACGTTTCTGTGGTCATGTGGCCGGCATGACTAAACACCAAGGCGCACGGAACGCTGTTACCTTCCCACCAAAGTGGTACCTATTTATCTACTTGCAATTTCTTGCTTTCAAACTGCTAGGTTGGCAGGAGCTGGAACTAGAGATGGGAGCTCACTCCACCATGCGGCACCCGGGTCTCGAACTGCTGAACTACTGACCTTCCACAGCCTGCAGTTCAGCGTCTTAACCACTTGAGCCACTGCAGCTCCTTTTCATGGCCTTTACCTACATGGGGGGGGGGGACAGGCAGATCTGTCCTCGCAGGGGAGGGAGAGCTTGTATCTGAATAAAACTTGGTCTTAAAGGTGCCACTGGACTGTTTTGGACCGGGGGGTCAGGGGAGCTCTGCAATTTACCTGGCTGCTTCTTGCTCTGACTGATGGCTGCTGGGAGCAGGGGGTGGGGCTTGTTGCATGTGCCTGCCCCCTGGGCTCTTTACTGCTGGAGCTCCGCTCCTGCAGGAAATGACCCCTGGATTTTCTTGTATCTTGGTGTATATATTTCTTCTATGTAATTGTATGTTTTCTAAATAGACATTTCAGACATTTTCCACGGTTAGTGGTTAGTTGTCCCCCCCCCTCCTTTTGTACCATTGTACTTGTTTATAAGTTGTTTTAAAAGGTTGTCTTTTTCTTTATCCTATTTGAAAGTCAGCAGTATGAATGCCTCTTGGGTATGGTGGAAAATGATGAATATTTAACGCAAGAGACATTCACAGGTGGTTTGCGATTTCCTGCCTCTGCATCACAATCCTGGATTTCCTTGGTGGTCTCCCATCCAAATAATAACCGAGGCTGACCCTATCTGGATTCGTCTCTAGACTGTTGAGCCACTAAAAATGTTGGTCTGATTACCTGTGCTCTACTGCCGGAAGCAGATAACGTTATTTACATATCGATTGGCATTGTTCATTGTTATCAGCCAGAATGTCTAGATCATTCAAATACAGGAATTTAGGAATATGCATTAAACTTTCTGTTTTCCTGGAAGAACTTTTATACAAGATGGTTTGGATCTTGTTTGTGATCAATAAAGTCACTGACTGAATGACTCATCGACTGCATGAGTAATTGCCTATTCCTCAAACTATGCCTTTACATCCACAGAGCAGAGCAGGGGAATGTACAATAATTTTTCATGCAGATTGGATGGCCGTGTTTTCTGTTATGGCATAACCAGCAATGCCATAAAGACCAGAACAAAAGAAGGGGAGTTATTAGAGTTAGAGTCAAGGAAGGAAACCGAATATAAGGCTGGGGAATGGATAAGTGCATTGGGGAGGAGCTTTGGGGATTCAAAAGTGTCAGGAGTAGGGTATTGTACCATTGAAGTTTCTGTTGCTACAGACCCCTGGTAACAGTGGGGGAACAACATTAATGGATTAGAAGACTGAAGGAGAGGGAGGAAGGTGACAGATACAATAATAGATGTTATCCAGGTGCATTCAGGATTATATTTTATTGAGGGTGTGATGTTCCCTTTTGCTTGCAAGTCAGGAATAGGATAATCACTCAGGTTCCTGCTCTTAGGTTCACACAGCAGAGACAAGTGTGTTCAAAACAACATCCACTTATTAGCAAGAAGAGACAGGGATGAGAGCAAGGTAGCTCATGCAATTCTAACTAACAAACAGAATCCAGCAGGGACTCCAACCCACAAGACTAAACCAATACACAAAAATTATATGCTTCCTGTGTGTAACTCTGCCGTATGATAAATAAACAAACAATGCACAGAAAGATCAGAAAGGAAGGAGACTTTTCCATGCATCTAAGAAATAACGAGTGTCCTGTTTGTGACTGTACTACCTTTTATTTTACAGTAGACCCTTGCCATTCACAGAGGTGTCATCCCTGGCAGCACAGTGAATGGTGAAATCCATGTATACTGGGAGTCAAGGGTCCGCTGCCTTAAGGGGTGGACTGGGAGGCCAGAACAGCCTTGAAAAGAGCCCTACCCCTTCGTGGAGAGAGTCTCGACTCAGGCAAGCATCACCTGGCTTGGCTGCAGCGTTCTTGAGGGAGTCATGCAGTTGTGGCCACTTCACTTGCCTGGCCTGGGCAAGTCGCCCTGCAGCACCTATGACAATGCTGAAACTGGGAGCTGCAGTGCAACTTGCCCAGGCCAGGCAGGAAAGGTGGGGGTCACCATTCAAATCACCTGGATGACCAGGTGAGGTGAGTGCCATGCAGCTTACCCAGTGCACACACTTCCTCTATGAGTAGGCACAGCTCTGACAAACCAGCAATCATGCACAAGCGTGTTGTTGCTCTCTCTCCCTCCCCCACCATGTGACAGGGTCAGGCATATGGTTGGGCCACAGACTACAATTTAGTGAAATCACAAGCCACAAATCCACAAATGGAGTGAGTCTACTGTATTATTAAGTCAGTGCCTAAGTGCCCCCCACACCCTTTCATGAATATTGCTTTGCCCTGACTCCTATTTCTTTGTATCTCTTAATAACTTCTTGCCTTATTTCCCACTTCTATGCAATGAGCAGCATGCAAGAAGAGACTCAATGAGTGGGGTCTCACAAGGTCTGCTACGTGACACGACCTATGTATAGGGAGGGAGCCCACCCAAAAAGTTGGGATCCTTCTCATACAAACCAGGGGAGAGGGAAAAGGTGCTTCTCCACCCATGTCAAAACCTTGGTGGGGGAAGCAAGGTTTATCATCCCTGGAGCCCTAAAGGGCAGCAGGAGCAGGTTAAAGGGTGCCAGGGTGACCCCTGCCCTCACCCATGGTAAACCTTCTGAGAGGCAGTGCTGTGCCTCTCATGTTACGAAGGGTGAAACCCAAATCACAGCTGCAGTTCTGAGCATTATGCTGTTGCCTGATAAAGGAACTGTACAGTGCAGTGCTAAGCATAGTTACACCCTTCTAACCCCATTTACTTCCATGTACTTAGAAGGGTGTAACTCTGCTTAGGAGTCCACTGCTAATGAAGTTCATCCACATGGAGATAGTACATGGGCAACTGTAATGTCTCAACACACACACCTCCGGTCAACCTGCCACCTCCCAAAGGGTCAAAACTTCGAACCCCATCCGAATTGGCCATTTCACAGCCAATCTTTTCCTAGCATTTATACATTCTGCTTCTGACCAATTAAGCCACATGTTCCTTCATTTTATTCTCAAGATGGCAAGTAAACCAACCAAACAAACAAATAGGGGGATTTAAATCTGTCATTTTGTGAAACCTGGCTGGCCAGCTGAGGCTGACTGCAAAAGCCTCCCCACATCCGAATTCCAATCAAGCTGCCTTGCTGCTGGAACAAAGCCCCTCGTGCGGCTGACAGCCCGGATATTGAGTGGCTCTGAACAGCCTCCTGACTTCTAAGCTTTAATAAGAGAGAGGAGTCATCACTTGGAGAGGGATGCAACACCTGCAAATGCCAGTAAGGATCGTTTCAGCGGAAGGGGAAGTGAAAGAATCGGCCTCATTATGTCTAAAACAAACTTGTGCCAAACAGGATGGAAATAGCATGCTCTCGGGAAGGAAAGCGTGCCGGAGACATAGACAGTGAACTATGCCACTGAGGTACCATCTAAGCAGGGCTGCCATATTGTCATACATTGGTGTGATTCATCCATGAGTCATACTAGTGTGACTCAACAAAGAGTTGGCTGCTTGGCACTTTCTGAAGTTTGCTAACTTCTAAAGCAGGGCTGGGAAGCATTTAGCAATGAAGGTTCCCTCCAGCCGTGATTACGTTACAGTGGACACATGTGTATCTTCCATGTATGTGCATATCTCAATTTGTAAGAAAGAAACAATGCATGCTCATGTTACAAATGGAACTGAGGCCCAGTACCTAGATAAATGTGAGGTTCAGGGCTATTTTTGGGCAGGAATGCACAGGAACGGAGTTCCGGCTGGCTCCTCAGTGGGCCACGCCCAGCAGGAACTCATTAGCATAATAGGCCACACCCAACAGCAGAAACTCATTAGGATTGGCTACATTAGGGGTGTGTGGCCTAACATGCAAAGAAGTTCCTGCTACAAAAAAAGCTCTGGGTTTTGACAACAAACAAGGTAAACAGAATAAGAAGCAAAAGGTTGGTGTGGTTGGATGACCACAGTTCTGGTAACATGTGGGTGCAGCCTAATATGCTAATGAGTGGTGCTGTCAGGGTGTGGCCCAATATGCTAATGAGTTTCTGCTATTGGGTGTGGCCTATTATGCTAATGAGTTTCTGCTGGGCTTTTTCTACAAAAAAAGCCCTGGTGAGGTTTAATCACACCTTCAGTTCTGTGTGTGTGTGTCAAGTGCTGTTAAGTTACTTCCAACTTATGTTGACCTTATGAATAAATGCCCTCCAAAATGTCTTATCATTAACAGCCTTGCTCAGTTCTTGCAAACTGAGGACCACGGCTTCCTTGATTGAGTCGATCCATCTCCTGTTGGGTCTTCCTCTTTTCCTGCTGCCTTCAACTTTTCCTAGCATTATTGCCTTTTCCAGTGACTCTTTTCTCAGAATGTGACCAAAGTATGACAGCCTCAGTTTAGTCAATTTAGCTTCAAGGGAGAGTTCAGGCTTCATTTGATCTAGAACCCACCGATTTGTCTTTTTGGCAGTCTACAATTTCTATAAAACTCTCCTCCAACACCAGATTTCAATTTGAATCACCTTTCTTCCTTTCAGCTTTCTTCATTGTCCAACTGTCAAACCAATACACAGTAATGGGGAACACTATGGTTCAGATGTACATGTATTTAATATAATATGAGAATTATTCAGTGCTTGTATAAAGCAAAAATTGAGTGCATACGGCACACAGATGATATATGTGTTCACTGTAACTTGTGAACAAGACTTGCAGTTTAGGAACAAAGTCATTCAAGTATAAATTAAATAGATGTGGAGCAAGGACGCACCCTTGTCGTACCCCTCTGTGAATTGTTATTGGGTTGGACACAAGTCCTTCGTTGTTTAGTTTGACATGCACCACATTTCCCAAGTAAAGATTCATCTAAAAGACAAAGTAAGGAATGGAAAAGTTCCAGCAGGTTGATTAATTTAATATTTAAGTATCATATTTCAACCAAACCTGAAATGGACCAAGCACATCCACTATCTTAAAGGAAAAACTGACCTAGCATTATTGGCACTAAAAAAAAATTCTACATCCAAGGAGCCCCATACATTCAGGCTCTTCTGAAAGTGTATCAAGCTTTGAACTCAACCTTCTTTTGTAAAATTTTATCTTTGCCACCATCATCACTTCCTCAGTGATACGTTTAGAGTTAGGGTTACCAAAGATCTCAGCCTTGATTTGGAAAGCTATAGTCAACTATAAATATAGATTGTTGACTTCTGAAAATCTTCCAACTTTGACTTCTCTATCAGTTCAAGAACAATACTGGCAAGGATGGAATAACATTTAAACAACTAGGCATACATTAAACAAAATTTAAACAACTAGGCATACATAAAACAGGGAACTTAACATCTAAAATTAGAAAGGTGCTCAACAGAAAATTAATGGAGCATGACTGGAATGCGTTACAAAGGGATGCCACACTGAAATGCTCACCACTCTATGTGGGGATTAAATACTCCATCAGATTTGACATACCACACTATTTGTATGCACTATCTGTCCCTACGTTGAGAATAGCATGTATGGTGGCACTCTGCAATGCATTCCCATCTGCACAGATGAAGGGTCGTTTTCAGGGCATTCCAGCAAGTCAGCACTATTGTGACTGCCCATTAGCAACTATAGACTCACTTGCCCATATATATTTTTGGTTGCCCAAAACATACAGTTAGGGTTATCAAAGATCTCCTGAGGAAATGGCTGTTAAAATTTTCTATCTTTTCCGAATCTACAAGGTTGAGACTTCTGCTGAGTACTCTGTGCAATAATCGTATAATAGATGTGGCACATTTCTGCTATATTATCTTTTTAAATGTTTAAAACCTTTTAAAAAGTTTAAAATGAACTTTTATGGTGTATGGCCTATAGGCTTTTAAACCTAATAAACTGAAACAGAAACTGAACAAGACTTGTCAGAAATTGATGAATTCAGATGCTTTGCTTGATTCATTGTATATGGGGTTTTATTTGCTGTCACTTGCAGCTATGAGATCTAGTAACTCACTTAGCTTTTTAATGAAGGGTGAGTTGGCTAGGACCACATGTAATTCGCTGTTAGCTTAAAACGTTGTTTTCCAAAAAATGTATTTGTTTGGGGGGTGGGTTGTCTGCAGGGTCAGTATGACTTCCTTCAAAATGAGTTGTTATTGGAGGTGGTGTGTTTGTTCACATCACAGAAATATCAATAAGGACTGCTCCCATCCTAGGTTTGGAAATAGTGGCATTGTACAAGTTGTCACTGATAAGGTGAACCATGAGATGGGACTGGGACTGAAAGTCCATTTCCCCTTCCAAGTCCAAAGAGCTTTTCACAATCAGTTTAGGAGAGCTGGACCCTCGAGTTGGGTTAAAACCAAAATGGTTGCCTCTATTTCTTTTGAGACAAGGGGGGGGGGATCAGGATGTTCACCAAATTCTATTTTCTTTGACATATTTTTTTTAAAAACATTCAGTTTAAGGCATACAACAAATGCAACGATTGGTTCCAGTTTTGGCGATTGCCATGGCAGCAGCTTTTTCCTGGACCTCCAGAAGCCTATCAGTGCCCACGGTTGGGAGGGGGCGTAATTGTCCGCACCACCCCAGGAGCCCAGGAGAAGGGCTCCTAGCCATGGGGCACTAGAGAGCTCCCCCCAGCGAGAAAAGCCGGTGAAGGGGGGGCTACTCCAAGCCCCGACGGTCCCGCATGGGAACAAGATCAGCACACTGGATCAAGCATTCGGTGATCAAGCGATATTGGACACAGGCGAGCAATCGTTGAAAATGTGAGTTTAAGTACAAGCGAGACAATGAAAAAGTGCAGGGCCCTCCCGAAATAAAATGAGGGGGGACTCCCCTCCGTTAAAACTGTTTACAGGCTATTTAAGCTACAAAAAGGAGGAGGCTGTCACAAAAAGCGACCGGAATAAAATAAAGAGACTGTAAGCCCTTACCACGTTACAAAAGAACTTCCAGAGACTTTGACAAACTTTTGATAAAAGTAAACAACTCTCAAACATGGCGCCACCAACGGCGAAGGACTCTAGAGACAAACAAGTGAAAGCAAAGCTTCTTCCCAGAAGCTCCAGCCCTGCAAATTTTGTTTCTAGGCAGGGCTCTACAGCAGAACTTCAAAGGCTCTTGTCAGAAGCACTTCGCCCCCTGCTGGAGAAAATTACAACAATTGATAACAAGCTAAATACACAGCAAGCGCAAATGACTACAAATACGCAGAAAATAGAAAAAACGGAGCAGAAGCTCTAAGTGATTGATACCAAATCAAAAAAGATGGACAAAAACTGCAGGCACTTGGGGGGAAAGTGCCAAATCGAAGAGTCTCGAGTACTACAGCTACAAATGGAAAGAGCAAGCTATGTCTTGAGACTTCAAGGGATCCAGGAAGAGAAAGGAGAGAATCTGAGACAGACTGCTGGCGACGCTCTGGCACCCATAGCAGAGACGACATCGGATCAACTTCAAAGAAAAATAGATATGGTCAATAGATCGTATTCAGAATGTATTAGAAAGAATAATCTGCCAGGGGAAGTTACAATAAGATTCACTCGAAGAAAAGTGAGAGATCAACTATTGAAAGCATCTAATGGAGCTACCTTGAAGATAAAATACAAAGATATAAGAATACTGAAAGACGTTCCATTTGAGATAAGAAGGAAAAGAAGGAAATATAGAGACTTGATTCTATATCTACAAAAGCATGATGTTGCCTACAAAGGGTCTAATCTTCAGATATGCAAATGGTAGAGAAAGGATTGACTCTGTTGAAAAGGCTTGTGAATTTTTGCATCAACATAGCAGTCCAACAGGAAAAGGTGCGACCGGTGATGCCAAAAGAAAGCAAGGAAGAAGGAGAGGCTGGAACCTCTGAGGGAAGACTGACTCTAAAATGTGGGTGGCAGGTCCTAAACAAGGCTGTGTTAAGACACAGAAAGGGGGGAAAATAGATTGTCAATGTGCTCTGGAATATCTAAAAAGTCTAAAAAGTAGTTCAATGTATAACGTTCTACAATCTTTTTAAGAAATTAGAAATGTTGATGAAATAGTTATGTTTAATTAGATAGATGATCATTTTCAACTAAAGTTAACTTGTGTTTAAGTTTAAAGGTAAATGTGTAAACGAATGTATGATCATCATCTCTTGGGTTTTTAGAGGGTTTTCTTTACTTTCTCCTATAGATGCAGTACCCCTTCCCTGGATTTTCTGTTTGTAGTTTTTAGTGTGTAGTTATTAGAAAAATGCAATAATAAAAAAAAATCCCCTTTGGGGGGGTACAAAAAAAATGCAACTATTCTTTAAAAAGCCACTCTAATGTTTAAAGTAGTGTGTGCATCCATAAAGGATGCAGATTAGTAAAAGAGAAATTATTGAGTCAAAGTACAAATGATTGCACTCTTTAAAAAAAAAACAACCCAGCTAGGGTATTAGGACATAGTTGCATTAGGATTTGTTGCTGAAGCATATAGCTAGAAAGATCAACAACCAAGAGTATTACAGGAAAATGATCTGAAGACAGAGGATAGGCTTCAACCGCTGATGCTAAGAGGATCTGGCTTTGAATGGTACCAAGATAGGAAACCATGAAGAATACAAACTGGAAGAGCCAGTTTGGTGTAGTGGTTAAGTGTGCGGACTCTAATCTGGGACAACTGGGTTTGATTCCCCACTCTTCCACTTGCACCTGGCTGGATGACCTTGGGCAAGCCGTAGTTCTGATAAGACCTGTTCTTGAAAAAGAGCAGTTTCTGTCAAGAGCTCTCTCAGCCCCACCTACCTCACAGGGTGTCTGTTGTGGGGAGGGGAAGGGAAAGGAGTTTGTAAGCCGCTCTGAGACACCTTTGGGTAGTGAAGGGCGGGGTATAAATCCAATCTCTTCTCTTCTTCTTCTTCTAAACCAGGATTAAGCCATGGCTCAGGATCCTAGTTTGTGGATAAGAAACAAACCACAGTTTATTAAAGCACATGAATTTGGATCATACGAATGATTATGGATTAGATCCAAGTCTTCTCTCTTGGATCTGCATACCTAGGAAGGTGGGCAAGGGAGCGTGTGAACTTAAGTTGTTAACTTCCTCTCACTTGGAGGCCAACTTCCACAAGGCATGTGCAAAGGCAGGAAGGACTTCTCTCAGTTTATTAAATTAACTCATACAGTGCAGAGTCTTTCCATTAGTGGTGAAACAAAACAAATCCCATTTTTCTCCCCATGGAGAATTGTCCATTTTGTTGCCTTGTGGGGAATTATCACAGTTATCTTAAAAAGAGCATTTTAAACCAAGGGAAAGAATCTACTATGTAAATGTACATGGAAAAGAACAAAATGACAAGTTCAAAATGTCAGACTAAACATAAAGGTTAGTTGCCTCAGAAATGACTAATGGTTTCTCACCTGAAACATTTGTGAGTAATCACAGGAGAACTCTCTAGAAGCAGGGTGTCTAATTTCCCCCCCAAGTATTTAATTAGCTAAGTAAAAAAAAAAGCCTCTGTGAAGTAGTGGTCAGCTTTTTTGGGGGGGAGGGGTTTGAAAATTCAGCTGCCTTTTTCCTTGTGAGAAAGTTGTCTTAACATTTCTCAAAGATCTTTTCGCACAGGTATGGTACCAATAAAGGTTTAGGTGGTGTATCATAGCATGGGAGAAAGACTGGTGAGGCTTAGGCTCAAACTCACTTAGTTCTAAAGCACATTTGGTGATGTTGGGTCAGCATTTCTTTCTCAGCCTAACCTACCTCACAGGGTTGTTGAAAGGATAAAAGGGGGAGAGAGGAATAATGTGCACTGCCCTAAGCTCCTTGGAGAAAAGGTGGGGGGGAAATTGATTAGACAGATGATTGCATTGTCTAGTTGTCTGCAAACAGAAGGTACCAAAACTGATTTTTCATATGGTCATGTAAAGAAGAAGAGATTGGATTTATACCCCGCCCTTCACTCGGAGTCTCAGAGCGGCTTACAAACTCCTTTCTTTCCCCCTCCCCCCAACAGACTGACAGACTGAGAGAGCTCTTTCAAGAACTGCCCTTTCAAGGACAGCTCTGACAGAACTATGGCTTGCCCAAGGTCATCCAGCAGCTGCAGGTGGAGGAGTGGGGAATCAAACCCGGTTCTCCCAGATTAGAGTCCGTGCTCTTAACCACTACACCAAACATTAACATAGGGGGTAGAGGGGGGAAAAAGAGACAGTGACATTTTAAAGTCCACAGCAAGTTGCAGGTTCTGACTATTAATACTTCCACTGACAAGGGCTATCTCAGTGCTTAATACATAAAATGAAAGGTTGTGGCGCTTGTAGCAATATGGAAAAACTGATTATATTGTAGGTCCTGTGAGGAGCCAGGAATTAGGCAAGTGTAAAACACCCAATTTCTATTTCTCCTCAGTTGGGACCTGAGCAGAATGAGAGAAGGCCAATACTGAGAGGGCTCGGCAGGGAAGGTGGGGTACAAATGGGAAAAACAAACAAACAAACATAAAGTTAGTTTAAAAACAAATAGTGTTTTAATATAAAGACAGAAATAACACACCTTGAAACATAGCTGAAGTCAGTTTGATATTCTGTTCTCTGACATGGAAGGCCTGCGTAGCCCAATCAGAGCAGTTTAATGAGACTCTGTGGGTTAAAGAGGGAGGTAACACTCTCTGCACATCCTAATAGGTATTCTTCAGCAAGCTGGCAGCTCTAGCAAGGAACAATCCCAATGAATTATGAGAGACTCAAAGCACAGCAGCAGCAGCATGTTGTTTATTTCACAGGCTGAACACATTCAGGCATCACATCTGGGCTGTGTGAGCTTTCGGGGAAAGGGAATACCTGTCTTTCAGGGAGACTTCACCTACTTTAGTGCTCAGCCATGAGAAAAGGAAGCTGCATCAAAAAAAAATCTGTTCAGCAGTAGCATACAGCATGACAGAACAGGTAAGTGTGCAAATACATCCAGAGGATTCAAAAAGAGATAGTTTAAAAATAGGTTTACTGTTAGGAAATTACTGGAAACTAGAAATATAAAAAGGAAAGAATGCTTATCTAATTCTGCTCCAAAAGTACTTGCCTTATCCCATGATGATATTAAAGGATAAGGTAAATGCATGTTTAGTTTCTGCCAAGTTCCCTCAAGCTTCTTCTTCTTCAGACCATCTATTACTATTTACGTAATTCATTTATAACCCACCTTTCTCCCCTGTGGGGACCCACAGCAGCTTATATCATTCTCCTCTCCTCCACTTTATCCTCACAGCAACTCTGTGTGATGTAGGTTAGGCTGAGAGAGTGTGAACGGCCCAAGGTCACTCAGTGGCACAAGTGGGGATTTGAACCTGGGTCTTCCAGATGCTAGTCCAGCATTCTTAACCACTATACCACACTGGTGCTCACATTTCAAATATCTTGAGCTGTAGGGCCTTGTGGCTCTGCTTTGTAATAATACCCCCCTTCTCACTGATAACACTTTGGCTCCTGCAAGCTTATGCTGCAATAAATTTGATAGTATTTTAATAGCATTCACTGTCATTTGCTCACACTTTGTCACACTAGGACTAGTTTTGTGCATAAAATCTACTGGCTCTACTAGGTCAGCCCTTGGGCCTCAGATACTTCATTGGCTGAATTACTGTGTAACGTGATCTGTATGAGCTAAAAAGAAGTTAAGATGGGTTTGGTCAATTTCTGAGGGGAGAGAGTGAAAGATACTCAGATCTGCAGCATGGTATTTTAAACTAGCACAATTTGTAATTCACCAGGATGCACATGCCTTGACAGCCATTGTGGAGGCCAGGGACAGATTGGCCATTATGGCCACTGGAAAAAGTCCCAGGGGACCAATGTCCCAGGGGCATCTTTCCTGCCTCCCATGCCTCCCCACACCCTCCAGCCTTCGTTAGCCCAAGCGGCCCTAGGTGAGTCTCATGTGTGGTGATCCTTGGCACATTATTTCATTAAACTTCTATACCGCCCTCTCCGCAAGTGGGCTCAGAGCGGTGTACAACAAGTTCATAAGAAAATACATTAAAACAGTCTAAAACACCAAGCCATAAAATCTAACATCTACATGGCACCATAGTGCAAAATTTCTAACCTCCAATTTACATTAACATGGGGGGTAGAGGGGGGAAGAAAACAGATAATAGGTCAGTTACTGTTAAAATCGTTGTTTAAAAAGTTGCTGTCCTCAACCATATATAGGTCCTCAACCATCTCTGCCTTACAGGCCCTGCAAAATTGTAACAAATCCCACAGGGCCCTGATATTAGTAGGCAGAGAGTTCCACCAAGTCAATTTTATAAGGGAAGCAGAGACATGGAGACACGGAGATCACTGATGGTGACAGTAACTCCTACAGAGGACTGATGTGATTTCCAGTTTTCCCCCTGAAGTCATCCTGATGGACATTCTTTTTTGTATTTTTCTCTCCACACTGGTTGGGCCTGGGGGCAAGGCCTTGGCATCCCTAGGTGAATGTGGCCCACTGTATCAGAGTACTACACTTAGGGTGTGTTCAGATGGGCCATTTAAGCCGGCATAAACTGCTCCGGTTGGAACCAGAGCAGTTTGATCCGGAAGAAACGCGATCACACTCACCTCCTGACTGTGCAGCACATCGCGATATGCCCGTTCACACTACCAACGCACAGCAGCGCACGTCGGCGTTTTTTAATATATTTTTTTTACATTTTGCACATGCGCATAGGCAGCCATCCACAGAGTAGAGATCTTCACGCAGGCACAGAACACCCCATCCCAAAAAGCGTGCCCTGAAGCGAAAACTTCCCTTTAAACTTTTACAGCGAAAAGGGCCTCCGTGAGGTCCCGGATTCATCCGCAGCCTAAAACTAAGCAGCTTTTTTTTTTTTTGTTTTACAAACGACAGGGTGAAGCTTCGCCTAAGCACACATCAAGGAGGCTAAAAAGAAAATGGCGGCCGAAAAGTGGAAGCCTCGGGCTTCCGAACGGAAGTGGCTCTGCACCGGCAGAGAGCGATCAGATGGGGATAATGCGGCCAGAACTGGAGCACTCAGGATACCACCACTTGGGGACCTAGTAGCAGAATACACCAGTTTAAAGGGTGTTTGCAACGGTTCGGGATGGAAGACAGATGTTGGCTGTGTGATTGCGCGTAAGTACTCCGATTCTAACCGGCTCGTATACCAGCTCAAATGCCCCTTCTGAACGCACCCTTAGTGTTGAAGAAGAAAGTGCTTTAGGTTTGTAACCTTCAATTGATATATGCATTTTCTGTTATAGTAACCTATGCCTGCAGGTATCAATTAAAGTGTTTCCCACCAGCTAAGAACAAACAACCGTCCTCCTTTAGACACACACAAAGGTGAAAATACCAGATGCGCTTTACCGCAGCTTGTGATGCATTTGACTTGAGATGGCAGCTAGCAGCACCAGCAGGGCCCAGATGTGGCTTAGTATTCCCACACCAACAGTGTGCAGAGTTAGTCCATTATAAACTCACTGAAATCAATGAGAGAGTGGACTAACTCCACATAGGGTTGTGCTGTGACTGTTAGGAATCTGAACTACCAAATGAATGAAGGAGTTGAATTATAAAGCCATGCCTTAATTGAGAGGATGAAAAGGAAGTCTTGGACTGATTCACCGTTCTTGTTTTTATGTTTAAATCCCACATTGGCCAGCATGCATTTGAAGGCAACAAGATTCTCAGAATCCCTCTAGCCATTCTTTATGCTTAAAACTGCCCCAGAGCTGTCTTTGCATTCCATTAAAGGCAAGATGGGATTAAAGCATTTTAGAAAGAAAAGTGGCAAAGACATAATTCTATTTTGCATGATGCCAGACCAGATTATTACAGTGGACCTTTGCAATTCGCAGATCTAGGAATCTTAACATTCATTTAAATTCCCTCAGGCGATTCATCCATTTTCTTGACTGCTTCACTTTTCAGACTGTCTAACATGTAATACCACTAACCCTGTGATGTGATGTCATCATGTCATACATTTTCCTGCCCTCACCAGCTGTGGTTGAAGATGTTAAATGAGAGTATAGAAATACAAGAATTGATACTGTCACATCACAGAATTGCTACCTGTTATGGGGGAGTGAAGAATAACCCAACACAGCACTACTATTTTAGATAACATCTTTATATTCACTGCACCGTGTACCATCTGCCATACTTCTAAGATTCTCTTCACCTGTCTTGTGATTTCCTCTCTTTTCTTCCTTATTTTCCTCAGCCACATCAATTCTTGGTTCTCTGTCTGATTACACCCTTAGATACCCATCTTCCTGTCTCACCCAACCCCAATGCTGAAATGGGTGGAAAAGCTACATAGAAATGTTTTAAATAAATGTAGACATACCTAATCACAAAATGGTCATTCTGGGCTCCTTGTTCTGAGCATTTGCTTAATCTGATAGTTTGATTCTGAAGAAACAGTTTCTAATAAAAGGAAAGGTTGGATGTCATCTGGTACCTTTGGGGTCATCAAGATGATTTGGAGTTGGGAGTAAGCAGTGAAGGGGCTAAATTTGCAGATGACATGAAATTGTTCAGGGTGGTGAAGACCAGGGAGGATTGTGAGGCACTCCAAAGGGATCTGTCGAGGGTGGGTGAGTGGGCGTCAACGTGGCAAATGGGCTTCAGTGTGGCCAAGTGCAAAGTGATGCCAAAAATCCTAACTATAAATACATGTCGATGGGGTCCGAACTGGCAGAGATGGACCAAGAGAGAGATCTTGGAGTTGTCGTAGATAACTCAATGAAAATGTCTTAACAGTGTGCAACTGCAATAAAAACGGCCAACACTATGCTGGGGATTATTAGGAAGGGAATTGAAAACAAATCAGCCAGTATCATAATGTCCCTGTATCAGTTGATGGTGCGACCTCATTTGGAGTATTGTGTGCAATTCTGGTCACCACACCTCAGAAAGGATATTATAGCATTGAAAAAAGTGCAGAAAAGGGCAACTAGAATGATAAAAGGGTTGGAACACTAAAAATGCTTGGGGCTCTTTAGCTTGGAGAAACGACGGCTGAGGGGAGACATGATCAAGGTTTACAAGATTATGCATGGGATAAAGCAGGTAGAGAAAGAAGTACTTTTCTCCCTGTCTCACAATACAAGAACTCGTGGGCACTCAATGAAATTGCTGAGCAGTCAGGTTAGAATGGATAAAAAGAAGTACTTCTCACCCAAAGAGTGATTAACACATGGAATTCACTACCACAGGAGGTGGTGGCAGCTACAAGCATGGACAGCTTCAAGAGGGAATTGGATAAACACAAAGAGCAGAGGTCCATTAGTGGCTATTAGCCACAAGGTATAGATACGAACTCTCAATCTGGGGCAAGTGATGCTCTGTATTCTTGGTGCTTGGGGGGGGGAGGCAACAGTGGGAGGGCTTCTAGTGTCCTGGCCCCACTGCTGGACCTCCTGATGGCACCTGGTACTTTTGGCCACTGTGTGACAGAGTGTTGGACTGGATGGGCTATTGGCCTGATCCAACATTGGCTTCTCTTATGTTTTTATGTAAAAGTAGAAGTTCCTAGGCATTTGTACATTAGAGCCCAGTTAACTGGATTGCATACCCATTTAGCCATTATAAATATGTAGAAATATGTTAAAGGAATTGGTCCCATCGTGTCCAGCAAGAAGAATGGACTAGGGAAACAAAATTCCGGTGGTCCCTGGTCATCTGGAGCAATAGAGTTAAAGCAAGTGATGCCATTTTTGCCATATGTTTGGGTTGGGCCTGATTGCTGTGAGGAGTGGTCAGGGGGGAAATCTTTGTTTGCCAGGCCATGGTAATTCTTTGTGGAGCTAGGTCACATAACTGGTTTTCAGTTTCATATTCAACTTATTTCTGATTTACCATAGTAGAAGCACATCTAGGATTAACTGGACCACAGTCAACAGTTTCAATGGTCAGTTTGAATTGTGGTATAGACTCATAGTCTGGTTGTTTTAACAGTTTTATCATGCCAGACATTGGATCCAACCAGATCCACAGGATTGACATCTCCTCTGACTATTCTATAACTCAGTTTGATGGGTAATCTTTGTCTGTGGCAGTTACTTTTCCAACTTTATGATTCTCTGTAAGAAAGGAATAATCAGTATTGTAGCTGGTTAAGGCCTGTGGCGATGAGGTGCAGATCCCTCTGAGGGAGATTATTGATCTGTCCAGGGCTATTTTTGGGCAGGAACGCACAGGAACGGAATTCCGGCTGGCTTCAGAGTTGGCCACACCCACTACAGCCAAAACCTCTGTGTGTGTGGCGACAGAGGGAGGCCCGGAGAGTGACCCCCCAGGCGGGCCAGGGGGCCCCTGGAAGGATTGGGGAGGCATTTAATTGCCTCCTTGTGCCTTCCCCAGCCTGACTTGCATGACTCACCCAGGACCAGTTGCTTGTTACCCCCATGAAAGCTAGTGTCGTAGTTGGAGCTTAGGGTTGCCAAGCCTTGCTGGCAGGAGGGGGGTCCTGGTTCTTCTCTGGAACCTCTTTGGTGTGTGCACTTTGCAAAGTGCACCCATGCCACAATGATATAACCCAGAAGTGACATCATTGTGCAGGGCACGTTGCAGGGGACGCTCTACCATTTAAGGAAAAACTCTATGGTTTTTCCTTATATGAACGAGCATCCCCCCACAACGTGCCTGGTACAATGATGTCACCTCCGGGTGACATCATTGAGCTGGGCATGTTGGCGCAAACATGATGCTTTGGGGGCATAGTTCCCCCTGCCAGCTGAATCAGGGCCAGAAGATTAGGGCCCGCAAAAGTGGGCAAACCCCTGCCCCCGTTGGGGGAATGGGCACCCTATTGGAGTTTCAGATTAGGATTTGGGAGACACAGGTTTGAATCCCTACTTTGCTGTGGAAGCAAAATGGGGACTTTCAAGGAAGGGAAAAAGGAAACATTTGGTGGATGTGTGTGAGGTGCCTTCTACAAGTCCTTGTGGGACCCTCACTTCTCAATATATCTAATTCTGAACATGGGTCCATCAGTGGATACTTATATTAGGAGACTGAGTCTATGAACAGATCTTTTTATAAGCCTGAGAAAAGCCCAGATTTGTAGAAAAATCTTGAGATAAGCTGTAATTCCTGGAGAACCCCAGGTCCCACCTGGATGCTGGCATCCCTAGGTACACAGCATGCATGCCTCACCCAGGACTGACTGCTTGCTAATGTTCAATAGCAGTGACACCACAAAAGCCATTATGTGTAGTGGTGAGAGTTTCAGTTTACAACCTGGGACACCCAGGTTCAAAACCCCATTCTGCCATGGTGCTCCCTGACTTGGGCCAGTCACACTTTCTCAGCCAAATCTACATCACAGGATTGTTGTGAGAATAAAATGGAGGAGATAACAAAGAAGAGATTGGATTTATACTCCGCCCTTCACTTGGAGTCTCAGAGTGGTTTACAAACTCCTTCCCCTTCCCCTTGTAAGCAATGTTCCCTCTAAGCTGTCGAGTCTTGTGAGCAGAAATTCTACTTTGTGAGCTACTGGCATTAAAATTGTGAGCAAGCAATTTGGCTACTGCATAAATTAGTTTGCTCTGGAGCCATCCTTCCTGAGCTAAGACGAAAAGGTGTGAGCCAGAGGCTAAAAAAATGTGAGCTAGCTCACACTAACTCAGCTTAGAGGGAATACTGCTTGTAAGCCAGCAAGCCCGCTATGGTGTTTTTATGGACTGTGTTATACTGTACATGATGAAGTGTGCCAACGACGAACTGTGCCTGGAACTGACATGCTGAGAACGCCCGGTGAGAGTGCCTACTGAAGATAGTGTTCTGGCAATGGTTGCTTCTCCAAAGGTGTTCCCGTGTCTAATACATGCCATGGATCAACGCACGTGGTTGCAGAAAGCACACAGCGCCATTTCAAACCAGTAAAACGCCATTTCAGACCAGCCGCATGGTCACCCACCTCCAGGGCCCCCTCACACCAACGAAGCTGCACGTACTCCCAACGGCTCTGTATTCAGCCCGGCCGCATGGACATGAGTCACCCATCTGCATACGAATATCCCTAGCCCAGGTGTCTTGATTGAGTTAGCAACAAGATCTCAAATTGCCCTCCAGTTTCCTGGCCCACCCAGAGAAATACAGTAGCCAATCGCTAACCTCTTGGCTATGACAGAACACATCATCACAGGGGAGGTCCCCTGGACCCAGCTCCTCCTCTAGACCCCTTAGATATAATCTAGAACGCACCCACAGTTCGCTCTCTTGAGCACTCTCTCCGAAACTCCCCCATCGCTCTCTAACGACGCCCTCTAAAAAACCTGCTTTACCTCTTAAGCCCAGCTTGCTATCCTAAATCCTACCTATCCCTCTTTATGTTCTAGTATTGCGCAGCTAGAACCTCTTTGCACGTGGTCTTAGCTGGTCTGAGTCCATTCGCCATTCTTTTCTAATTTCCTCCCCATCCTTACCCCTTCGCTGGAAGTTTGGAGCCACGCAGTTGCAGCTAGGTAATTATAACCCAGAGCATCAACCATCATTTTCCTGCAAATTGCAACTGTGCTGTATTATTCTATCTCAATTTCTTAGTTCTTGTGTGCTGTGCTTGTTGTGTGATTGATAAAAGTGTGCCAGTAAACTATCATTATTATTAAGGAAGTTTGCCTCAGTCTTTCATTGGGAACCTTGGAAGCAGTGCCATCCTCCGTAAGCATAGACGGAAGAATCCTGATAATAATAACTGTACCAGTTGTTTCCATTAAGGAGCAATTCGGCTAACACCCTCCTCTCCCCACAACAGACACCCTGTGAGGTAGGTGGGGCTGAGAGAGCTCTTTCAAGGACAGCTCTTGTCAGAACTATGTCTTACCCAAGGTCATCCATCAGCTGCAAGTGGAGGAGTGGGGAATCAAACCCGGTTCTCCCAGATTAGAGTCTGCACACTTAACCACTACACCTAACCAATGTTCCCTCTAAGCTGTGGAGTCTTGTGAGCAAGAATTCTTCTTTGTGAGCTACTGGCATTAAAGTTGTGAGTGAGCAATTTGACTACTGCATAAATTAGTCTGCTCTGGAGCCATCCTGCCTGAGCTAGGACAAAAATGTGTGAGCCAGAGGCTAAAAAACTGTGAGCTAGCTCACACTAACTCAGCTTAGAGGGAACACTGCACCTAACTGGCTCTTTACCAAACTGGAGAATAATGTAAGCCGGAAATGAAGGAAGTAGAAGGCACCTTTCATCATACGTGGTGGTTGTGCAAGAAAAAAAATAGGAAGAAATATTGTTTTGAAATTCATGCAGTGTATGCCGCCAGTCTTAAGGACTGGATTTATTTGCTTTATGGACATTAGTGTTTTTCCAATTCGGAACAGTGAAGTTTATTCTGGGAATGGGTTTTACATTCAGATTAAATAATAAATATAGTTGAATGGGGGGCAGATAAAAGGTAAGTTGGTGGAAGAGTGGAAAGGAGAAAAGGAAACAGGGGAAATTGAGGATATGGAGATAGCCAGGAGGATGGAAAGAGAAATAGCGTGGAAAGTAAGTACAGGGCTAAGTGACATGCCCCAAAGAAATCTTTGTGAGTTCCCCACCAAGTAACTGTCCCTAGCCAGAGGCTGCCAGAGTGAGTGAAGGAGGGTAAGCTGACGACAGGTAGGGCAAATAAAGGTAGGTTGGCTTGTGGTTAGGAAAGAGAGAAGGAAGCAGGAAAGGGGGATAGGATATGTGGGCTTTTAGGACAGGGAAAGATGAAATAGTGGAGAGAAAATGAGATGTCTCTCTGAAAGTCATTGTGGGTCCCTCACTTGTATTTTCTGAATGCTAATTTGCAGTCATTTGTTTGGAATTAATTTAATAGTGCCTCTCTGGTTCCAATAGTGAGAGCTGAGTGCTCAGAAAATGAGCCTATTAATTTTTCTGTGCTGGCTTTGTAGTGCTGATTTCCAGTTCCCTCTAATAGTAAAAAGAGGCAGACTCCTACAAACAGCAGCTCACTAATTACCTCACAAGGAGTGTGTGGCTTCAGTTGCATTGATGGCTATTAGCATGAAGATCTAGCTCAGTTGACTATGAAATACTTCTCCAATTTCACCTTTACCTAGAGGAAACTCTAAAGGTGCACCTTGTTCTTTACTATTTGGGTACATTTATCCTTCTGAGTTTCTGTTTTCAGATCATAGAATATTTTATGGGTAAATGTGCCTAACTAATACAGAGGAAGATGAATTCTGGAGGAGAAATACAAAAGTATGCCAAATTTTGCATCTTTTTTCTTTTCTTATGTTATCATGAAGGAACTTTTCATTCTTCTCCATTGGTGGTGGTGTTCCATATGTTGTTCACTCTGTGGCATTCAATGCCATTTTTCCATTGCACACCACTAGAGTTGCCAGCCCCCCAGCCCTGTTCTCATTTACTGCCCACTGCTATGAGTGGGAGCAGAAGAAAAACTTTTTAAAACTTGGCTGTCAGGGCAATGGCATGATGTCACTTCTGAAGAAAACCCAGAAGTGACAGCATGCCTCTGTAAGAATCACTAGAAACTCTACTGTAAAACCACAGAGTTTTCGGTGATTCCTGGAGAGGATGGACATCACTTCTGGGGAAAACCTGAGAGTGATGTCAGTCCTCTCTCTAGTAATCAACAAGAACTTTATGATTTTACCACAGAATTTCCAGCCATTCCTAGAGAGGTATGATGTTACTTCTGGGTTTTCCCCAGAAGTAACATGCCATCACTGATGGCTGCCTTCACATGCCCCCTCCCCCAGTCTCCTACTAGTTGCCAGGCTGGGCTTCTCAACTGCTATGCTCTGAAGAGTGGGCCACTTAGTCTGGCAGCCTTTTTCACACAGTAGCCAATCAGATGCCCCTGGAAAGCCTACAAACAAGGTATAGGGGTCCAAGTGTCCCACCATTGTTGCCTCCCAATACTAGTATTCAGAGAGTTATTGCCTCTGAACATGGACTGGACTGCTTGTGATGGTGGACTGCTTGCAGACCATTTGCTGAGAGTGGGGTTTATTTGTCAATATGTAAGCTTCAGCATTAGATGATCCTGATCTAACTGACAGTTGTCAGGTGATAGTCATGTGATGCAATACCAGACTGATCCAGTTTATACATGTCTGGGCATAGACAGAGTCACAATGACTCAGCACAATGCTGATTGGCTGTACCATGTATAAATGTAGAGAGTGCCTATGCTCAGTGTTCTCCCCTGTATTTATGAATGCTGGTGAAGCACTCTGTCCAAGAGCTGTATATATCTGTAAATAAATTTCCTGTAAATAGTTACCACTGGACTGTGTTATGTGGTTTGCTATTGGGAGTAGCTGGTGAGTGGAACTCGGCTGGAGTGTGCTAAAGCTCCTCGAGTTGCCGGTTCAACTGGGAACGCGCTGCACTACCCCCCTTTAAAGTGGCAACTCGCATTTCCAGAAACGTGATCATATTTGTCCATTCACACCCAACCTAAAAGACCCCCAAAGCAAAAAGGGGACTTTTAGTGGAAGGCTAAAGGGTTCACCAAATGTGCGTTTTATTATACAAAGTGTGCTTCAAGCATTATCATTTGTGAGTTTTGCTACACATAAAAACAGTAGGAATGGTTTTAAATTTCTCATCCTCACTGTTTTGACCCAAAGTTTGATTTTGCTTTGATCATTTGCAAATCACACTCCTAAGGTGTTTCTTTTTAAATTTACACCATTTCCTGTTCTCTCCCACTGAATTTCATTGTAATATGTATGCATTTTCCATTGTTGTCTGTATGTCAATAGATCCGCAGTATAAATATATTTCACGCATAAATGATATACATTATGCATATAAATACTGTAGAAATGGTGTATAGAAAACCTTCACACATGAATGGACAATGCAATCTACATCAAAAGTGGAGCGCTGACACTGCTGACAAAAATATAAACAGGCATATTCAAAGAAATTAAAAAGGGTACATTTGTCCATCCCTAAAAATCCCTTTGCCTAACTGCTACCAGAACATAAAAATGAAACCGTAGATTTCTGATGCTGTGGGAGTGTCTACTAAGAGTCTCTCTAATTTTTACATTTAACACTCTGTTAAATATAAGTGAAAGCTGATACTGTTCTGTGGGCATGAAATTAACCTTTCAGTGAAACATAAAAAGCTCACTTGAACACTTTTCAAATTCAGGTTTAAAATAGAGCCATTAGGAAAGCTCCTGAAAAGCTGCCAAGTTTACTCCTTGAAAACTACTGTAAATGTACTGTGTGTCTCTTGCAATTTCCATTGCACTTTATCACAAATGAGAAAGCTATTTCTTTTCTTATTTAAATAGGATTTTCAGGTTAAAAGAAATTAATTTGGTATGTGTGTGCTTTTCTCTCTCTCTTTTGCTGTCAATACCAGAGCCATGTACATGTCAAACTGCATCAAAGAAAATTACTTTAAATATTTCAGATTGGTATAATTGTGTCAAATTATACAGTTACCAAGACCCCATACAAGGCAATTTCTACTAATATGAAAAAGAAGTGTATTCTGCTGGCCTTTAAAAAAAGAGAACGTAAAAAGCAAAAACCTTGGCTTATTGATTTAGATGGAATCAAGCAAACAGAGGAATCCTATTATCTGCACTTCCTTTCTTCATAGTTCCTTAGTATTCAACAATGGGGATTACAAGAGGGGACTGGCAAGAAATTTGCGGGTGTGGCTATCTCATTCCCCCCCTTTTGTTCCTCCCTTTCCCCCTACTACTCTGTCTCTAACTTTCTCCCTCCTGCCACCCCTTTCTTACTCTCTCTCCTCCATGCCTGTCACTGTTTCTCACTTTCTACCCCCCACCCTGTCACTCTCTCTTTTTCTGCCTCCCCACTTCATCACTTTCTATCTTTTCCTGCCCCAACCCCATCATTCTTTCTCTCTCTTCCTGCTCCCCACCCCATCACTCTGTCTTTCAGCCCCTCATCAATCTCCCAGCCACACGTCTGCTCCCCCCCCCCACCAGCAGTGGCAGCAATGGCTCTCCAGGAATCACCATGGATCTCAGTTCTCCTTAGGGTTGCCAGCTCCAGTTTGGGGAATTCCTGGAGATTTGGGGGTGGTGCCTTGGGACAGTGAGGGCTGGGGAGGGAAGCAGCCTCAGCAGGTTATAATGCCATAGAGTTCACTCTCCAAAGCAGCCATTTTCTCCATGGGAACTGATCTCTGTCATCTGGGGTTCAGTCATAATTCTGGGTGATCTCCAGCCCTCACCTGGAGGTTGGCAATGCTAGTTCCCCTGGAGGGAATAGCTACTTTGGAGAGTGGGGTCATTTAAGGTTGCCAGGTCCCCTTGCTGCTCCAGCAGGGGGATTTGGGGGGCGTTCCAGGGATGGGCGGGGACATTGCACTGGGGTCTCTTTTTTGGGGTAAACTCTATGGTAAAATTGGGCTTAAACCATGGAGTTTGTCCCAAAACCAGAGATTCCCCCATGCAATGTCCCCAATGACAACTCTTCTGGGTGATGTAATTGCGTCGGGGATGTCACACGGTAACATCCCTGTTTAGGGGCAGGGTTTCCCCCACAGGTCAGCTGGTCCATGGTGGGGAGAAGTCCCTGAAACTGGGGGATCCCCCACTGGGACCTGGCAACCATACAATGACATTACATCCTTCGGAGGTCCCTCCCCTCCTCAACCCCCCCCCCTTTCCAGGCTCCACCCCACACATCTCCAGGAATTTCCCAACCTGGAATTGGGAACACTATCTCCTTCCCACCCAATAGCCAGCATACCTTCATCTACCCCTCTTCAGCTTTCTGTCTCCTCTCCCCTGTAGCCTCTATCTAGGAAAACTACAGACTTTTTCCACAGTGGAGACCAAAGCAGTTTCTTCTTTCCTCCTTTTTATCTGCAGAATAATCCTATCAGGGAGACTAGGCTGACAGTACGTAACTGGTCCAAAATCACCCAGTGAGCTTCCACAGCAGGATAGGGATCTGAATTTGAGTCTTGCAGATTCTACTCTGAAGCTCTGAAAACCACACTGACTTCTGTGAGATGGCTGCTGTTGAACATTAGCAAGCAGCCAGGCCTAGTTGAGTCATGCAAGTTGGATGATATTAAGTCACTCAGAGGCTGCTGTCAGGTTAGGGCTGCCAAATGCAGCCGGGGGGCGGGGAATCCCCCGTTTCGGAGCCCCGATTCCCGGCGCGCCGGAATCGGGGCCCGGGGGAAACCCCACCCCCGCGTGCGCGTCACCCGGAAGTGACGTCGCATGCTGGGGGCGGAGCCACACCATTTGAGGGGAAAACAAAGAGTTTTCCCCTCAAACGGCGTGGCCCCGCCCAGCGTGTGACGTCACTTCTGGTGACGTCCGGGCGGCGCGCGCGCGCGCACGCGCGCATCCCCCAGCACCTCCCGGACCGGCTGGACGAACCCCCGCCGGTAAGAAATTCACATTTGGATCCCCCAATGTCAGGTTGACGGTTGCCAGCCTTCAGGTGGGACCTGGAGATCCCCCAGAATTACAACTGAACTCCAGTCAGCAGAGATCTGTCCCCCTGGAGAAAATGGCTAGTTTTGAGGGTGGACTCTGTGGCATTATACCATGCTGAGGCCTCTCCCTTCCCCAAACCCTGCCTTCCTCAGATTCCACTACAATTTCCCAACCTGGACCTGACCCCCACCATAAATTCTCCCTCAAAGCCCAAAATAAGTCTGGAAGGGAACCTGCCCCCTCTCCCTGCCTTTTTGCTTTCAAAACTGCAGACTAGAATACCAACAGCCACGGAGCGAATCCTTTTTTAAAGCTACCGGTGCTTCTTTTGTCATTTTCAAATTTTTAAAACTCACCAAGGTATTTTTTTTTTTTAAGATTTCACTTTTTTTTTGCAAACCTGGGGCCCTTTTCAAGTTTGTAGAAAGATCTGCCTTGCCAGTTCACAGCTCCAGTCACTAAATTTAAGTATTTTCTGTTTCATTATACCAGATTATTTTTATAAGGGATAGGAATAGAGTCAATTGCATTTGTTTACTATATGTGTTATTCTTTACAGCATTTTTTAGCTTTGTAATCCACTTTCTACATTATGTCTTGTCATGCCTTGACAGGGTTTTGTTTGTTTGCACTGCTTTCCAGTTCTGTGATCCTGGTCCTACGTATTGTTTATTATGTGTCTTTGCCGAGATTGAATTGTTCTTTATTGCTGAAGGGATATGTTGATTTCTGTTGATAAAGAAAAATTGCTTCAGTTGGGTGATAGATTGCTTCACCTGAGGAATTGATCTAATTCTCTGTGTTGTCCAATTTAGGTGTACTGAAATGTTACGCCTAAGCAGGGCTAGTTTTGGGCAGGAACGCACAGGAACAGAGTTCCGGCTGGCTTCAGAGTTGGCCACGCCCACTACAGCCAAGACCTCTGTGTGCGTGGCTACAGAGGGAAGGCCTGGAGAGTGACTCCCACTCCCGGCGACTCCGAGGCAGGCGGGCCAGGGGGGGGCCTGCAAGGATCGGGGATACATTTAAATGCCTCTCCCGGCCTGTCCAAGGGCTGGCTTGCCACGGGGCACCTGGGCAAGCCAAGGGAAGGCATGGGGGTGGGGCCTAATATGCTAATGAGTTTCTGAAGTTGGGTGTGGCCTATCATGCTAATGAGTTCCTGCTGGGCTTTTTCTACAAAAAAGCCCTGCGCCTAAGCATTTGAAAGTTTTGACCTATTCAACTTCTGTATTGCCGATTCTCCATTTACTTGAACACCAGTGTTTTGAAAATACGAATATTTTAGATTTAGTATCATTTATGATTAATGCATTATCTTGACAATATTTATAGAAATGCTGTAAGTATCTTGTGAGGCCGACTTTTGTGTATGAAAGAATTGTGGTATCATCTGCATAAAGAATAAGGAGGGTGGCATAGGGACCCAATCTACGTGGGTGACTGTTAATGGGCTCCGGATACGAAGCCAAATAATTTAAAAATAATTTTAAAAGAAGGGGGGCCAGTATACAGCCTTGTTTTACTCCTTTTTGTAATGGGATCTTTGCTGTCAAATGTCCACTTTCTGTATATTTTATTTGACAGAAGGTGGATAAGAGGGGGTTTTAAATCAAAAATAGGAGACGGGGGTCCATCTTCATTAGTTCTAGCTTTTTCCAGAGTAGGTGTCTAGAGATCAAGTCAAATGCACCTTTCAGATTGATAAAAGCTGCATAAAGCTTTTTTGTACCAGACTTGAAATATTTGTCAGCTAAAAAGGATAACAGGAAACAATGGTCAATGGTGGAACTGCCTTTCGAAAACCCAATTTATTCAGGACAAATGATTTGTTGTGTGAGTATCCAAGTTTTTAGGCATCTTTCTAAATATTTGGAATAAAGTTAGGATCACCTTTTTTGAAAATCGGAATGATAATGGAATTCAGCCAAGATTGTGACATTATCCCATGTTGATTGATTTGGGTAAACATGTTAGCAAGTGGAGGGGCCCACCACTGAGGATGTTTTGTGAGTACCTCAGTGGGGATTCCATCCGATCCAGGAGATTTACCTGTTTTAAATTCTGAAATTAGATCAAGCAGTTATTCTGCTTCTACTGGAGGTCAGTTAGGAACATTATCTTTTTTTTAATTTTAATTTTCTAAAACATTAGAAGAAAATAGGAACAGGGGACTACAAACTACAGGAAAAAGTAAAGCAAAACTGCTAAAAACCCAAGAGGTGGTGGTCATATAATGGTTACAATGCAAAGCTTATAATAAAAATAAAAAAGTATTGGTTACTTCAAATGTGATAATTGAATCCGCTTATATACTTCAAATCCAGAACGTTTGACTTCTTAAAGAACAATACAAAATAACTCTAATATATTATTAATTAAAAGAAACAGACTTCAGAAAAGATTAGCATCTCATTTTTTGTCTTTTCTTTCCCTCAAACGATATCCTTGCTTAGGGGCCACCGCCCCACATTCCGAGTCCGAGTTTTCTCCAGTTAGTATTTCATCATCACTTCCCTTATGACTCTCCTCATCTTCTTCCTCTGATGGTCCAAGTTGCTGCTTTCATAACTTGCTTTCATAACAATTTTCCTCCTCTTGTCTTTAAATTTAAACAGTATACATTCAGGTATAATCCATTTGTAGGGGATGTTATTCTTTTGTAAAAACAAAGCAAACTCTCTGTATTTTTCCTCTTCTTTCTTATTTCAAAGGGAATGTCTTTCAAAACTCTTATCTCCTTGCCGCCAATTTTAAGGGTAGTTCCATTTGTTGCCTTTAGGATCTGATCCCTCACTTGTCTTCTGGAGAATCTAACCACCACCTCGCCGGGCAGATTATTTTTCTTTATAAATTCTGAATATGATCTATAGATCACATCCATCTCGCTTTGAAGAACATCCGCTTTTAAATCTGCAACCGGTCCCAGGGCATCAATCATGATCTGCTTTAGATTGTCCCCTTTAGTCAGGAACTCCTTGAAATCTCAGAATAAAGCTTGCCTTTTCCATTTACAGCTGTAAAAGCTGGGCTTCATCTGAGTTTCTCTTTTTTCCATCTCCTACATTTGTTTTTTAAGCTTTTTAGTGTCGGCATCCATTTCTTTAAGGTTCTCAGCTGTTTGCTCTGTTTTTTAATGTTCTTAGTTGCTGTTGCTGTGCAGCAAAAATTTTGTTGAGCATCTTCATTTGCTCCAGCAGGGGTCACAAAGCATCTGTTAGCATCTTAGAGAAGTCTATGGTTACATCCGGTCGTGTGACTGCACTCGCTGGGCTGGCACTTCCTGAAGAAGGCTTAGGTTTTGGATGCTTATCTTTCTCTGTCTTTTTCAGTGACATCTTTGAGGATGTTTACATTCAAAGTAAAGTTGCCAAAAGTCTCTGAAGTCTGCAAATCGCCTTACAAAAGTTCTTTAATATAGTCTCTTTTTGCTTTTAGTTCCACCACCCTTCTGTTTTTAGTCCATTTTTATTTTAGGGGGGGTCCTGCCCCTCCTCGCTTGCTTTTAGGGGAACTTTTGGCCGATTCTCTGGTGTTTGCTTCAACCAAACTCACTTTTGATGTAGGTCAAGTAGATCATGCCATTTATCTTCAAAAACGCTCGACCTCCACACGCTTGTTCCGCTGCATCTCTGAGTCCAGTACTGGAACACAGCGGCGAGACCGTGGGGGCATTGGAATGCCTCAATCCTCCGGCAGCATGCCAGGGGAGAGGCGATCCTCGGTGCCCCATGGCTAGGAACCCTTCACAAGGGTTCCAGGAGATTGCATACAATCACACCCTCTCTCCATCTGCCGGTTCACGGATCGTGCTCTTGGGAGTTCCCGAGTGGTGTGTCCGCCATTAGAGTGCCAAAACCGGAAGCCACTTAGGAGCATTATATGATATGGTGTTATCCTAGTCTGTTGGGAAAATTATGGGGTCAGCAAAAGTCATATTATAGTAATTGACCCAGGTCTTGGGAGTGATATTTAATCTGGGGGGGGGGTGTTCTACTCTATTGTATCTGCAGGCATTAACTGTTGGATTTTAAGGCTAATAGTAGATTGGCCCACTTCCTCTGACAAATACTTTCTTTTTATTTTGTGTAAGCTCTTGATAAAGATTGCTTTGAGTACACAAATGATACATTTTCCTGGGTTGTTAGAGGAATGGAATTCACTGTATGCTGCTCTTAGTGCTCTTTTGGCCTGCAAACAATCTATGTCAAACCAGGACAAAGAATTATGCAGCTTTGTCAAGATAGGTTTGGCATCAAGTTTGAGCACAATCAAGCAAACCTCTTTCACCAAGGTATGTGCCACACTCGGCTTTATGCCTAGAGTTGGGCATCTTATTCAAACAAAACGTTGGCTACTAACCTTTAAATATTGGCTCAAAATTCATTTTAGAGCTTCTCCAAACTCTAATTTCATGCTTAAAAATGATACACACAGTTCCCTCTGGTTTTCAAAAATAGAAGAAAAAATTAATCAAATAGGCTTTTTGACTGCTTACTTTCTCCAAATGGATGAAACCTCTATTTTTCGATCTATTAGACAAAGACTATTCAATCTAGAATTACATAATTTTCATCCTTCACATCCGCATATTTATTCACAAGCTCATCTTAACATTTCAACCCAACATGGTCAAATGGCCCATTATTTACTACTGTATCGGTAGACCTGCCCTCTGGAGAACAGGTCTACCCACCCCATTCCACTATAAAGGTAGGCCTGGGCTCCGGAGAGCTGGTCTACCCACCCCCTTCCGCTATCTTGGTAGACCTGGTCTCTGGAGAACAGGTCTACTCACCCCATTGCACTGTATTGGTAGACCTGGCCTCTGGAGAACAGGTCTACCCACCCCTTTCCACTATATTGGTAGATGTGCCCTCTGGCAGGGGGGAGGAGCGACGCCAATTGCCTGGGCCCGCCAGCCCCTTGGGTGGCCAGGGGGGGGACACTTCCAGCAGCCTTCGCCCGCTGTAGACTCAGACGGCCGAGGGGCACCAGAAAGGGGGCGGGGCCCTGCGGCCAGGTGGCCAAGCTAGCGCCCGTTGTCTTCACCGCTACAACTGTCCTGATTCCTATGGGGTGGGTAGACCTGCTCTCCAGAGGCCAGGTCTACCAATACAGTGGAATGGGGTGGGTAGACCTGTTCTCCAGAGGCCAGGTCTACCAAGATAGTGGAAGGGGGTAGGTAGACCTGGTCTCCAGAGGCGAGGCCTACCAATCCAGTGGAATGGGATGGGTAGACCTGTTCTCCATAGGCCAGGTCTATCAATACAGTGGAATGGGTTGGGTAGACCTGTTCTCCAGAGGCCAGGTCTACCAAGATAGTGGAAGGGGGTGGGTAGACCTGCTCTCCAGAGGCCAGGTCTACCAGTATAGTGGAAGGGGGTGGGTAGGCCAGTTCTCCAGAGGCCAGGTCTACCAATATAGTGGAATGGGTGGGTAGATCTGTTCTCCAGAGGGCAGATCTACCAAGATAGTGGAAGGAGGTGGGTAGACCTGCTCGCCAGAGGCCAGGCCTACCAATACAGTGGAATGGGGTGGGTCGACCTGTTCTCCAGAGGCCAGGTCTACCAATATAGTGGAATGGGGTGGGTAGACCTGTTCTTCAGAGGCCAACTCTACCAAGATACTGTAAGGGGGTGGATAGACCTGCTCTCCAGAGCCCAGGCCTACTAATACAGTGGAATGGGGTGGTTAGACCTTGGCAGGCGAGTGAGGAAATGTGGCACGGGGGTGGGGGAAGACGGCGCAGTGGTGGCCACTGAGCTGCCGGCGGAGAAGCTGCATGCCACCTGTCACTCCCGGAGGCATTGGCACAGCCTCAGAAGGCAGGCTGGGGGGTGGGGCCCAGACAAGGACGGGGGAGAGGCGGCATGCTACTCGCCCCCCCTGGTGGCCTCCAAGCAGCCTGAGAAGCAAGGGGGGCTCGGTCGAAGATGGCGGAGACTCCCCACGCCACCCGCCGCTCCCGGAGCCCGCCAAGCGATTTTAGAAGGCACGAGGCGGGCTAGACCGAAGATGTGCCACCAGTGCCAGCGGTGGCAGGCTCGGGTGGAGGCCCCGCACTGGAGCACCTCCCCCAGCAGTTGGGCCACGGCCTTTCTCGGCTGGGAGGGCAAGTGGGGAAAGGTGACGTGGGGGCATCCGGCCAATGGAGTGCCTGTCCCATCCAGGTGCTGCAAGGAGAGTGAGGCAGAGATGCCGGGTGCCACACACAGGCCAAGGCAGCCAGGCTCGTCCCTCCACCCCCATCAACGGCGCGGCATTAGCCCTGAGGGGCAGGCGACAGGCCAATGGCTGAGGGAGCGCATTTCATCCCACCACCCCATAGGCCAGTGGCCACCCAAACTCACTTTTATATACAAGGAGAGATGCCAATTTATCTCAGCATCCTGGGATAACTATGTTAAATGGTTGTGAGGATTTTTTATGGTTCAAATAAAGTATAGTAAGTAGGCTTTGGTAAAACTTGATTTGTGGGTAGTACTTTGTGTTTAATAGGATTAGATATATCATTGAATGTCTACAGATATTCTTGAGGGCAGAAGACACTTGGTTGTATCTAAAGCAACAAACAGTACCGGCATTAATTACAAATTGAGGCTAAAATAAGTTACTTTGTTCAAAGATTTATTGAAGAATGTATCATTCTTTAAAGCTTACTTTTTTGTAATTAGTGTGTTGGTTTGAATGTATAACTGTTCTTATGACCTTTATGTATATTTTTATTGTTATATTTGTTTTATTGTTTTAATCCTACCAATAAAATGTTAATGAGAAAAAAAAGGTGTCTGAATCTGAATTGTTCTTTATACTTTTAACCTGCCTTGTGTCTCAACAAAGACAGGCTATATATAGTTAATGATAATTATAATTATAATAATGTATGCAATTTTTTTGCATTATTTGTGCATCAAATGATGAACACTACACACTCTGTAAGATGGGATGAATAGTGTGTGGGGTGGGCAACAACTGGAAATTTTACCCTCAGAAATCTTTACTTCTGGAATTCTCCAAATTCCCAGGGGATTTATTAATTTAACCTCTTTCCCATTTTTCCCCTGAACCCAAACTCTTTTTTGTCAGTTTTATATGAGTCATAAATCTGTCTGTAATTTAGCCAATCATATTCAAAGTCTATTTCTTCTCTACCTTGTATGGTTGATGGATGAATGGGAACTAGTGAACATTCATGGACTGAAGCCAGTGGATGTGGGCTGACAGCCGCTAGTTGATGTTGTCCAACTGAAGGTGGTGGAAGAACCTGGAGGATGCTGGTGGAGGAAAGTTTGGGAGCCAGCCTGCTTACCCTGTGATTCTCTTGCAGGGATGTTCCAGGGTGGAGTTTGGGTGAAATGAGCCTGCAAGCCATCAGGAGAGTTGTGATGTTTAAGGCAAGTGAGCAAAGATCCCCAACTCCTTTCCCTCACTTCTTCACCTCCTGATCCCCATTCTGCTCTTCCCCAAGAGTCCTTGGCATGGAATAGGCTCCTAATTTTAGTAGGATAATTTGAAGTCCTCTCCCCAATCCAGCCAGAGACAAGAAAACAGGAAACGTGCTTGGAAGACCTCAGTATTCATATCATTGTCCAAGCCCTACCGCCATGACTGTTCCATATTTGAAAGGGCTCTACTCTAAATGTTGTATGCTACTCTGAAATAGCTTCTAATGCATCAATCAAACAAGGAGAAGGGTGTTTTCATACCTTGGTTTAAAGGATTTTGGACCAACAAAGTTTGTGCTTTCATCAGTCATCAGCAGTGGTTGAGCTAGGAATGGGGGCCAGAAAACAGAGGCTACTCTTGGTGAATTTAGAGAGCTGGCAACTCTGCCTTGATACCAATCTCAGCACCATCATGGACAAAATGGATGGAGATATTCCTAATCTTGCTACTCTAGTGATGAAAAGATGGGTGTCGGGCAGGGGCTTATTTTTATTACCTTCTAGGGGCTTTTATGAGATCAATTGCAGCTCTGCCAAGGTGTTCTGAGGCTGGTTGGAGTTGGAACAGGTGTCAGATTACAGCATCAGTATCAACAAAGCCAGACGGATTTTCAGAAACTTGATGCTGAAACAATCTACCTATGGTTTCCACCCAGTGGGTAGATAATCGTAGATGTGGTACTCTCTGCAAACACTGTGTAGCCCCTGCTCCTCTGCTGGCTTTCTGCCTTCATAACTGGTTAGTGGTTTAAAGGTATCTAGAGTGATGCCGGGTCTTCAGGCCTGATCCTCAGGCCAAGAGTCCTTTGGCTTATGCCAAAAGCTCATGCCTCTGCCTAGGAGGAGCCTTACCGTTCAGAGGTCCACAGCCCCTGCCTTCCAGCAGCAACTGAGGAGGATGGGGCCTGCAATCAGCCCCAAGCAAACAAACCTTGGTAAGTGACCAGCAGATCAGACAAAAGACTGAAACAGACCCAGACAAAAACACCACTCTCCAGCAGGATACAAGCACCCACTCATGACCACAACCACACTGGGTTGCACCATGAGGATTAAAACAGGTTTACTGAAATGCAAGTTTTCGTGGGTTAAACACATACAGTGTGTAATGTCCTCTACTGAGGGAGAGACCACCACCTCTTGAGGCAGGCTGAACTGCTCTTCACATTAGGAAGTTCCTAATTAACTGCCAATATTCCTTTTATAAAACAATCTTGGTAAACAGCATATTTATCTATAAATTTTTATTCTGATCAAATACCCAGTGTGGCATACACTATTCTCTTTTCCTCAGCCACATGCACACACCCCATTCATCTTGTGGCAGCAGTTGAGGGGAAAGTGAATTTACTCTCCACTCCTGCCTGTTGTTGCCAATTGAAACCAAGCAACCCTCTCTCTCAGGCTGTTATTAGCTCTGAATCAGGAAAAAGACTGCAAACAGATGGTATCTGTCTTTTCTCCCTTCCAGGATTAACAATAGCCTCGGGCTGCTCAATTTTCATTTTTGAAATCATACTATGGGAACTAAATCTTTCCCCCTATCCTATAAAATTGATCTGAAATGAGAAAGCTGCAACTGCAGTTTACCTTTTATAAAGTGTCAGGAATATCCCACCGTCATCGATATATCTAATTTTCAATGTGGCCAAAGCTGTGGATACTTAAATCTGGAGCGTGGATCCATGGACAGACAAGATAGTTCTTTTTAGAAACCTGAGAAAAGCCCCAGGTTTGCTGAAAAAATCTGAAATCTAAAAACAAATACATTGGGGATGTTAAAAGTCCCCTCAAATAGTAGATGCAGCACCTGTACCTTTAAGAAAGAAGATCTCAGACATCATGAAAATTGCTAGGCAACTAGAACAATACTGCTAATCTTCAAGCCTTGGTTTCTATCAGTAAAAGGCAGTTGAGGCAGGGCTCTTTGGACTGCTGTTTTGGCTTTGGAGAGAGAACTCACAGGGACCAGGCCTGGCAGCAACCACCAGGTGGCTTTCTATCATGTGACTTGCATGACTCACCCAGGCCCGGCTGCTTGCTACTGTTCAACAGCAGCCATGCCATGAAAGCCGGTGTGGTGTAGTGGACAGAGTTCCAGACTAGAATCTTAGAGACCCAGGTTCAAATGCCTACTCTTCTGTGGAAGCTCATTTGGTTACCTTGGGCCAGTCACTCTCCCTATTTCTCTCAGCCTAAAGAGGTTAAGATGCTGAACTGCAGGCTGTGGAAGGTCAGTACTTCAGCGGTTCGAGACCCGAGTTGCCGCATGACGGAGTGAGCTCCCATCTCCAGTTCCAGCTCCTGCCATCCTAGCAGTTCGAAAGCAAGAAATTGCAAATAGATAAATAGGTACCACTTTGGTGGGAAGGTAACAGCGTTCCGTGCGCCTTGGTGTTTAGTCATGCCGGCCACATGACCACGGAAACATCTTCGGACAGCGCTGGCTCTTCAGCTTTGAAACTGAGATGAGCACCGCAACCCTAGAGTCGGACTCGACTGGCTTTCGAGCAAGGGAACCTTTACCTTTACCTTTAATCTACTTCACAGGGTTGTTATGAGGACAACATGGAAGAAGAGAATGATGTAAGCTGCTTTTGGTCCCCGCTGGGGAGAAAGGTTGTTTCATTGGTAAACTACTTATTACATGATCTCTTGATAACATGGACTGGGGGTGTGAAGATTGACATGCTGGTCCACACACAAAGTTGTTTTGCAGGCTGAATCAGGGACCATTCATGCAAAGGAGGCAGGTTTTGGTGGGATCACCAGCATCAGTTAATTTGTAGATGAGGATCACTTTTGGATTTTAAGTTTTGTACTCTGAAATCAACTCCTGTGTACAAAACGCATGTGCACGCATTTATGAAATGGTGGCTGTATTATAAACTGCAGCTTTTGCCTGCAAAATATATTGGGGAAAGATCAAGCATGAGTTAAACAAAAACATTTCAAGCTTGTTGGATGGAGGACCAAACTAAATATTGGAAAGGGAGATCCATAAAGGGTTCTCACGTAAGGCCTTCCAATCATAAAATGCTGTATGTTCCCTCTGTGTCACATAAAAGATTACTTTTGGCTATCCTATGCTCTTTGACAATAATAAAATTAAAAATTATTGAAGGCTACTGGAAATCACATCCTCAGTGACTTACTTCTCTCAATCATGAAGTAAGGGTTGCTTGGATCAAGGCTGAAAGAAATATAATTTGATGTCTCCTTCTCTACAATGTGACAAACCCCAACAATCTTTCCAGTGGTAATTTCTTCATCCAAGGTAATGTTCGTTATAACCAATGAAATTGAGTTTTCTGTTTTAGGAGCCAGTCTGTCCTTTCCAATGCTAAATAAACTGCAAAGACAACAAAATGTACGTGTGTAAATTATACCATTGAGCAGTGGTATCCAGTTTTTCACTGCACCAATACAATTATGTCTTTATTTCAGTACCTGCTTATTAGATTCTCCTTGAGGAAAAAAAAACATGTTTTGCTATAGCAGTGCCCTTGAAAATCACTATCAGCAGCTTTCCATATCGGGTATTTATGAACTTACAAAACTCATTAAGCACTTTTTTTCTGTGCAAGAGAGAGGGAGAGCAAGAGAGAGAGAGCAGCACATAACACTTCAGTCATCTAATTGTAGTTTTAAAGATTAAAATTGTCTAAAAGGGAGAAGCCATAACTCAGTACATATCCGATGAAGGGAGCTTTGACTCTTGAAGGCTTATAACCTGGAAATCTGGTTGGTATTTCCGGTGCTACAGGACTTGAATCTTGATTTCAGTACACATATGTTACCAACCAGGGCAAATCAGTTCTACCCAGGGCAATTGCATTTGAGCAAAACAGCACAAGGGAAGGCTTAAGTCTCTTCTCCCTATGTATCATGGTCTTGCTCCAAATCCCACTAGAGAACTGGGTTCTCAGCACAGAACTGGAGGTGGACATCTAATCTAATCTCTGGCAGGTGCATGTCTATCATGTGGACCTGGTAATGTGTGAATTGGTGCCTGAGAGCAAGGGGGTTAAGGGCCAAAGTCAGCCTGGAACTGAGGAATTGTGGAGCACTCAAGTGGTTAAGACGCTGAACTGCAGGCTGTGGAAGGTCAGTAGTTCAGCAGTTCGAGACCCGGGTGCCGCATGATGGAGTGAGCTCCCGTCTCTAGTTCTAGCTCCTGCCAACCTAGCAGTTCGAAAGCAAGGAATTGCAAGTAGATAAATAGGTACCACTTCGGTGGGAAGGTAACAGCATTCTGTGCGCCTTGGTGTTTAGTCATGCCAGCCACATGACCACGGAAATGTCTTCGGACAGCGTTGGCTCTTCGGCTTTGAAACGGAGATGAGCACCGCAACCCTAGAGTCGGATTCGACTGGCTTTCGAGCAAGGGAACCTTTACCTTTACTTCATAGTTTTAGTCAGTACTGCATTATTCTTCACCTACTTAAAGAACTTAAAGTGGGGACGGATCAGTAATTGAAGAATTTGGGAGATATGGTATTTGGCTAAAGAGAAAAAATGCAGACTTGATAAACCTGCTAGGGGTTTTTTGTTCCATTATGATCCCTGGTGAAACAACTTTTGCAGATGTATGCCATGCTTCAAAACCCTAAAATGCTGTTTTAACCAGAGAACACAGTGGCATAGAAAAATTGACATCTGTAACTGTGAGAAGCAATGGGTTGTATCCAGTGAACTGCTCCAGGAACTTTGCTTGTGAAACAAAACTTTCGTTTCTCTCTCCTCATAAGAACATTAGAAGAGCCCTGTTGGATCAGACCTAGTCCATCTAGTCCAGCATCCCCTCTCACACAGTAGCCAACCAGTTCCTCTGGATGGCCAACAACAGAGCATAGAAACCGAGGCCTTCCCCTGATGTTGCCTCCTGGCTCTAGGATTCAGAGGTTCAGTGCCTTTGAATGTGGAGGTTCTCCTCAGTTATCATGGCTAGTAGTCATTGATAGACATCCTCCAGGAATCTATCTAATCCCCTTTTACAGCTGTTCATTCCTGTGGCTGTGACTACATCCTCTGGCAGTGAACTCCACATGTTAACCACTCTTTGTGTAAAGTAGTATTTCCTTTTGTCTGTCCTGAACCTACTGCCCATCAGTTTCATTGGATGCCCTTGAGTTCTAGTATTTTGGGAGAGGTAGAAACATTTCTCTTTGGGCCTTTCTGCATTCAGTCTTTACTTCCAATTTCCCCAGAACTCAAGGCAATATGCCTTTGATTCGGATCATTTCCTTTCATTCTGCATATGTAATTATTCTTTGGCACTTCTGCCAGAAACTCAAGTCTCTGGGGATTATGCTTTCTGCATACTCACAGAAGAAAGTGTGTTTTGAGCCCTGGTTGTTCTTATCCTTTGGAGAATGAGTAGCCAAGGCGCCATAATGATAGTTCTCCCCTTTAATGCCCCGTGTGCTCTCTTCCTTTTCACAGAACCCTGACTGGTGGGAAGAATTCTTCCAGGAAAATCAGAATGACATTGAGTGAATGAGGCATTTCAGTGTTAACAGGGCAATGTTCACTAAAATTATGTAACCAGAATAACCCAGGGATAATATACAATTATCAGTGCTTATTATCAAGTCGAAATGAAAACCATCAATCCATGCATCCATTTTTGTTTTGAGGGAAATGTTTGTGATCAAAGTTTGTTTGGCTTAGAAGTGCTTCTTGAAAACCTGGCTTTTCCAGTAGCTCTCCCGTCCTCCAAACTGCTGCAGACTCCAAGCAAATGTAAATGTTCAGCAATTGCTCATGAGGAAACCTGTTATCATGTAAATTGGCTGCCTAACATAGACCAAAGAGAAAAAGGCTGAAAGGGAAGGGCAGTGGGTGGTGCTTAATATTAACAGAAACAATTCTACTTTAAATAGTAGTATTGGTTTCAAACTGGAGCACAACAAAGGTTCACGGCAAAAGCACTTTTGGGAAGTGCCGGGCAACAGTGTGCTGGAAGTGGTCTAAGTACTGATCCCCCTAAAATAAATGCAGAACCAAGAAGAAGCCCCGACACAAAGCAGCAGTGAGGAGGGAATGCAGAACGGAAGATTGAGATGCACTCAAAAACGAGGGAAAAGACAGGTGCAGAAAGGGCCTTTGTCAACTCTCTCCACGCAATCATAATTTTATAAACCTCTATCATGTCCCCCCCTTAGTCATCTCTTTTCTAAACTGAAATGTCCCAGTCTCTTCAGCCTTTCCTCATAGGGAAGGTGTTCCCACCCCCACTGATGGACCTCCTGATGGCACCTGGTATTTTTGGCCACTGTGTGACAGAGTGTTGGACTGGATGGGCCTTTGGCCTAATCCAGCATTGGCGTCTCTTATGTTCTTATGTTCTTATCATCTTGGTTGCCCTCCTTTGTACTATTTCCAGCTATGCAAGGTCCTTTTTGAGATATAGTGACCAGAACTGTAAACAATATTCCAAATGGGGCCGCACCATAGATCTATACAGGGCATTACAATATTGGCCATTTTATTCTCAATCCCTCTCCTAATAATCCCTAACATAGAGTTTGCCTTTTTCACTGCTGGAGCACACTAGGTTGACACTTTCATTGAGCTGCATCCACTACAACCCCAAGATCTTTTCCCCTCTCAGTCTCAGCAAGTTCAGACCCCATTAGCCTATACTTGATTTTGGGATTTCTTTTGTCCCAATGTGCATCACCTTACACTTACCAACATCACACATCATTTGCCACATTGTTGCCCACTCACCCTCCCAGTGCACCCACTGCTTCCCCACTGAATTGCTCCCTTTGGGGTCATGGGACCACCAAGAACAGCTCTGGGCATGATGTGGGTGCTTGCAGTAGGTGAAGAAATCTGGCACAATTCTCATTCGCCATTGGAAAACTGCTCTTCTGCCAGCAGAAAAATGATTATTGGATACTGCCTATTAGTTCTATTGTTCCATCAAGTCACTGAACAATTCTCATCTATTAATGGTGGAGGTTCAAATAATATTCTGTACATGTGCATAACTAGTAAATCCAAGCACTATCTCAGATAAGTACATGCAAGTAAGAATGTGGTCTCTGTATTTTACTTGTACGAGGAATATCTTCAAATATCCAACCATAGAAAGTCCCTCTGGATCAGTTACTGTCACCATCATGGAATAGCGGTGGGCCAAAAACAAACACAAAAAATATTTTTTAAAATAAGACATGGATAGTGATATTACACGCTGGGAGGGGGCTGCAAAAAACAATTTGGGAGGGGAAACAATCCCCTACCCCATATTTCTTCCTTCATGGTTCTCCAAATTCTTAGGAAACTAAGCAAACCTATTTTTATCACAAACCCCATCCCTTTGACAGTCCATCAGCTATTTTAAAAATTTGTTGCCCTATGGAGCATATTCAGTGTTCAACAGGCTGTTTTTTCAGGGTATTGCCTCGCTTTGATTAGCTTATATAACCACATAAGAGCTGGTGTGCTGTGGTAGATAGAATGTCGAACTAGGATCCTGGGAAACCCATGTTCAAATGCCCATTTCTACCATGGAAGCTGGCTGGATGACCTTGGGTCCATCACAAACTCTCAGCCTGGACTAATTTACAGGGTTATTGTGAGAAAATGGAGGAGGGGGAAACCACTTTGAATCCCAACTGGGAAGAAAACAGGATATAATAAATAAATAAATTCAAGTGCATTTGTTTGTATAACTGAGGAGTCCCCTGAGCATGCAGAGGCCTCTACTTTGTTTTTGTGATGTGATTGGCAAGAGGGCCAGTCACTTTACTATTACACATAATTATTATTTTCCTGTGACTTTTCATTTGAGTTGTCTAAGGCCAAACT
This sequence comes from Gekko japonicus, assembly GCF_001447785.1. NCBI lineage: Eukaryota > Metazoa > Chordata > Lepidosauria > Squamata > Gekkonidae > Gekko > Gekko japonicus. The sequence continues at coordinate 669,748 of NW_015172011.1, forward strand.
GATTCATGCACTTGTTTTAATTTTGGTCTCTTTAGGGGTTCAGGTTTTGAATTCAAAATGGTGGCACTTAGCCAGTAGAAATGGCAGCATTTGGTGCAGTGGCAGAGCAGTGAACAGTTGTCTCAAGCCTGTTTTCTGAGCAAATATAGGATATTCCACCTGAAACTTGTTTGAATCTTGCCTACGTTGTGTCAGCTTTAGTTTGGGAAATATCTGGAGATTTTAGGGGTGGAGCCTGAGGAGGGCGAGGTTTGGGGAGGGGAGGGAAATGACCTCAGCAGGGTATAATGACATAGAGTCCATTCTCCAAAGCAGCCATTTTGTCAAGGGGAATTGATCTCTAGGGATGGGCACAAACTGGCTCATGAGCTAAAGTTTGTGATGAATTCTGGCCAGTTTGTAGTTTGCGAACCAAAGCTCATGGCAGGTCAACCAGCACAAAACTTTCCATGAACTTTCAAGCAGTTTGTGGCAGTTTATGAATGGATACATTTCCAGACAGCTTCCGCTTAATCTAAATGTTTACCAAACTTCAAAGCAATGGGGAGGAGAACTTGGAGGGTGTGTAAAAAAGTTTCTGGGAGAGGTTCCCTTCAATTTTGATGTCTCTAGCTTGCACAGGATCTTTTCTATACACTCTTGAACCTCCTGAACCTGCGCCTGTCATTTCCCAGAAAGCTCTTTCCTAGGGGCACCTTCGTTGGGGACTGTAACTCGAACCCATAAATTCAATCCTCATCAGACTTGGAGAGACTGTAGAGGAGAGTCACCTGGAGATCCCCTGGTGTTTCTAGCATGCCAGGGGGAGGCATTCTACCACCTTATGAACTTCACTGGTTTGTTTGGCACCTAAAAGTTTGTTGACGGTTCATGGTTTGTGAACCAGTCACATCACAAAACAAACTGCATTTTCCTGGTTCGTGGCCATCTCTACTTATCTCTGTCTGGACATCAATTATAATAGCAGGAGATCTCCAGGTGCCACCTGAACATTGGCAGCCCTCTTGCCTGATGCTCTAAAGGGAGCCCCTACTGTATGTCTGCAGCCTAGCCAGCTTCCTCCCCCATCTTTACTACTCTACTCCCCCTTTATCAAGTTAAATTACACCACACTGCAAGCTCTCTTGAGCAGGAGTTTCCTCTCTCGCAATAGTGTCAAACACATAAGGTGGTTTCAGTCTTCACTTCCACAATAAGTGTGTCTAATTGAAAAGGGGGCAATTAAGTACCGAAGTTTCTTCTTCTGCCTGAGAAGAAAGTTCTGCAGCCTCACAAAGAATGAGACGAAGGTGTCTCTAGGGATTGTTTCCACAGCATTCTTTCTTTTACTCGATCAGATGAAGGGAGCAATGGGACTTACGCATTCTTCCCCAGACAAGTTCATTTCATGGCAAATTACTTGAGCAAGGAAAGGCTGTGATTAAAAAAAGACACACTTTCTATTTTTGAACAACACCAGGTGATATTAATATGCAGGAGGAGGGAAATGACTAATGAATGCAGCACATGCTTCTTAACATCCAGATACAACCCTGCTGTAGCCTTTCAGGGCTGCCGAGGTCAGTGTCGAGGCAGTTAGTATTAATGAGGCAGACTTAACTTTCTCTCAGACTTTAAATACACCTGGCTTGTTTCCCCCTGAGGAGGCCGCCCTAGAGCGAAGGTCTGAAGATGCTTAAAGTTTATGAACTAAAAAAACCCTCCTGATTTCCTATAAGAACTACAATCATGGTTATATTGGTGGCCTTCGGTCATCATTTAAAAGGGCATTTTTACCACCATTTGAATAGACATGGAATGCATACATTTCAAGCTTTTCAGTGCTTTTGGTGAAAGTTCAGGTTTTTATTCCACCTCAACCTTTCAAATGTCTCAATTTTTTGTCTCCAAGTTACCCTCATTTATATCCTCATAAAGGATGTCACATGACATGTGGTATAGAATGCGCATGTTTTGAGAACCATGGAGTTCCATCCATGTACCTATTAGTCCTTTATCTCTTTTCAGCCATAGTATACAATATAATTTCTATGAATAAGTCCTGACAATAGCCCTTTTCGGTCATTACATTTTTGGCACTTGTCCCGGTCCACCGGCCCCGGGACGATCCTTCACACCCCCAGAGGCATATGAACACCCCAACTCACCCCAGGAATGGCAGACGAGCCAGGGAGGATTGACAGCACAACCCCCACAAAGGGCACAGCATGACGGGGCGACTCCCGAGAGCTCAGCCAAGATGTACAGTGCTGGCAGGGCGAGACCCGCCCAGCGAACCCCGTGGAGCCCCTCCCTTGAGAGGCGCGAAGAAGGCCCCACGGGGTGACAACAAAAACCGGCCACGGCACCCGGCGCAGCCCCAGGCCGAGAAGACTGCTGCCGGCCTACCGCTGACCACACCCCAGACGCCCGAGGAGCGTCCTGGCCTATGAACGAGGGCGGGGCCAGATGGGGGAGGAGGGAGACGGGGAAGATGGGTGGCACTGGCAGGGGAGCGTGGGGACTAAAAAGAGGGGCTCTTGGAGAGGACCAGGAAGGAAGAACGTGAGATGGAGACACTATGAACGACGGCTAGAGAGAGAGAGAGCTAGGGTAAGTGATCTCCAGCCTACGGGGCAGAGGAACCTGAGGGGTGCTGCTAACCCTGTTCCCTGCCGTTCTGAGGTCCCATCGCGACTCCCTTTTGTGACTCCACCCCAACTGCCAGCGCAAACCAGCCCGACGCCACGGCTACCAGTGGGACCTCCCCCCTGACACCCAGGACAGGCATGTCACAGCACTCTTACCTCACATTCTGTGATAGTGTGTTCGTGTGAACCTGTCAATAAGTGTAGTCACCATTTTGTATGAATAGGGTACGCATATATTTTCCAGCTTCAGTACACATAATCAAAAATCCAAGTTTGTTGCAGGTATGCATGTGGAGAAGGAGGAGGAAGAGATTGGATTTATACCCCGTCCTTCACTCAGAGTCTCAGAGCAGCTTACAAACTCCTTCCCCTTCCCCTCCCCACAACAGACACTCTGTGAGGTAGGTGGGGCTGAGAGAGCTCTTTCAAGAACTGCTCTTTTCAAGAACAGCTGTGCCAGAACTATGGCTTGCCCAAGGTCATCCAACAGCTGCAAGTGGAGGAGTGGGGAATTTATTTAGTTATTTCCTTCAACTTATATACCGCTCACCCCCTGAGGGCTCTAGAACCAGGAATCAAACCCGGTTCTCCCACATTAGAGTCCGCACACTTAAGCACTACACCAAACTACATGCAATGGCCTGTTCATACACCATGGTAACTGAGTATGCCAAGATGACTACACATATCATGCTCTTCTGGTACATGAGGCAAGGGTGCCAAAAAAGTAATGACCAATCAGGGCGAAGATGCCTTGTGATCACTTTACATGAAAATCTGATCATATGTGTAGTCTACTTGTGTGCAAGCCACAACCTTACCCAAGTTCCCCTTATGTGAAAAACAAAAACAACAAATAATTTGTCCAGGTCACACAAAGGAAGGGACAATCTTTCATTAGTTCGTTGCTGTCACATTATACTGGTAGTTATTCACAAGCCATTTTTTAGGGCAAGCTGGCTGCAACATGCTGTCAAAATGTGCTGTCTGTCAACAAGACACACTCATCTTTTGCACCCTAAGTGGTGTTGGAGTCTTTGACTCTCCTTCATGAGGTTCTCCTTCACAAGGCATGAGCCTTTCCAAACTCCCACACAGTGCCATTTTTAACAGTCCAGTTTGAAAAAGCTTTAACATTTGTTCTTGCAGTGTATACAATCTGTACTTCCTTCAGTGGAATTTTGCTAACAGAAGGAGAAAAGAGAGATCTCAAGATTGGGTGACCACTACTGAATACAGGTGTCAACATCCAATGCTGAAAAACACTATTAATTCCCACCTCTGCACACAGATGTCCCAGTCATCTCAGAGAGATCAGTGAAGCAGTAGTCTCCCGCACTTGTAGCCATGCAAGTGTAGATGTCCATCAAACACACTTCCCCACTCACATTTCAAATTCAACCAGGCCCCAGTGAACTGGATAGTGCATGTTTTGGTGTGCAACATAATTATCCATCGTCAAAGCAGTTACTCTAGACTAAATAAAGACTTCCTTCCTTCCTTCCTTCCTTCCTTCCTTCCTTCCTTCCTTCCTTCCTTCCTTCCTTCCTTCCTTCCTTCCTTCCTTCCTTCCTGCCTGCCTTCCTTCCTCCCTCCCTCCCTCCCTCCCTCCCTCCCTTCCAAACCACGCAGTTACATTCTCTTTTTTTCACACATCCATGAGTGGAAAATAGTTTAAATGGAAAGAGGAGGAGGAGGAGGAGATTGGATTTATACCCCACCCTTCACTTGGAGTCTCAGAGTAGCCTACAAACTTCTTTCCCTTCCTCTCCTCACAACAGACACCCTATGATGTAGGTGGGGCTGAGACCACTGGGGTCATGACAGGTTGTTAGGCCTGAGAGCTGAAAAGTAGTGTCAGTTGAAGATCAGGTTGACCCTAAAACATTTTTTTCCCAAAACAGTTTTAAGAAGAAGAAGAAGAGATTGGATTTATACCCCACCCTTCACTACCCAAAGGTGTCTCAGAGCGGCTTACAAACTCCTTTCCCTTCCCCTCCCCACAACAGACACCCTGTGAGGTAGGTGGGGTTGAGAGAGCTCTGACAGAAACTGCTCTTTTTTCAAGAACAGCTCTTATCAGAACTACGGCTTGGCCAAGGTCATCCAGCCAGGTGCAAGTGGAGGAGTGGGGAATCAAACCCAGTTCTCCCAGATTAGAGTCAGCGCACTTAACCACTACACCAAATATGACTTTCCACCATTTTAGCAGCTAAAAGAACACCCAGATTATATTAAACTAAAACCCCAAAACATAGTCCCACTCAATGTTTCCTCTAAGCTGTGGAGTCTTGTGAGTAAAAATTCTACTCTGTGAGCTACTAGCATTAAAGTTGTGAGTGAGCGATTTGGCACTCACCTTTTCTCACTGTGTTCTGGCTGAAAAGATTCTCTTGTAAAAATTATTCCTGTATCATCAGTATCAAACACTGTATGATTTGGTGAGATCTTGATGACGAACTGTTAGGAAAAGCTTGGTTTAATATAATGGTCCAGGCAAATATAGCCCTGACAAGAGAAACTTAATATAAATGGATAGTCTGATCATACTAGACTGTTTTGCTTAAATCCCACATTTCAATTCATCTCTGAAACTCAGACCTCAAAATTATGTTCTGCTGCAGTTGGTAGCAGAAATCTACAGATCATTTTGGGACTGGATCATGCTGCGAGAACTCAAATTGATCAAATGAATTTAGACAATAAATGTAAAAGTGTAATGGTCCCTGCTGGCCACTGTGTTATGTTAGTTACTTCATTTATAGTCCTCCTTTCTCACTGAGACACCAGACGAACTACAATTTTTTTTAAAAAAGTGCTGTCATACTGTATAAGACATCCAATGAATAGTGCACAGTGTACACACACACACACACAAAACGTCTAAGGCATGATATGCCATGGTGGTGGTAGAAAGGGCTGTCAAGTCACAGCCAACTTATGGCTACCCCATAGGGTTTCCAAGGAAAGAGACATTTGAAGAGTGTTGCCATTACCATTGCCTGCCTCTGCACAGAGACCCTGGGATCCCTTGGTGGTCTCCCATCCAAATACTGACCAGGGCTGAACCTGCTTCGCTTCTGAGATCTGACAAGATCGGGCTAGCCTGGGCCATCCAGGGCAAGGCAGATATGCTATAAGTAATGCAAAAGTGGGTTATAAAGGTAGGAGAGAATGTAGTTAAAGCAAGATGGTACATACAATAAGCAGTACAATAGCCTACAGTAAAGGTAAAGGTTCCCTTGCTCGAAAGCCAGTCGAATCCGACTCTAGGGTTGCGGTGCTCATCTCCGTTTCAAAGCCGAAGAGCCAGCGCTGTCCGAAGACGTTTCCGTGGTCATGTGGCCGGCATGACTAAACACCAAGGCGCACGGAACGCTGTTACCTTCCCACCGAAGTGGTACCTATTTATCTACTTGCAATTTCTTGCTTTCGAACTGCTAGGTTGGCAGGAGCTGGAACTGGAGACAGGAGCTCACCCTGTCTTGCGGCACCCGGGTCTTGAACCGCTGAACTACTGACCTTCCACAGCCTGCAGTTCAGCGTCTTAACCACTTGAGCCACCGCAGCTCCTACAGTACTGTTCCATTATAAAAGTGTCCTCCTGGGCTGTTCCATCCCTCTATAAAAATGGTCCCCTGATCGTTTCTATTTTGTACATTCTGCAAAATGACAGAAGGGTGGGAGTCTTCCTTATCTTACGGATGCTAATTTTCTGTCCCTAAGCATTTCTCCTCTGCTCTAATCAAGTTGAATAGAATGTACATTGTGCCTCTGCATTCCTGAGTTCCTCCTTTGCAACATCCCTCCTGCCTTCTTACTGGGATATAAGGACTCAGAGATCTCCATTTCGACTTGTGTCTGACAAAGGGAGCATAAGCTCTGGAAAGTTTATACACCAAAAGTCTTGTTGATCTCTAAGGTACTATTGGGCTCGAATTGAACTATTCTTCTGCAAACCAACACAGCTACCCTCTGAAACTATCCCAGTGGAGTGCAGAGGATCCTAAGTATGTTGCATCTGCTATAGCTGTGTGAAGGCCATCTTTCTCTGGCTTGTAGAGATGAGAAACAGGGCAAGCGGGCATGACATCCCCTCCCCCTCTCTCACACACACACATGCACTTTTGTTCATTTGTGCCCAGATGAACTGCTGAATGTGGCTTTTGTCTCATAGGATCAAAGTCAACAATGACAGCTTCAAGCCTCAGTTCTATAGATCAGATCTCTGAATCTTTCTCTGTATGGTCTTAGGTCTACCAGCCATTCTTAAAAATGCAAAATTTTCAGTCATTCTGGATTCTTATATGAAAGAGAATAATTATGTCCCGACAGCTTTGTTTCCTCATTATGCAAACAAAATGTGGCTGATCAGTGGTTACAGTCCAACACACTTACATTTACAGAGGGACTAGCATGGTTACTAGGCAACGGACAGGCTGGAAGTCAGCTGAAGAAACTAAAAAGATTTCTGCATGAATTTTCACAACCGCCAAAGCCAGGAAGAGGAAACTGCCATAATATCACTGTTGGAGTGACTGGCTTGTCCTCTTATCAGCAAATCACTGTTCCTGCTGTTTTCCCACTCCACTCCTTAGGGCGACTTGAAATCCAGCTCAGATAATTCTCAAGTTATGTCTCCTTCCAGTTATCCCAATATATGGATGGTAAAGAACTTTGCATGTTCTCCGATTCAGCTCAGACTTCATGTGCACTTGTTTGAAAGGAAGGATAAGCACATTCATCTTACAGTAAACTTTGACAGAACAAGAAAAAGTACGGATGCCTCTGTTCAGGGTTTGTGTTTTCTTTTGTCCTGCACCCCAGCTGGCTGATCATTCTTTTGATAAATTGATGACTCAGAATGGTCAACTGATATTTACACAATGGTTATAATTTAGGAGATAAGAACTTGAGACCGGAGGCAAAGAATCTTTCCAACAGTTGAAGTGTTTAAAGGAAAGTACATCTTCCTCTGTCAAAGTCCCAAATTCGGCAACAGCCTTGAACCACAAGGAGAACTGCAATGCTCTCCAGCACCACAAGCAATCTTCAAGTGCTTTCACTCTCCAAAGATGCCAGCTCCACTTTAATTGCCAACCTTACAAAATATTACTCCCCATGTGCAAGCACACAGACACACCTACAGCACTCGTCTCTGCCATGTGCAAACCCAGCATGCTTTTTCTGAATGCCTGCTCCCGTCCCTGACCTTTGCCTCCCCCCCCCCCCGCTTACATTCAGACAGTTACATGAGGCGGCACATGCGTGCTGAAAGCACGGGTGGTGTGTATGCATTTTGGCTTCACCTCTTATTTAATCCTCCCTGCGCTGCTGAAGGAGGAAGGTAGGAAAGGAACTGTACACATTTGGGTCAGTGGGTTAGCAGGCTCCAGCTCGTCCGACTCGGTGGGTAATTTCTGCCTTCAACCCCTGGCATTCTGTATGTGTGGCACCCCTTACATAAGTACCAGGCTCTTCTCTCTTGCCTGGGCTGCTGCACACGGCATGCTTGGCCAGTCACTCCATACACATGCTTACAAAAGCAGGTACATTTGTTGAGCTGGCCAGCAGCTTTCCACAGGCACCTGTGCCCATGGGTGCCTTCCCCAGGCAGCTGGCAAGTGGGAAGTCACTCGACTGGGCTCGTGGAGGTGGGGCCAAAGAGATCCTGCCTGCTGCACATGAACAGTCAGCTATCTTTCCAGCAGCCCAGTTGGCAGACGTAGGAGCCCAACACGCTCTGGCCAGAAGAGGAGGCAGCAGGGGGGCTTGATGCACAGAGCTCGGGGCCAAATCAGCCCTCTTCATCCTATATGATTGCCAGCTCAAGGTTGGGCAGTCCTCGGAGATCTGGGGGAAGATGCTGGGGAGGCCCCACATTCAGAAGGGATCTCAGCAGGGGTATAATGTCCTCATAGAGGCCCTTCTGGTCCACATTCGTACTGGTTTCCCCCCAGTTGCTCATGGACCAGATAAGAGCCCTGGAAGGATCAGTTCCAGCCTGCGGGCCATATGTTTGACTGTCTGACATAGACTCTCCATGTTTACTTATCCAAGAAATAATTAATGCTCACAAAAAGAGATATTGAGAATCACTGCTATGCTCTTCCTCCCCCCACCCTCATTATTTTCTCCCTTTTTAAATTAGATTTTCAAGTGGGTTCATAAATTACACCTGAAATTATAAAAGCAGAACTCTGTAGAAACCTGAAATAGTTGATTTTTGCTAATGTTATGATCTTGTGTGCCACCTGGTGGCCAATATTGGTTTAAATCGTGGATACTGTTTGCAATGCTCCTACACCAGACACTGCTGTAGTATCCAGTTCTGCCATAGTAAATACCCTGTACTGAAAAGGCCAACCACTGTTCAGTTTTATACCTTATGCAGCATCTGACAACATCTTATATTCAGCTTCCATGTTAATACAATGAACATGACTACCAATAGACTTCGTCTGTGAGACTGGAACAAGAAGTAGAACTACCAGATGTCTTGTGATATTACAAGAGAATTCTGAGGGGCACCTTTCGGATTGATTTGAGGTAATAAAAATGGCCCTGGACTCCCACTCCACCAGATAAAGCAGTCCAACCTTTTCTCTTTTTTCTTGAAAATCTGTGAGGATCCCACAGTTTCCCAAGGTATCTACTGCTTTAGCAAGAAATCACTTTGTAAATGTACTTCCCAAAAGTGCTAGCTAGCTACCGTGTTTTCCCGAAAATAAGACACTGTTTTATATTTATTTTTTCTCAAGAAGACACACTACGGCTTATACCACAAATGCATAGAAATCCTGCTAGGGCTTTTTTTTGGGGTAGGTCTTATTTTCGGGGAAACAGGGTATGTACGTATGTACTGTTTGTTCGTTTGTTTGTGCCCTGGATACAGTGGCTATGTTGTTTCTGGAGTCCTTTTAAATAACAGTCAACACTTCTCCCTTCAATTTTGTTTTCTCAAGAATTTTTTTAAAAATCTAATTTTTAATCATTCTCATAGCTTTTTGAAACTTTCCCTGTTTGTCAACACCCTTTACAAATTTACTTTTGCCACAGATTCAGACTTGAACAAAACATTGGACTGTCCGTATTATAATGGCATAGTCTGTTTAACGAATACATGATTACAGAAAACCAGTTACACTACACAATCCAAGCGAAAGTTGTCAACCTGTCAGTGGAAGGTGTTGGCAGTCCCCAGTTTTCTGTATTGCCCCTCCCCCCAGCAGCCCTTTCCAACTTCAGGAAAGTTCATTCCCAGGAATACTGGACCCCCATAGAGTGGAAGCCTGGAAGGCTGAAATGCGGAGGGAGAAGAGGATAAAATCAGTCCCACCCGCCTTCTTCATGAGTGGAACTCCACTGACAAAAGGGGGGAAAGTGAGCTGTTTAACCCTATTACTTCTTCCCATTACAGCCTCCTGACCACCTATTTAATATTCCAAATGAGTACCTCAACATGACCAATAAAATTTCCTGTAATCAGGACATTTTGGAGGGTAGACTGTATGGCATTATATCTTGCTAAGGTCCTGCCCCTCCCCAAACCTGATGACACTAGCTGTGCATCAAACTGATCTTGGATATTTCTTTTAAAATAGGCTTTTGTTCATTTTGTATTTGCTTCGAAAGTGGTGGAAAATATTCGTTTTGGGTTTAAATTGTGAGACAAGTCATTGGTGCTGAAATATCATGAAATAAAAACAGGAGTAAGCCCAAGGGTTCCGTGCGCCTTGGTGTTTAGTCATGCCGGCCACATGACCACGGAAATGTCTTCAGACAGCGCTGGCTCTTCGGCTTTGAAACGGAGATGAGCACCGCAACCCTAGAGTCGGATTCAACTGGCTTTCAAGCAAGGGAACCTTTACCTTTTTAAGCCTAAGGGAATCATGCTCATTAAAAGGGCATCCTCTGTTAGGAATAATTTATGCTCCCCTCCCCTCCAAATCCACCCTTGCATTTCAAGAATTTAACACACTTCTCTCCAAAGCTTAACATAAAGTTACGAGTCGAAATCATAAACAAGGCTGGTGGTCTGTTCCATACACTGGAAACCGTCACATTTGTGTTTAAATGTTTTTTCATAGCTGAATGATCAAGCTCTGAAGGTGGCGGTTGATAATTAAAATGCACATAGTCCTTCAATTATAGGCATTGCTCAAGTATCATGGCCTACTATATAATTACTTAGGTTTCTCATGGAGATGACTAATTATTATTATTATTATTTTTAGAATCTCCCAAATAAAGCTTTCTTGATAAGCTAGCTTGGTATATCTCAGGTTTGGAACGAAAGTTTCAACCTTCTTTGTAGGGTCTTAGAGGAGGGAATGGTTAAACCTCAGAGCCCGGAGCTAGAAACCATTGGATAGGTCATTTTTCCCCCACAGGGCCTTCTCCCCCACCCCATCAGCTTATTTCTTATAAAATAGTATAAAAACAGCACCTCTATAAATATGATTACAATCAGAGGTCATTTCGGGGGGGAACACGGGGGAATGCAGTTCCTCCGGGTGAGGTGCAGGGGGCGGGGCACATGACGAAGCCCCGCCCCCTGCTTCCGGCCACCCCGCTTCCAGCCCTCATTCAGCCAGGAGGAGGCAGGAGAAGAGGGAGGGTAAGTTGCTCCCCCCCCGCCTCTCCCCACCCCTGCCTGCCTGGGGCCAGGGAGGGCCTTGGCGGGGCTTCCTCGCACTCCCGCTGGCCTTGCAGGTCCACCGCCGGGCCCCTGATATCAGGGGGTGTGGCATATGCTAATGAGTTATGCTAATGAGTTCCCCTAGCTCTTTTTCTACGAAATGACCCCTGATTACAATAAATGTATTTTGGAAGCCCATGGGGAAAAGGCCATATTTCTACCTAGGAGAGCAGTTAGCAAGAGAAACAGAGAGCCAGTTTGGTGTAGTGGTTAAGTGTGCGGACTCTAATCTGGGAGAACTGGGTTTGATTCCCCACTCCTCCACTTGCACCCGGCTGGATGACCTTGGCCAAGCCGTAGTTCTGATAAGAGCTGTTCTTGAAAAAAGAGCAGTTTCTGTCAGAGCTCTCTCAACCCCACCTACCTCACAGGGTATCTGTTGTGGGGGTCTCCACCTTCCACCACCACCACCCTGGACTTATGGTCCCTGTTGAGAAGGCCCAGGGTACCCTCTCAAGCACATACAAAATGCCCCTTTTTCAGCCAAGAACACACAGGCGTGATTGACCTAGGCAGAGAAAATAATTAAACAGAAAGGATTTATTAAAACAACACTGGGGCAGGGAAAACAAGACAAGGCAAGGTGCTTAAAAAGGGTATAACTGTGTGAAAAGGAAAAATAAACATAAACTAACGCAGCTACCTGTTCTACTTCCAGGCTCCCAGCCTGCCTAGCACTCAAGCTGAGCCCAGTGGAGATCTTCCTCTCTCCCAGACCAGCTTGTCCCCACAGTGAGACAAGGCCGCAGAGAGAGACCCCAAAAGAACACCCTGTTTTTCCTCAGTTAACGGCTAAGACCGACCCTCCTCACACAGTTCAACAATCTCCTCACAGAATCTTCCTCTCTTTGGTTATAGCCCATTGCTAAGCCTTCTGGGGACTGTAGGGTGTCTGCTCACTGCCATGCAGGTCTCTCCTGGGACCAGGCCGCACTAGGCCCTGCTCCCAGTCCTGCACAGATCATGACACAACCTATCAATAAATGGGCTGCCCATCACTTTTACAAGCCTACACCTTCCAATGTGATATGTTAACTGGAAAAGATTGGGTAAGAATGTAAGACTAGATCTACAACGTACAACCAGATCAATTATGGCCCTTGGATTCAATGGAATGACCCTAGGAATCAGGGCACTCTCTTGGGAGGGAGTGGTTATTGGGTAAATCAATAGTCATGATATGCTCACTGAATCACATATCGGTCCCGGTCACACGGGGGGGAGGTGTGGCTAATTGCTCCGGTGCAATTAGAGCCGCCAGAACGCAATCCCACGCGTCTGCGGCAAACCACAGGTCCTGTCCTCCCCGCCTGTGCATTAACGAGGGGCCAGCACAATCACACCGCAGGAGTCCGGAAGCAGCCCGTGGCAAACCGTTTGCCACTACATATGAGGTACTGTTTTTTTTATTGCGCTTTTTTGGCGGTATGCCACGGGTTGGCCACGGGTGCGCTCCACTTGCTAGATGTTGCGGTGTGATCACGCCCCAATAATCCACCCACCACCCGTGGCTCTCCCGCGGCAAATTCGCCATGTGACCGGGACCATCATTGTGCAAGACAAATAGCCTTGGCTGTTAGAAAAAAGTGGTGCCAGGAAGCCATACTTAAGAGTGCAATCCTAAACAGAATTACACCCTTCTAAATCCATTGGTTAAAGGCCATAGAAGTGTGTAACTTTTAAGGACTGCACTGATATTCTCTTAGCACAAGGCTTTAGATACTTATTGAAAATTACCTTCAAAGGAGATCCTTCTGGATCATTGGCTGTGACTGTAAAAAACTGAGTGTTTTGTGGTATGTCCTCAGAAATATAAATTTCAGCAATTGCAAACAAACAGAAAATCCCTGGGCTGTAATTTCATCTTGCAGTTTAATGCTTGAATTCTCATGTCTTTGTTTATTTTAGTCTGTGTCCCACACCATCCTTCTAGACATTATAAAACCTCAATAGCAAGCTCCCTGCAAGCTCTGGTTATTAAAAGCACCCAATGCAGAAATGTATTACAAGAATGAAAATGCTTTGACAAGAAACCATTCTTCCAGGCCACTTTAGAACAAAGGAGTTCCACAAAAGTGGGGTGCTTGTTCTGATGTCCTGAAAATGGTTTGAAGGTAGATGATGACATTCTGAAGCTAAGTAGGTCTATCAGTAGGGGAAATCACTACTTGGGAACTTTGTGCATACTGCTCTGATTTACTTGGAAGAAGTGTGAATTGTAGCATTGCCAGCCTCAAGGTAGGGCCCGGAGATCTCCCAGAATTGCAACTAATCTCTAAACCACAGAGATCAGTTCCCCTGGAGAAAATGCCTGCTTTGGAGGGTGGACTCTATGGCATTATACACCACTGAGGTCCCTCCCCTCCCCAAACCCTACCCTATGATCCAACTCAAATTCTCCATGACTTTTCCGTACCCATAGTTGGCAACCCCAGTGGGTGGTAAGTTAGGGATGCCTAATTTTGTTGAAGCTGTACTTTTGGAACTTTGAGAACTGATAGCAACAAAATGGCTGCCATGGGTGAGTGGAACCAATCACAAAATGGCTGCTAATGGGGCTGAGGTCAATCACTAAAGATTAGGAGAGTCAACAAAACATGATATTTATGGTTATGATATTATCTTGCTTTATTTTGTCTTCATTTTGTTTTGTGAGCCAACTCAAGCAGGTCTTTGAAGAGGAGGTTTATAAATGTTTAAAATTAGCAAATAAAATAAAAATAAATAAAATTAAGACAAGTCTCATCCTGTGATGGAGACAGCTGTTTCCAACTGGATGTTCCCCATAGAGACAGAATGATTTCTCCTTGGCTCATCGGAGGCACCTCCTATTTTAGCTAAATGGAGTCAAGCCAAGATATGCTGTTTTCTTTTAGGAAGTGATGCTATAGGAAAGCTGGAGAGTGCACCATACCCAAACTGCAGAGTTTCAAAAGTGTGGTAATCATCTCCACGTGAGCTAGTACATGTATAGCATGAGGCACAGCAGGTAGGCAGAACCTCTAACCAGCAATACAGTGCTGGAAGTACAAATCCTTCCAGCTGGAGATACTCTTCTAGATATATTGGTAGCAGTGGTTACTACCCAGAGAGAAATTGGACAAAACCCCTCCAGGAGTAAGGGAAGAAGGAAAGGTGTTAATATTGTTATGCAAGGACCTGGGATGGCTGTGGACCTCTCCAAGCTCCCAGATACTGAGGGAATGGGGCTTGCAAAGTTAAACATAGTTTAGTGGCAATGGTTCTGGAGGATGGTTGAAGAGATCCAGGTTCAAATCCCACTTCAGCTAAATTAAATTAATTTTATGACCTTGGCTGACCCTCCATCACAGGGTTGTTGTAAGAATAAAATTGAAGAGAGGAGAAACATGTGCTACCCTGAACTCCCTAGAGCAAGAGAGAGATAAAAACATATACATAACAAAGAAGAGAGAGCCTTTGCATATGTGCAGAGTACTTTTTTGTGCCATCAAAAAGGAAGATAGTTTTCTACCTTGGCCAGGCTGAGCCAACACTCCAGGGCAGGGGTGTTAAACATAAAGCCCAGGTGCCGAAACTGGCTCATCCAGGGCTCTTATGTGGCTCGCGACCAACTAGTGCAAGGGAGGGAACAGGAGACTGCTCAGAGGGAGTGGGCAGAGCCACTCCAATTGCAGCACCAGCACGGCGGAACAATCTTGTCTGCAGGAGTCAAGCTGTGTAGGAGTATCTTCCCAGTGCTGCACCACTGGTTCTCCAGTCCACCTATGCAGGTTTTCCTTTGCATGCCCCTTCCAGCCCATGGGGCCTTGCAGTGAGGATATAACAACCCAGGGCTTATCAGCTGCTGTCCTTTATACAGCTTATATCTCTGGTACCTGGTATTACATTTTATGGCACACATGGCCTGGCCCAACAAAGGGACATTTATGTCAGATCCGGCCCTTGTAACAAATGAGTTTGACACCTCTGCTCCAGGGAGTACAGGTGGTTCGTTGACATTCGCAATATGGACAAGGATTGTCTGAGAAGCTGTGCTGCCTTTGTCACCTCTCACCAGGGTGGGCAGTTTGTAGATACCAACCGTTTCAAAATCCAGCTCAGGAGATGCTGTGATCATTAGCTGGGCAAGCAAACACACACAAATTGAGAAATGAAGAAAGTATATTTCATAACAGATTTTAAAGAAGTCATACCAAAACAATTTTTTTCTTATTTGTCCTTGCACACACAAATATTTAGGATGACCTCCTAAATAAGATATAGTTTGTGGCCTTAGAAGGGAGCACTTGTGGCCTGTCCCGCACAATTTTTTTTGTGATAGGGATTCACCCGGTCATGAACCACTGTTGTGCTGTCCATCCATAATAATCAAGTCCCAGGGGTTGGCGTTCCTTCAAACAGAAGGCAAAATTCTTAATTTATTTTATTCAGATATTTATGCTCTGCTTTTCTCCCCAATGGAATCTCAAAACATCTTTCTCCTCTCCTCCATTTTATCCTCACAGCAATAATCCTATGAGGTAGCTAGGCTGAGAGAGTGGGACTGGCCCAAGGTCACCTTCCATGACAGAGTGTGGATTTAAAACTGGATCTCCCAGACCCTAGTCCAGCGCTTTAACCACTTCACCATACTGGATCTTCAGCTTGGCTCCAGTTCAAATAATAATACTGTTTTATCAGCATCTGAGCTTCCTCCTGCTTTGGAGTTGCTTGGGACAAGGCTAGCCTCCCATATTCGATCACCCTCTGCTTCAGCTCACAGCCTGCTCACAAGTTGAGAACATTAGAGTCAAACACTGGATGCTTTGTTCATCAGAATATGTTTGATTATTGGAGGAAAGATGATAGCATACAGCTGTGCCACAGCTGCCTCCTGTCCTCCAACCACTATGTCCATTGCCATTCCTTTGAAGAGCTGAGGAGTGTTTCTTGCCAACACAGTCAGCGTTCACTCTTGCTAAATTTATTGAGTTAAATGTAAAAAATATATATATCAATTGTCTTGGATGCACAGAAGATTTATGTAGCATCCCCAATCCTCCATGTTTCCCGGTTAAGGGGGAAATGCTGTTCAAACAAAGTACAAAGATGATCTGATTTCAATGGTAACAAGAGAAAGAAATTGTACTTACAAAAATAGAAGCACATCTTATATTACATATTCATGTAGGCAGGGCTATTTTTGGGCAGGAACGCACAGGAATGGAGTTCCGGCTGGCTCCTGAGTTGGCCACGCCCAGCAGGAACTCATTAGCATAATAGGCCACACCCAATAGCAGAAACTCATTAGGATTGGCTACATTAGGGGTGTGTGGCCTAACATGCAAAGAACGTTCTGCTACAAAAAAGCTCTGGGTTTTGACAACAAACAAGGTAAACAGAATAAGAACCAAAAGGTTGGTGTGGCTGGATGACCACACTTCTGGTAACATGTGGGTGCGGCCTAGTATGCTAATGAGTGGTGGTGTCAGGGGTGTGGCCCAATATGCTAATGTGTTTCTGCTGGGCTTTTTCTACAAAAAAAGCCCTGCATGTAGGTATATTTAACTTATTGTGAACAATTAACTTTTAAAAAGGTTCACTTGCTACAGCTCCACGCCCAGGTAAGAAAGAAGAAGAAAGGTCCTATATAAGATGAAACACAGAAGGCAAGCAATGGCCAAAGAGGCTCAGTATCTAACTGATGAGAGGGTAGGGCCAACTCCTGAGAGAAAGAGAGAGAGAGAGAGATACCCGCTTGCATGCAAAGTTACGCTATCCAACAAAATCTGTGCTCCTGCCTGTTATCAAATCTTCATAAGCAGTTAGACTGGTAGATCTCCCTCCTCACATCTAAGGATACTGCTTCAGTGTATTAAGAATTAAGCTTTAGCTGATGAAGACTGTCAAAATGAGATTACATCAGGATTCCTTTTTCTCCTACTGCAAACATCTTGTTCTACTACTGTAAACACTTTTGTGAATGTTTTGGCTATTTAACTATTTGGCCACATTTTGTAATTCTTGTAAGATGTTTAACATCCGTTTGTTACTTGTTTAGTTTTCAGTCTAGAAAATAATTGCCAATGTGGTTTTTTATCACATTGTATTGTATTTCTGATTCAGTATAAGGCAACTTTATGAGTTCAAGAGTTAAAAAGACATACTGTTAAAAACAAAAAGCAACTAACATTTTGAAATGAGCCTTGCTTACTAGTTAGGTGTGTATCTATGCCCCTTATAGCACTGTAATTTGGTACTTGTTAACGGTTTCTGTCTAGATACTGATAAATGTGTGCTCGGGCATTCCTCACTGCTTGACAGAAACTGTAATTTCTTTCCTCACTTATAAATGCAAAAATCTTGACAAACTTTTAAACCACACACACACAAAAAAGATAGGTCTTAAGGCTTTCATTATTGCTGGTATACAATGCCCACATTGAAAGCTAACAGAAAAGACAGCTGTCCTGATCAGGATAAATTTGTACGTAGACATTGTCACAGGTAGTGTACCCACTGGAGGTCATTTAAACAAAGCATCCAAGGCAAGCACAG
Organism: Gekko japonicus; assembly: GCF_001447785.1. Taxonomy (NCBI): domain Eukaryota; kingdom Metazoa; phylum Chordata; class Lepidosauria; order Squamata; family Gekkonidae; genus Gekko; species Gekko japonicus. The sequence goes on from NW_015172011.1 coordinate 687,598, forward strand.
AGAGGAGGTGAACTGTGAGTGACTCTGTACTCAATAAGCAGGTCATTTTGATGACCCACCCATGACCCCGAGGATACATGCCTTCTTCTTGGATGATGGAGAAGCTTTATTTTCTGAACTGCTCTTGTTTAAAAGCAGCCATAGCAACAGCACACATATTAGAGAGGTAGCTTTTTTACTGAGACACAACCTGTCCTTTACCCTGTAGTACAAATGGCTACTGGGCAGCTGCACAGCTGCTTGACACACCATTCAAGCTGAACTTGAACAGCTACATCGAGGCAAAACAATCAGGGGCCACTATCACATTTAACGAGGAGCTTCATCATCGTAAGTTCAACTGCTGATCACATTCCTGTTGGCGTTCTCAGCATCCCTACTCTTGGCCACTGGCTATAGCCAAGGTGCCAAGCAATGAACTGAATGATTCATTCTTTTTAGTTTCTTGTGCCTAATGCTGCTTGGTGTTTCTTGGGTCAAAGCAGAGACTGGGAATGAGCCACTTAGTGGATCATTATGTCTCACAGCCTACTCCGGCTATAGTGAATCTCCTCTACAGAAGTCAACAAACACTTATGTAAGCCAGAGGCGCTGCCTTTTACTATTGGGTAGCCCATAGCAAGGGCACCCCACTTCTAACCTGATCCAGAGACCCACAAAATTCAGGCCAAGGAAGGCACTCTTGGTTCTGAAACACAGAGCTAGCCACAGCTCTGAAAAAGGGGTCTCCATTTTCAGGTGACAGGCAACCTCAGAGCAAACCTCCAGTTATCTCCTCCACCCAGCAGAGATTATGCTTATGAAATAACAATGAGTTCTAGCAGGTAAAGTATTTACATTTCTAAAGTCTATTCAAAAGCCACTTGGCAAATAACTCTGTCTCCAGTAATTCTTTGTCTGAATATCTCTTCTACTCTGTCCATCAAGATACCGGGACAAACATTCAAATTATTAACGATCCTCCCTGACGCTAATCAGGGACGTCTCCCACCTTTTGTTTACCCTGGCCAGGGCCATTAGTGGTCAGATTATCCACTTAACTAGCCGCCCAGCACCTGGCTTCTATTGTTAAATCCAGACCCTGCCCCTCTGGACATCTAGGCCTTGCATCTAGGCCTTGGCCATCCTGATGCCACACACCCCTGGGACTCATCATTGGTCCAGGAAATCTATTGTTCTCACCTGAGACCAGCCCCAGGACTAGGCATTGGCCTGCATTGTTTTCCATAGGGTATATCCCAGCGTAACCATGGCCTCAGTGTGTGTGTTCTCTGCCATAACTCAACATGACAGGCCACCCCTAAACTCTCTGAGTTTAGGCCACAATCCATGGACCTCTGCACATCTGAACAGGTTGTATCACCTCTCTATAAGCTACCTCTATAAGCCATCAATCACCTCTG
>NW_015172011.1:689592-690689 GCF_001447785.1 Gekko japonicus
TAAGCCTGCTCTGAAAACTCCAGGTCCTTGTGGCCGAAGGAACAGTAAGGTTGTAGAAGAGCCCACTGATTCCGTTCTCCAGGTTTTAGAATACTTGGAAACTCTTGGATCCCAAGGTATAGAGAGCCAAGCTCGCCTTGCCCAAGAGCAAAAAATAGGCAACTTAAATTCAAGACAGGGACGAAAAACAAAAATCCCCCTGACCCCCACCCCGGAGAAGCCGGAGGTTTAAAAAGCAGAGTAGCAATGTTCCATTCAATAAATAAGCCAGAGAACCTGCCCGTGAGCCGTAGAGTCCTCACTGGTCTGACGGTTCAAGTTTTAGAATACTTGGACACCAGAAGCTAAACATGTAAGTGCTCCCCAGCCTCTTTAGATTGTGCTGTTAAAATTGTGTTTCTGTGTGTGTAGCTGTGCACCAGCATCCCACATGGACTTTGAAGCCCCTGAAGTCAGAGTCTTTCCCTTTTGCTCTGTGGCCCTGACCAAGATTGGTTTAAGTAAGGGGGACCCCAGGTATGAGGGTTTTTGCCCTGTGATGGCCTTTGACCAATTTAGTTTGTATCTGAAGTTAGGCAGTCATAAAATGATTGCAGTAACCCCCCCCCCCGGAGAGTAGTAGCACTCATCAGGGCCCCTGTTTAAATTTTAGAATATTTGAACTTCCCAGTAAAAAGAAACTAAGCTGTTAAAATACCCTTGGCTCCAGAAAAGCCAAGTGCAGGCCTTTTTCAGGCTCAATGTGAAAATAAGATCTTGAAACATTCTAAGAAAGAAGCATGTGCTTGCCTTGAAGCTATACACCATTCTTGCAAGGCAGGCCAGCCTAAAAATTTCAAATAGCAAGCTCAGGAAAGCAGTCATTAAGTACAGCCACTTAATGGCTGGAGCAAAGTAAAACCTCCCCATTCCAACCCCAAACTGGAATGGAGTGCACACAGGACTTTCCTGTAGAAGGAACTTAGAAAGAAAGAAAGAAAAATCCCTTAGTTTCTCTGATGGAAATAAGCAAGCATTTCCATCAGGGCCCGAGCTCAGAACACAGGAGCTCTCCTTTAATCTTTGGGAAGTAAAACTTGGAGGGAATGTGCTAATCC
>NW_015172011.1:690944-691424 GCF_001447785.1 Gekko japonicus
CCAAAATCTGTAACTTTAATATAAATAAAGAACCTTAGCTGCAGAATTCAGGCCCCAGAAAGAACTTAAATTCAGTGGTTATAAAATAGTGCAGCTATGTCACCAAACTTCCCAAAACAAGTTTAAATGCCAGAGAAATTAAGTATAATACAAAAGTAGCCTCAGAAATACTCTTTCTATAATTACTGCCATGAGTGACAGAAATTGAGAAAATTCTGTACCTCTGTTTTTACCTTTTAAAATATACCTTTTAAAACCTACACACCCCATTCTCTTCCCAACTGCCTTGGAGAGAGAACGGGGTCCCATTTGAATCATATTTAAAACAACCGAAAGAGTGAAAATTTAAAAACCTGCCTAATCAGGAAACTTTAGCAGCCCAAAAAGAAAATGAGAAATTACTTTCCCCTTCCCAAACCTAAATGAGCAGGAATCACAGCAAATGTAACTTGTATTTTAAAATGGAAGCTCCTAAGCTTC
>NW_015172011.1:691511-691618 GCF_001447785.1 Gekko japonicus
CCCCATGACCTTCTTTCATCTGAAATCTCTGTATATATATGTTGTCTATGTTTTGTGTCATAATAACAAGCCTTTAAAGGCTGCCCCTTTTATATGTTTTAAATGAA
>NW_015172011.1:691865-691984 GCF_001447785.1 Gekko japonicus
TTTTCATTTTGGGCACACACATAGAGTCTCCAGCTTCCAGAGCAGTGACAACTGAAATAGCACTGCTTGGCAAACCCAGGGTCAGGCTAGCTGACCTTGAGGGAAAATTGAGCTCACTT
>NW_015172011.1:695500-695737 GCF_001447785.1 Gekko japonicus
TGTTTGGCTGTCCTTTCTTTTCTGGTCATATGGAACTCCAACGGCAGCGCAACATCGTTTGAAGTGAAGCCATCTTGGCTCACGCCTAAAGATGGCTTCAAGGGGGGGAATTGTAAGCCAGAGGCGCTGCCTTTTACTATTGGGTAGCCCATAGCAAGGGCACCCCACTTCTAACCTGATCCAGAGACCCACAAAATTCAGGCCAAGGAAGGCACTCTTGGTTCTGAAACACAGAGC
>NW_015172011.1:695821-726052 GCF_001447785.1 Gekko japonicus
CCCTCCACCCAGCAGAGATTATGCTTATGAAATAACAATGAGTTCTAGCAGGTAAAGTATTTACATTTCTAAAGTCTATTCAAAAGCCACTTGGCAAATAACTCTGTCTCCAGTAATTCTTTGTCTGAATATCTCTTCTACTCTGTCCATCAAGATACCGGGACAAACATTCAAATTATTAACGATCCTCCCTGACGCTAATCAGGGACGTCTCCCACCTTTTGTTTACCCTGGCCAGGGCCATTAGTGGTAAGATTATCCACTTAACTAGCCGCCCAGCACCTGGCTTCTATTGTTAAATCCAGACCCTGCCCCTCTGGACATCTAGGCCTTGCCCCTCCTGATGCCACACACCGCTGGGACTCATCATTGGTCCAGGAAATCTATTGTTCTCACCTGAGACCAGCCCCAGGACTAGGCATTGGCCTGCATTGTTTTCCATAGGGTATATCCTAGCGTAACCATGGCCTCAGTGTGTGTGTTCTCTGCCATAACTCAACATGACAGGCCACCCCTAAACTCTCTGAGTTTAGGCCACAATCCATGGACCTCTGCACATCTGAACAGGTTGTATCACCTCTCTATAAGCTACCTCTATAAGCCATCAATCACCTCTGCTTCCTTATAGTTCTATATCGTATGTCAGTGAATGTTGTGTGTTATTGTGTGAAGTGTGCCAGTAAACTATTATTATTATTAAGGAAGTCTGCCTCAGTCTCTCATTGGGAACCTCAGAATCAGCAGCATCCTCCGTAAACCATAGACGGTGAATCCTGATAAACTGTTCCAATTGTTTCTCTTTGAGAGCAATTCGGCTAACACTTAATCCAGCGCAAAAGCCCATTGGCCATGAAATAGGGGTTGTCTCCACATAGGGTTTGCCTCTACATAGGAAGGATTGTTGTGTTTCCTCTGTTTCTGAGAAGTATGAAGGTTCTCTTCCACTTGAGCTCAATGGTAGTTCTGCTATTGGGAGATATAGAAGCAGATGGGGTTCCAGATGCTAACCGAACTTAAGTTTACCATCCCACAATTTGAGTACGTTTTTTCTGTACTTAATTGAACTCTGAGAAATAGACAGGTAGCAATTGCCAGATTACACAGCCAGAGTGTTCCCTGTCTCTTTCCCATCGATGTCTCTATGCAACCAGCGGATTTTGTTTTCTTGCTATTGTTTCCCTGATGAAATCTCTATTCTTTTATTTGAGTCCTTGCCCAGACCTCCCTCCTAGGTGGAATGAGTAATTGTAAAGCAAACAAGTGCCGAAAGAGAAGCTCAACAATGGGTAATGATAGGATAAAGCAAATACAGGAAGGCACATTTGCCTTCTGATGTTTTCTAAGATTTCAAGTTAAATGCCAAAAAGGGTATTTTGGTCTTTTCTCCTGGGCTGCAATTGTTTCTTCCACTGTTACTTCATAAATTCATTCTTAAGTAGCAAGAGCCTCTTTCAAAAAAAAAAAAAAAAGACAGAGCTGCCAAGTTGTCAGCTCTGGGTACAGCACCCAGAGAGGAAACCAGTGTGATATTTGAGGATAACTTCAACACAAAACAAAAATAGACTGTATGTAGATATGCCATTGTCGACAGAGTGCCATGCGCCCAATTTCCCATAAAATGTAGCAACATCCATCAATCATACTGTATGTATATTATATTACTAAAATGCAGAGGTCATTTCGGGGGGGGCTCGCGGGGGCTCGCAGTTCCCCTGGGTGAGGTACGGGGGTGGGGCACATGACGAAGCCCCGCCCCCTGCTTCTGGCTGCCCCGCTTCCGGCCCTCATTCAGCCAGGAGGAGGCAGGAGAAGAGGGAGGGTAAGTTGCTTCCTCCCTGCCTCTCCCCACCCCTGCCTGCCTGAGGCCAGGGAGGGCCTTCGCGGGGCTTCCTTGCACTCCCGCCGGCCTTGCAGGTCCACCGCCGGGCCCCTCATGGGGCTCGGCAGTGGAGCTGCAAGGCCGGTGGCAGCGGCCGGGACCGTTGGGGGCGGGGTGTGTGGCCTTATGACACACTTCCGGTGGTGTCAGGGTGTGTGGCATATGCTAATGAGTTATGCTAATGAGTTCCCCTAGCTCTTTTTCTACGAAATGACCCCTGCTAAAATGTTCTGGGGGCATGCAACACAATGGAAGTGCACCTTGCTGCAGACTGGCTAGTATCGATGGTTGGTGGGCTGAGGCTTCTGGCTGATGTTCAATACATAGCCATGCTGTAAAAACTGTATACAAAAACCATCCAGGCAATATACATCCTTATCGTACTCCTTTTCCTATTCTAAACCAATCAGTTGTTCCATATCCTGTTCTAACTGTCGCTTCTTGACCCTTACACAGGTTTCTCAAGAGACATGTGAGGTGGTCTGGTACTCCCATCTCTTTAAGGACTTGCCATAGTTTGTTGTCAATGAAGCAAAAGTATAACTTTTTCTGGTACTCTCTTGCTTTCTCCATAATCCAGCGAATGTTGGCAATTTGATCTCTAGTTCCTCTACCTTTTCAAAACCCAGCTTGTACTTTTGGCAGTTCTCTGTCCATGTACTGCTGAAGCCTAGCTTGTAGGATCTTTAGCATGACCTTGCTAGCGTGTGAAATGAGTGCAATTGTGCAATAGTTTGAACATTCCTCGGCATTGCCCTTCTTTGGGATTGGAATGTATACTGACCTTTTCCAATCCTGTGACCACTGTTGTTTTTTCCAAATTTGCTGGCAAATTGAGTGCAACCCTTTAATAGCATCACCTTTTAAGACTTTGATTAGCTCAGCTGGGATACCATCACCTCCACTAGCTTTGTTGTTAGTAATGCTTTCTAAGGCCCATTTGACTTCAGATTCCAGGATGTCTGGCTCAAGGTCAGTGATTACACCGTTGTGTTTGTCAAGGACACTGAGGTCCTTCTTGTATAGTTCTTCTGTGTATTCTTGCCATCTTTTCCTAATCTCTTCTGCTTCTGTTAGGTCCATACCATTTTTGTCCTTTATCATGGCCAGCTTTGCATGAAACGATCCCTTGATTTCTCCAATTTTCTTGAAGAGAGTTCTAGTCCTTCCCATTCTACTGTTTTCCTCTATTACTATGCATTGTTCATTCAGGAAAGCCTCCTTATCTCTCCTTGCTGTTCTCTGGAAATCTGCATTCAGTTGGGTAAATCTTTCCTATTATTAATTAATTAGCAAATTATTAGTTTGCTAATACTATTGCTTAATTACAAAAAAACCCAAAACCCTGACACAAATGCTGTAGAAAAAAACATTTGGGGCTATATACTCCATAGAGGAAATAAGCAGAACAGTTGCCAATAAAAGAAATAATGCAGTGCAAATATCCACTCAGAAGCACATCCTATTATATTCAGTGGTGCAGTGTGCACAGAATTACAGTCTTAGTCATGTTCTATGAGATTTAACTGATTAATCATTCGATTAGAGCTGCATATATTGCTACCTTGAGTCTGAGGAGATAAGGCAGGATAGAAATGTGTTAATAAATACATATTTGCATATGAAAAAGGACCATTCTATGTGAGGTAGGTTAGATTGAGAGAACACTGCTGTCCCAAGCGACCTTCCATGGCACAAGTGAGCATTCAAACCTGGATCTCCCAGATACTAGGCTGACACTGTTAACCACTATACTACACTATAACCATGGCTACACTAATAACAAACATTTGATGTGGTTGTTAAGTATTTAGAGCTGCCAATCAACATTATTGGGGGGGATTGTCTCCATTGTTTATAAATAGTGAGCATTTTATTTCATCTATGAGTCCAAATAGTGTTTTAAGCAGGTGATGACAGAATAAATGCTCATCTTCCTCTTCACATAGCCATAACCCAGAGGCCTGGATGATACAATTGCAAACACACAGTGGTTTGGTCATCGTGGGATTCTCTGTCAGTACTGGCAAGATTTGCTGATTCAGATGCAAAACTACTCAGGAGTTTACAAAACAGGTATACTGCTGTATTCATGATCTCAGCTATTTAGTGCCAAATAAAAGTGACATGACAAAGATGTGTGTTAAATTACACCAAGCATAATGGATGTTTAAAGAGGCAGTTGTATATTCAATGGAGCGATCCCAGCAATGAGATTACCTCTGTTGTTGCTTGGCTACAATTGGCCCTATAGTTTGTGTACATGCGTCAGCGTTGGGCTGAGTTACTCCAAAACTCTGTGTTGAGTTACTTTAGTTCAAAGGCCTCTGACTCATGAATCAGGACCCTCAGGGGGTCACAGATCCCCAAATGGTGGGTCACCCACAAGCCCCTCTAGAGCTGCCATTTTTGTGCCTTTTAGAAGAAGCTGCTGCCAGTGCAGATGAGTAGAGGGAAAGGATGCCACAGCTCCTGCTTCTTTTTGCATGCACAATGAGAGGAACAACAGGAGGGTGATATGAAAACACTCACAGTGGCTGGGGGGGGGGAGAGAAAGGCTCTGATGCAACTACCTTCTGAACTGAAGGATATATAATCCCCCACTCTGGCCTTTCCTGTAGATTCTTTATACCCCACCCACCCACAATCAAATAAAAAGGGGGACGCAAGCTTTACATTAAAGATTGGTAGTGTGTAAGCTATGTGCTCCCTAAAGGTCTCTTAATTTGAAAGTTGCCAGACCAAGGCTATACTGATATGTGTGCTAAATAGAGACCCACTTCTTGGCTTTTTGACTTGGCAGACAGGACACAGATGGAGATGAAAAACAAATATTTAACAGAAAATAAGGTATTTAATAACATAAATATAATGTGTGGATAACTTAAATATATAAAATAAAGCTGGCTCTCAAATTAAGTATATAACCCCTGAGGAGGATTTGATTCCGCTTTCTTTGGGTAGGTTCAAGGCTGATCTTTTCTCACACATCACACCTTACCACAAAACCTACACACACCAGTTAAAAGACACAGGGGGAAATCTGGTAGTACACGGGTTGCAACGGGCCACGGACGGACTTTCCCATCTGATCGCTCCAGGGTGCTCTCATGCCGTCAGGATGGTCTGATCAGGCCATCCCGACTCTGTGCCATTGTCCCCCCCCCCCCCCCCCAGTATTTAAAGGATGCCTTTAAACTCTGCTGGGAAGAGGCGGGGGCACCGCTCCCCAATGTGATGACATCACTTCTGTGTGATGTCATCACACTTCATACTGTTAGACCAGGGATGGCCAAACATACTTAACATAAGAGCCACATAGAATAAACGCCAGATGTTTTGAGAGCCGCAAGACATGAACAAATATTACACACACATTTTTATTGAAAAATATGCAAATTGGCTTTTTATTAACATTAAATGAGACTGCCAAAAATAAAAACAAAATAGGTAAAAACAGATATTGATACTGATATTTATTTGTCCAATTATATTTATTGGTTTGCTAATGATATTTGTCTAAGGGGGGAAGGTGGAAAGAGAATGAAAGAGGTGGAAAGAAAGAGAGTGAGAGAAACAAAGAAAACAAATAGATGGGGGAGGGAAGGAAGAGAGTGAAAGGAAGGGAGAAAGACAGAAAAAGAGAAGGAAAGGTGGGGGGTGCCTTTGAGAACTCATTTAAAGTTAAAGTTTCTCTGTTCAAGCCTACCCAGGGAGGGGAACACTGGCTGGGGAAGGGAAAACTGATTGGGGAGCAGGCCTGCCCTTTGCTCCCCCAGCCGCCCTGCCAGGAGCCACACAATATGTGTGAAAGAGCCGCATGCGGCTCCTGAGCCCCAATTTGGCCACCCCTGTGTTAGACTATAGGAGGCCTCCTATTTTCCAAAGACATCACCTCCCTATGGAACCCTGGGTGATAACCATACTACTAGCAGATGAGGACTCTGAAACGACTCGCTTGGTGGCAAAATATCTTTCAATAGCGTTATTTTTAAAGTGGCTTTGAAATGTTATAAGTAGTTTTATGTATATAATTAAAATTTTTTAAAACTAATTTCCATAATATCATGGGCTTTTATAGAATTCATTGAAGTTTATAAAATGTGGTCTGATAATACTTTTCGAGAGTATGTTTACTAGCTTTTATTGTAAAGACGTTTGGTCTAAATTATCATGTAATTATATGTAATGCATTTTATAGTTGCTGTTTGCATGTTTGGCTTAAGACCTCGGGTCAATGAAGCTAATAAATGAAATGGATGGAGACTACAGGAGGGGATTTCCAAATTATTCCTCCCCCTCATAGTTTCACAACTAGACATTAGATACTGCCTCTTTCTCAAGCAAATTACAGCAATATGACATAGTAAAATGAAATTTGATAATGTATTTCAATTTTAAATCATCTGAAGCAGAAGATAAAGACACTCACCCTGTGCAGCATCCAGCCAAACAGAAATAATCAAAACGCAAAACTTTTTGTTGTTTTTTAATATTCCCTACTGGCTCATTTGTATGGATCTCACAATGCCTTCCACTTTGATTGACTCTCCATGCTATACGGGCAGCCCAAACACTTCCACGATGTTAATAGGAACCATTCTGAGTGACAGGGCTTGAAAGAGATGCTTTGAAACTTGTCAGCTATGCTCGCTAAGTAAGCAGCAGCATTTAGTTGCCACTTAAAATACTGCATTGTCTCCCTTCCCCCCATCACCAACACACAGCTAGGGAGAGCCAGAGGAGTAAGGCTGGGAGTGAGGAAGATGGCAGCGGAGTTCCTGGGTGAGGCTGGGAGCTTGGCAGGTGGTAGCAAAGAGCAAGAGGACACCCGGACTGCCCAATCATGCCGGGGAGTGCTAGTGAAAGTGGCATGCCAATGAGGACACCGAGGAGCCCAAGGCCAGCAGGAAGCAAATATCAAGGCATTGGGCTGGGAGGCCCCCACTAAACATCTGTTAAAGGGACAGAACCTTTTTTCCCACCTGGCAGCTAGCAACCATATTGCACTAGTTTAAAAGAAAGAAAAGAACAGCCATTAGATGTGTAGTTTTCTATATAAATCATCTTAGGGCTGCCAAATCCCCCCTGGGGGCGGAATTCCCCCTGCTTTAGAGCCCCGATTTCCGCCCCCACGGAATTGGGGCCCGGGGCAAACCCCACCCCACCCCACCCCCGCATGCACGTCACTTCCCTGTGACGTCATCACGCTGGGGCGGGGCACAGCCATTTGAGGGGAAAACATAGAGTGATGACGTCACAGGGAAGTGACGTGCATGCGGCGCGCGCGCGCTTTGCGCACCGGGAGGCAACACAAAGTCCCCCGCCGGCACAGGTGAGGACATTTGGCAACCCTAAATCATCTACATTAAGCATACACTAGTGTGTGGTTTATAGGGGTTAGGATATCAGATTAAGAGTTTGGGAGACCTAAATTTAAATCCCCCTGTCACGGCTCAGGTGGGGTGTCACCTGACACTGCCACCACTGGTTTTAGGATCCCTTAAGAAGGCCCAGAGCACCTTCCCAAGGCTTCTGACCTCCCTTATTTGGCCGAATAAGATGCGTGAGGACCCAGCGGAGTGAAAGACAAAGACAAAGGTTTATTTTACAGGAGGTCAGTCAAATATGGGAAACAAACAAGGTGCATGAACAATATCAATAAGTGGGTGAAGAGAAAAGAAACCAAATGCCCTAACGCAACTAGACTCACAGTCCCTAGTTCACTGTCTCAGTTGGGCCTGAGTCTACTTCACCCTTCCTCTCCTGGTGAGGGTCTCTCCCAGCAGCAGCCTTCCCTCTGGCCCTACTCTCTTGGAAGAAAGGACAGCTCTTCTTCTGTACCAGGTGTTTCATTAAAAGTCCCCCTTTTTGTGATTGGCTAAAATTGGCACCAAAACCTCTCAGGGACTTCTGGAAGTTGTAGGCCTGTCCTCCTCCCACTGCTACTCAGGCTCCCTGGGCCAGCTAGGTCTCTTCTTGCACAACCCAGATCATGGCACCCCCATTCCGCCAGGAAGCTTGCTGGGTGACCTTAGGGGAAGGGTGGGATAAATAAATTAACATTCTTAAATGTTCTATGTGCATTGTCCTGGTGCTCCTTTCAGTACTTTAAGATAGGCTGGTATTATTGTAATTTACTTTAACATTGATGGGAACGGAGGTTGAGGGTTAACTAAGGGTACCCAGCTTGTTAATGGCTGTGCAGAGCAGTGAACTATGGATTTCCTTCTTCACAGCTGCGCACTTTTGAACCCACAATCTTCAAAGCTCGTGGTCTCTGCTGCACTTGTTAATTATCTATAAAGGAACGGGAGAATGTAATCATGTGCAATGTGGGGATGTTCATTTTCATTTTGTTTAATTTCAAGAATGGTACTCATTTTTACTTTGTTATTAATTCATTTTTGTGTTGATTTGCAAGTGGCTTCAATGGGAAAGACATTTTGGCCCTTTGTCATTTCAGGAGCAAGGACAAGAGACGTCAGAGAGGTAACAAGGCTGCGTGCAATCCCGCATAATCTCAGCACAGCAGCAGCTAAGGACAACAGAAGGTATTTGTACATTGCTTTTCTCTGCCCTAAGGAGTCTCAAAGCAGCTTACAGTTGTTTTTCCTTCCTGTCCCCACAACAGACACCTTGTGAGGTAGGTAGGGCTGAGAGAGTTCTGAGAGACCTGTGACCAGCCGAAGGTCACCCAGCAGGCTTCATGTGGAGGAGCAGGGAATCAAACCCGGTTCTCCAGATTAGAGTCCACCAGTCCTGGCTATAAAAATCTGCATGGCCAATCTCAAATCTCCAAAGGTCATTCAAAAGCCTTGCTGAGCAAAAGCCCCACCTGGCTCCACCCATTTCCTAAAAACACTTGAGGATGCCAGAAAAAGTGTTTGGCAGGCAACATGGTGCTGTGGGCACCATGTATAGGGACCCCTGGTGTAGTGGATAAAGTTTTGGAGAGAACTGGGTTTGAATCCCCACTTCCACCATGGAATATTACTGGTTGACTGTTATGGTAGGAAGGGAGAAACGGTGCCTTTCCTTGCTGGGAAACTCCCTTGGTCCATGAGTTCCCTGGAAAATACCCTGGTAACCATCCGTCACCACTCAGGACCTCCTGAGAACATCTACACTGACCGGCTGAGAAGGCAGTCTTCCAGCGCAGTACTAGAGCGATAACAAAATAACTTATAACCAACCTGGTAGCACTTGGGCAGTCTACTGCATAGGGAAGTGATTAAGAGAAATATTCCAAAGAAATTGATTGTACAAAGCAAAGCCCACCCCCCAAGAAAATTTTATAAAAAGGTCAGCATTGTGATGTGGTAGCTAAAAAGGCAAATGTGATTTTGGGCTGTATCAACAGAAGTATAGTGTCCAGATCATGCAAAGTGATGGTATTGCTTTACTCTGCTTTGGTTAGTCCTCACCTAGAGTAATGCGTTCAGTTTTGGGCACCACAATTTAAGAAAGATATAGACAAGCTGGAACGTGTCCAGAGGAGGGCAATGAAGATGGTGAGGGGTCTGGAGACTAAGTCCTATGAGGAAAAGGTAAAGGAGCTGGGTTATGTTTAGCCTGGAGAGGAGATGACTGAGAGGTGATATGATAACCATTTTCAAGGACCATTTTCAAGGCTGTCATAGAGGATGGTGCGGAGTTGTTTTCGGTTGCCCTGGAAGGTCGGACCAGACCAATGGGTTGAAATTAAATCAAAAGAGTTTTTGACTAAACTTTAGGAAGAACTTTCTGACAGAGCAGTTCCTCAGTGGAACAGGCTTCCTCGGGAGATAGTGGGCTCTCTTTCTTTGGAGGTTTTTAAACAGAGGCTTAGGCAGATCATGAGAGGGAGGGCAGGGAGGGTTGCATCTGTGCTTAGTTCTTGTAGCCCTTTCTTACATCCCCAGGGAAATGCTCATCACCACTTTGGGGTCAGGCAGCAATTTTTCTACAGATCAGTTTGGCCAGGGATCCTGGAGGTTGGTTGTGTTGGGGTTTTTTGCCACCTTCTGGGCATGGAGCCAGGGGTCACTGGCAGTGTGTTGGAGAAGTATTTGAGGATTTCCTGCATTATGCAAGGGGTTGGACTAGATGACCCTGGAGGTCCCTTCCAACTCTATGATCCTATGATTCTAGGTTTATTGTAAAAGTGAGAGAGAGAAAGGGAAAGGGTGGTTGGATTCAAAAAGGGGTTGAAAAAGACAAAACAAAGTATAGGGAGAAGAACACAAGAGCAACAGTACAGAGATACTCAAATGAAAAGCAATACAGTTGAACTAACTAAGCTAAACACGCGTTACCTATGCTGTAGCAGGTTCTGCACTGCATGTGCAGAGTTCCTTGTGGGAACAAAAAGTTAAGGGGTCCTTGACCCCTACCCAACTTCCTGTGGACCCAGTTTCCACTGAAGTCTGAAAAGTTAAGTCAAGGGAAAATCCCAAATATCCAGATATTTATGCTAAATGGATTTGGACCTATTTCTAAGAATGACAAGCTGATTTCTCCAGTCCTATGCAAATCCCCATCTCTGATACCACATCAGAGGCTACTTTTACGAATCAGAGCTATATAAAATATAGTCACACCTCCATCAAGCACCTGGTAATGGCGCTGAGCTTCCATGATAAATAGATAGTCTTGTGCAAATCAGATCATCCTTTGTCCAAAACAGCCTCTCACTACATAATTAAAAACTAAACCTTATTTCATGATGAATAACCTTTGGACTATAATGTATCTTAAATAGTGTTAGAGAATGAACTAGATATTTTGCTTTATGAACTATATATTTATTGTTACACACAATGGACTGTGCACACACACACATAGGCTCAGAGAACTGTACATTTCAAGTCACTTGTTGTGATGCAACACATAGAAGGTGCCTGCACAAGCCTTACACATGAATAAGGTTTAAGCTACACAGTTACCAGCCTGGTGAAGAAGCACACACTTCCATTATTGTGAGCAGTAAGAAACAACATCTTGGAGAAGAGACAGCCCCCATTGCAGAAATAGTTGTAGTCACGTACTACCCATCACTGCTTTGTTCCTGCTTTGGTATTTCCTGCCAAATGGAAATTTGGTTTACAATGGAATGGCCAGCTTCATCTACACTACAATGAAGCATCCTGACGCCAAGGTTTTCACACCTGCCCAGATGCCCTTCTTCGAGTAAGGTTTTAGATTACAATATTGGCCACTCCTTATAGGTAACCTCCCACTCCTATAGGCAACCAATAGGATTGTTTTTGGGACGGACTAGTAGGTAGGTGGGTCCACAGGATGGAACAGTTATCTCCCACCTAATGGATCCACTATAAAAGGTAAGGACCATTCACCTGGCCCTTCCTAGCTAGCAACTCCCACAACAACCCCTGTCTGCTTTATGCTCCCCTTGAGTCCCACTTGCTATCCCCAACCCTTACCTCTACTTTGATCTCTTGATCTGCAATCAGGAGACCCACACGTTCTGGCTGGTTCTAGTCGTGTGTGAATTCCCTTAGCTTTCTATTTCTTCCCATCCATTCTTCATTGGCACAACCAAGCTGCGAAGACAGATAAGTATAGCCCATCATCACCCCCACCTGCAAATGCAACCGTACTTATTTTAATACTGTATTTCTAAGGAACTTGATTGAATGTGTGAGTGCATCAGTATTGTTTGTATGTAATCTATTTTCTTAAGTAAAAGACATCTATTTTAACCACAACAGCCTCGAACTCCTTTACTGGTGACCCTTGGTGGGAACAGGACCTTGGTATAGTTGGCAAGGACCCATTTATAAATTGCCAATTGCTGTAAATAAATCAATTCGGCTAACAATAGAAAACTATCTTTAGATAGATTTTTCCTCAAAAGGCATTTTATTTTTTTTAAAATCCAGTTTAAATTTTAAAAATCCGATTTAAATTAAAAAATCTGATCTAAATAATAAAATCAGATTTTTTTAAAAAAATGATTTTTAATCCACCCTGGATGTCCAAGGCTACTTTTACAAATCAGAGCTATATACAATATAGTCCCACCTCCATCAAACACCTGGTAATGGCTCTGAACTTGTTTGATAAATAGATGGTCTGGTGCAAACTGGATTGTCCTTTGTCCAAAAGAGATTAAGTCTGCCAGGATGGTCTATATTATGTCTGGACCCCTCCTCCCTTGGAAGGACAAGTCTGGTACCTAGTAAAAGGTGATACAGGCAACCTTCTTTCTCAGCACCTCACAGGGTCACTCACTCAAGACTCTTTCGTGGTCTGCAAACAGGATCAAAATAGGTCCTACAGTCACACAGAATGTGTGAGCCATCAAATATTGACCAGAGGCTTGTCTGAAAAACTGATCCCTGAGGCGCATTGTGGAAGGGCCTCGTTTTTGGCAGCTCCCTTCCCTCTTTAAATCCATCAGTGTCAAAGAGTGATTTCTCAGAGAAGGCAGTAAATCTAACTCCATATCTTGCCTGACCTTTCCCTACGTGGTTATCCTAAGTAAATACCTAGCAGAAATCATGTTACTCCCATAACATTCCTTATAATAGTTTTTTTATCCTGGCAATTAGAGGTCACCAAACACAATAGACATTTCACATTTGCAATTCCTTGCTCAGACAACATTGTTTCACTATAACCATCACAGCATTGTTGTAGGAGCAATTACATCATGTTCCAAGGGATCTGACCATACTTTGCTCAGCCTGGTTCTTTGGGTTTTTGAAGGAAAATTCTGGTATACATAGATGGAGATCCTGCTTGCCCTCCTCTCGCATTGTTTGAGTCTCTCTGCTGAATTCCCCAACATACAGAGGAGACCCTCACAACCACTTAGGGTAACATCTAATGTGGAATGGAAGTGAACAACTCATTCTAATGGAACAAAGTTTGAATCCGGTGGCATCTTTAAGACCAACAAAGGCAGCAGACAGACTGACAGCTTGGCTGCGCCTTTATTTGTGGCAGTTTAAATAGTTGCCAGAAGTTTTAATCTGATATCCCACCCTGAACTGGCCTCATTACGCACTCGCCCCATGGATGATCAATCAGATTGTTGTGGCATTCTTTTTTTTTCTTTCACTCATGCGCATAAGCATGTATCCAAAGCTCTAGCTCCTTTTTGACAGCTCCACAATCTGCCATGAACTGCAACCCCTCTCAGCCTCCTTCCCTTTACCTCTCTTCCTTGGAATACATTGGGGGTGTGAAGTACAGGTTTACATGACAGTAGTCCCACTGACTTCAGTACATTTACCCTTGTGTCAGTCATGGGATGCTCTCAGACTCCGACACAGAAACAGGAGAGTGGGTTGGGGGGGGGGGTTGTCACTCAAAAACAACTCCCCCAGGGACTCAGGAATGACTACTTGGCCGTGATGACTGACAATGCCAGGGGCGATTATGTGCTTATGCGCGCATCACTACCTGATCCCCCAGAAAAGGAGGTGGAAATGGAAGGGAAGGTTCAGACTTCCCCAATGGCTTGACTTCACAAGAGAGGAGTTCAGACATCCAGAAATGCAGGATGAATGCACAGGGATCCGTTAGCACTGGAATTCAACTACTGTCTATTTACTCTGTCTCCAACTTGTCTTACAACAGGATGAGTACGACTTGGGAATGGCTACCAGATGGGGCTGTGTTAGGGAAAAACAATTCTATAGGGCCAGACTGCCCATCTGACTGCAGCTAGAGTTTTATTTAAGGTATAAGCTTTCACTCTAGGTGGCACTCTTGAACCTCAGCAAGTTTTAGGATTTCTGTCACATTGACCTTGAGCCCATCACAAAGTCTCAGCCTGGCCAACCTCATAGGGCTGTTGTGGGAGAGTGGAGGAGGGGAGAACAATGTTCTGAGCCACATGGAGTCCTAACTGGGGAGAAAAGTGGGATAGAAATGCTAAATAAATGCATACGGGTTGCTGCACATTCTGTTTTGTCCAATGGGAGAGTTATGTAAATAAATACATATTAAATCAGTCTCCCGAGGCAGACTGTTCCACTGCTCAACCACTCTTACAGTTACAAAGTTTCTCCTGATATTTAGCTGGTAACGACTCCCTTGTAATTTCCGGAGCAAGAGAGAATAGATCTGCTCCATCTTCTACATGACAGCCATTCAAATACTTGAAGACTGCAATCATGTCCCCTCTAACCCTTCTCTTTCCCAGGCTAAACAGACCCAGCTCTTTCAGCCTTTCCTCATAAGACTTGGATTCCAACCCTCTCACCATCCTGGTTGCCCTCTTCTGGACACGCTCGAGCTTGTCAACATCCTTCCTAAAATGTGGTGCCCAAAACTGGACATAGTACTCCAGGTGAGGCCTGACCGTAGCAGAATAGAACGGAACTACCACCTCCCGTGATCTGGACACGATGCTGCTGTTAATGCATCCTAAGATTGCATTAGCTTTCTTCACAGCCACATTGCACTGCAGGCTCAGGTTTCGCTTGTGATCAACCAGAATACCTAGATCCCTTTCACATGTGCTGCTGTCAAGCCAAGTCCCTCCCATTCTATATCTGTGCCTTTGATTTTTTGTACCTAAGTGTAGGACTTTGCACTTATCTCTATTGAAATTCATTTTATTTGTCTCAGCCCACTGTTCCAGCCTATCTAGATTATTCTGAATCCTGACTCTGTCTTCTTCAAAATTAGCAATCCCACCTAGCTTCGTGTCATCTGCAAATTTGATAAGTATCCCCTCTGTGTCTTCCTCCAGGTCATTTATAAAAACATTGAACACACTGGGCCGAGGACCGAGCCCTGCGGCACTCCACTCGAGACTTCCCTCCACGTAGACGCAGAAGAAGAAGAGGAAGAGGAAGAGATTGGATTTATACCCCACCCTTCACTACCCAAAGGTGTCTCAGAGCAGCTTACAAACTCCTTTCCCTTCCCCTCCCCACAACAGACACCCTGTGAGGTGGGTGGGGCTGAGAGAACTCTGACAGACACTGCTCTTTTTTCAAGAACAGCTGTGCCAGAACTATGGCTTGCCCAAGGCCATCCAGCCAGGTGCAAGTGGAGGAGTGGGGAATCAAACCCGGTTCTCCCAGATTAGAGTCCACGCACTTAACCACTACGTCAAAACGGCAGAGCCATTTATGAGCACTCGTTGGCTACGGTTTTTCAACCAACCATGAATCCATCCAACGGTTGCACCATCCAGCCTACACTTAACCAGCTTATCCTCAAGGATATCATGAGAAACTTTGTCAAATGCTTTACTGAAATCTAGATACACTATGTCCACAGCATTGCCAGAGTCAACCATTTTGGTAACTCTGTCAAAAAAGGAGATAAGGTTGGTCTGGCATGACTTATTCTTGATAAACCCATGCTGGCTACTACCAATTAACTCATTCCGTTCAAGGTGCTCACAGACAGAGCGTTTAATAATCTGCTCTAGAATTTTCCCAGGTATTGATGTCAAGCTGACAGGCCTCTAATTTCCCGGGTCTGTCTTTTTTCCCTTCTTGAAGATTGGGACAGCATTCGCTCTTTTCCAGTCTTCCAGCATAACACCAGTACTCTAGGACATCTCAAAGTTTAGAGCCAGATTGTGTGGATTGTTCTTCTCCATCCAGTTAGAAAAATACTTGGAGTAAGTAAGGATAATTTAAGAGCCAGTTTGGTGTAGTGGTTAAGAGCAGCTGACTCTAGTCTGGAGAACCAGGTTTGATTCCCCACTCCTCCACATGCAGCCAGCTGGGTGACCTTGGGTCAGTCACAGTTCTTTCAGAGCTTCTCTCTCAAGAGCAGCTGTCTCAGAGCTCTCTCAGTCCCACCTACCTCACAGGGTGTCTGTTGTGTGGAGAGGAAGGGAAGGAGATTGTAAACTGCTCCAAGACTCTGAGTGAAGGGCGGGGTATAAATCCTCCTCCTCCTGCATAGAATGTGGCCTCTGCTTTCAGCCACAACTCCATAGAGGCAATAACATCTTCTAAACCAGTCCTCAATAAGGCTGGCTGATATCACCTTTCCCAGTCTTGTCTCTTTCACATCATTTACACTTTTCTTGTGAAAAGTGGGGTGCGGGTGTGAAAGGAAACAAATTTGGGAATGTGAAAGAATTTCTCATAACCATGATGGTATGTATTTATTAGACACCATACCAAACCTAGTCAGTACCTTGATGTCCTTTTACTGATATTAAGAACAAGAACAGCATTGTTGCAGCCAGAATAGTATGTTCTAGACATGTTTTCGAGTAAAAAACCTTAGACGCCCCACAGGGAAAAGACAGGCTCACAATCCATGTGGTTCTGACTCACAGATAACTAAATATGCTTATTGAGTGTGGTTTGTTGGATTTATACATTTGGCCAGTTGCATTTATATATTTTTGGCAATGCTTGGCTATTAAAAGAACACTGAATATTTTATCAGAAAACAAGCCACCGTTTAAAAAAGAAAACAACAATACTGTTATCCTCTGCTGCTCCCCCCTGGTGATAAAGCACCATTGCATGATTGCTGCTCAGAAAAAGTACACGCTATTTACTTAGGCAAAACTACACTATAGACCTAAATTATTTCAACAATCATTTCCACACACCCTCCCCCCCACAGACTTTGGAGATACAAGAGAGATTTAGTGATGATGAAGGTGGTCTTGGCAATTCAGGGACCCATAGATGCAACGAACATGAAATTGAGCCAACTTCAGAGGATGGCCGAAGACAGGAAGGCCTGGTGTGATTTGGTCCATGGTGTCGCAAAGAGTCGGACTCAACTGTGCGACTGAACAAAAAAAAAAAAGCAATATTGCAAGATGGGGACCCAGCATCACTACCAGACCACCACTGCCTTGTCACTCCATGCCCTGTCACTCCTGAGTACTAAACAGGGAAGGTTAAGTGACAGCAGTAGCCTGCCCTCCAGTTTGGTGTAGTGGTTAAGTGCATGGACTCTAATCTGGGAGAACCAGGTTTGATTCCCAACTCCTCCACTTGCACCTGGCTGGATGACCTTGGGCAAGCCGTAGTTCTGATAAGAGCTGTTCTTGAAAAAGAGCAGTTTCTGTCAAGAGCTCTCTCAGCCCCACCTACCTCACAGGGTGTCTGGGGAGGGGAGGGGAAGGAGTTTGTAAGCCGCTCTGAGACACCTTTGGGTAGTGAAGGGCGGGGTATAAATCCAAACTCTTCTTCTTCTTCTTCTTCTTCTTCTTCTTCTTCTTCTTCTTCTCTTATTTCCCCTCCTCCTTTGGGGGTGTGGGACATGGGCAGTCGCCCCCACCAAATGGGGGGCCCAGGGCAGCTCCCCAGTTGCCTTTTGGCTGACCACCCTTGTATGCAAGATGCAGTCTCTGATTCAGGATCTGATATTTCTTGGAGTATTTTTTTTTAATATTTAAAAATCACTGCAGCTAGGCGGGAATTTGACTTGTGTGCATCTGCCTCTTCATATGCAAAGCATGGAGAGGGGTCTACTTTAAAAGAAAACCAGAGCGCACAGGCAAGGGGAATTAAACTAGTTTCTCCCCCCACCCCCGCACACCATAACTTGCTGAAAACATCAAAGATATAGCCAAGTAAAGAATGGGAGGGGGGAGGCGTTTCAGGGCTTAGTTTTTCTCTTCCAGGGGATAAAAACAGATGAGACTTGAAGCTGCCTTATACTGACTCAAACCATCGATCCATCAAGGTCAGTTAGGGTTGCCAAGTGTAAATTCCTCTGGAGCGGGAGACTCCCGTCCGGAGTCTATAGCACATAGAGTTTTCCCTCGGATGACTATGGCCCCCCCCCCCAGCGTGCCCGGCATGGTCGCGTCACTTCCGGGTGATGCGCATGTTGGGGTGGGGTTCCCCCCGGGGCCCAATCCGCCGGCGGCGAGGAACGGGCCTCTGGGGCAGGGGTTTCCCCACCCCCCGGGGGGACTTGGCAAGCCTAAGGTCAGTATTGTCTATTCAGACTGACAGCAGCTCTCCAGAGTCTCATAAAGAGGTCTTTCCCATCACCTACTGCCTGGTCCTTTTAACTGGCGATGGTGGGGATTGAAGCTGGGACCTTCTGCATGCAAAGCAGGTGCTCTTCCACTGAGCCACAGCCCCTCCCTGTCCCCTGCACTGCTTGCACATCACTCACGTGCCAATGGTACTGCGCTTTGGCATGCTGGCTCTTTGAGGGATCATTTTAATTCCCTCTAAAAAGTTTTTGCATTCTTTTGTGGTGGTAGAAAGGGCTGTCAAGTCGCAGCTGATTTATGGTGACCCCTCATGGGGGGTTTCAAGGCAAGAGGCTTCATTCTTTTATTGGTCTGTAATTTGGGAAACAGGGTCCCTTTGGTGAAAGTCTATTCCAGTGGGTAGAAAGAGTTACACCCCAAAATTTATATCCCCCTGAAACCAGTGGAAATCGTGATTGCACTGGTTTCCTAACACCGCTCACTTTAATTCCAATATTGAAGAACTTGGTTCAAGTTTTCACCGTCAGGGTGGTTCAAAGGTGAAATCAGCTGCCTAGAGAGGTGGTTAGCTCCCCTTCACTGACAGCTTTCAAGAAGAGGCTGGACAAATATTTGTCAGAGATGCTTTAGGAGGGTCCTGCATTGGGCAGGGGGTTGGACTAGATGGTCTGTATGGCCCCTTCCAACTCTATGATTATATAAGATTTCAAAAATAACAAAGGAACTGAACACATACCAGGCTTTGGAGGGTGGGGTGGGTTTGCATACCACTACTTCACAATGGGCCTGTGGGTGTGAGTAAGATTTGTTTCTGGCCTCAGCAGCAGAGAATTTGTTCTGATTCCAAATATGTGTCAAGTCCCTGAGAAGGTATTTACCAAGTCACGATTAGCCCATGGTGTGAAATTTCCCACCTCCCAGAAAAAAATTTATCATCACCCCATTTTAACAGTCTTAAATATGGCTCTTTCACATCACCACTGAGCTCAACCCTTTCGTGCCAAGGAGAAGTCCAAGTCCAGGAGAGAAATTAATTCCATCACTTACAGGATAGCCGTAAAGATCCCAGATTGGGAATCTAATTAGACATCTACCTTGGTGGGAATGAGCTATGCACCGTAAGCAGGAACACCTTTCTGGTCCTCTTAGGAGCGACGGAGGAAGAACTCGTAGCGACAATGCACAGCCAGCTCTGAAGAAAGCTGTCCAAGTAAAAGGAAAGGAGACTGGAAGGTGAGTGGCAGTAATTTTAAAGATAGTTGCAGAGGGTGGCCGTGTTGGACTGCAGTAGAGCAATCAGATTGGAGTCCAGTAGCACCCCAGAGACCAACCAGAGTTTCAGGGGTATAAAGCTCCCTTCATCAGACACAGACTTTCATCAGAGCTTCAAAAAAGCTTCTACCCTGAAAGTCTTGTAGGTCTCTTAAGTGCTACTAGACCCAAATCTAATAGTAATTCTAGAAATCAGTACGGATAAGTTACAGAGCTATGGAATGTCGTAAGAGATACTTAACGTTACAGCCTTAAAATGTATCAGCAAGAGTTCAGATGTAAGTTAGTTCATTTCTAATAATGAACAAGCGAACTTTCGGCATAATTGGCTCATTTTCAGTGTCAGGCTTAGAAACAAGACAGTAAAGAATACAGGCCCCTTATTTTCCATTAGTCCATCGGATCCAGCCCTGTCTAACCTGACTGGTAACTAGCAAGTCACGGCCTTTCTTTGTTCTACACCCTGAGTCCTTCATGAGGGTGTTGCATACTGGGCTTTGCCAGTGAAGACTGACTTTCTTCATCAGGCTGCCAAGTCCCCTGTGGTGTTACCCGAACTGGACCGGAACCGGTTCTGGGAGCCCGGATTGACTCTGAGTACAGAGGCGGGCGGTGCGTGAGTTCAAAACCCGTGTATACAGAGGTCGGATTATGACACGTGTTGAAAGCCTGCTATGTCCCAGGAAGACAGACAACAGCTAGGGTTAAAATCAAGTTGTCTTTATAAAGCAATTATTCAGACATACCAAAAACAGATGCGTACAAATTCACACAGCTCCTTAGTTACAATAGGTAAGAAAGCAATAAGCATGAAAAACAACAAAAGCATCAAACAAAGGGGATGACTCTAAGGTATACGGTCATACTCATCTGAGATCCAGCTTAGAGAAGAAATCTCCTCTTCCAAGACGGGCAGCCAAGGTAACAGCGGGTGGACTCTAAACACACAAAGACTGGGACCGGCCACAGCCACGTGTGCGCTCCCTGGTCACAACTCCGGGGAACTTAAGAGTTACCTGCAGCACCTTAGTGCAACTAGGGGTAAGGGTGAGCTAGCCAGCCAGCTGGAGAACAAAGGCTTGTTTCTCCTTTTTAAAAGCTGCTTTTTGGGGCAGTCTCTGTCTATCATAAATCTTGGGGTACGTCCTCTACTCCTAAGCTATAGGTTGGGCAGGGGTGACGTCCTACAAAGAGGGGTAGTGGGTAATATGCAGATTCTCTATCCTACATCAAAGCGGGGCCATGTGGCGATGGTTGCTCCTCCGTTTCCATGGGCAACGTTTGCTGTGCCAGATGGTGAGGATCCAAGAGCCATAAAGGATGTTGTCTTTTCGATGCCAAGCCAGATAACGAGATAGAATTGTACTCTTCCCACCGTCCATCACTGCTGGTCAAGCCTGCTGCTCATCCAAGCATCTCTTTGTGTACCCCAAATGGTGACCTCGCTGGTACTGGGGCACATTGCAACATTCCAGAGCAGGCATCTGCTTTTTGACCAGGGTGCAGTGGAAATTTCCATGGCAGGCAAAATGCTTGGTGGCAGGCATCCCTGTCAGGCCCCCACCGTGGGCAGCCTCGGGGTGCAAGGCCTGCCATCATAGTCCATGGCAACACACACACACACATAGCAATGAGCCTCCGGCTCTCAAAGGCATACATACATATACATGTAAGCAACATATCATAAGCACAATACAGGCAGTATGCAAATGCAAATGGTCACATGGTACCACTGACCACTGGTGGGGGATGGGGGAAGGGTTGCCAGCTCCAGGTTGGGAGACTCCTGGAGATTTGTAGATGGAGCCTGGGGAGGACAAGGGCCTCGATGGGGTACAGTGATATAGAGTCCACCCTCCAGAGCATTCATCGTATCCAGGAGAACTGATCTCTATAGTCTGGAGGTGAGCTGTAATTGGGGGGGCTCCCCAAGTCCCATCTTGGGGCTGGCACTCCCTACCCCTTCGTGGCTTAGGGAATGCAGAGAAGAAAAGCAGATCCAGTATTAAGGGTCTGAGTCTTAAGTGAAAGCAAAGGTTTGTGTTGTTGTTTGCAATTAACTTTTGGGTTGGCTGTCCTACTGTAATACTCATTAATGATCCATTATCCTGATTCGTTTTCAGGTGGCAGAGGTTCACGCCTGCTAATGTGACGAAGCAGAATGCGCCAATACCTGCTGGGCAGTCCTGTCATGGCTCCGAATGTCTTGAGCACCACACCGCCAAGAAAAAGAGCTTTTTGAAACGACTGAGGACAACAGTGAAGAAAATATTCCCCTTCTATCAAAAGGCGAGCAAGAAACCTAAGCAGCAAGGTAGCCAGCCTGCCAAGCTGGCAAAGTCTGGAGTGTCTGCTGTTCCCAGAAAGCGCCGTCTCCTTCCAAGGACCATTACAGAATTATCTCCTCCCAAAATGTTTCCAAAATGGAAAAGAAGAAAGCTGTCTCCAAATGGTAATTTAGCCCACTATACCTGACATTGGGGGTGGGTGGGTTATCATTTACATAGGAGAGCCCCAAATGCACCACTCAGGGTTTCAGGCCCAGGGTTGTTATGCTTCAAATGTCCATACATTGTGGCCCTACCTATAAAACTCCATACGGCACATGGCTGAATGTAGCCCTCTCCTTTAACTGACATCTGAAATGGTACCGAGAAACACCCCACCCCCCACCCCCATTCAGCAGTAACCAGCTATGGGTGTGGAGAAAGAAACATCACCAGGCCAGGATTTTTTGTTTGTGGGGCAATTTTTTTTCTGGTGGGGCTGACAGAGATGCATTTGTTGTAGTACTCCAGTTTATGGCAAGCCCATACCAAGCCACCATTTGGAACTACTTGTTCGCTTTCTCTATTTGTGTGCCACCCTGGAGCACGCCTTTAAACAAATGTTTTTTAAAAAAAAATTAAATGCATTTTCTGGATAAATCCCTGAGTGGCTGTGCCTTTAGGAGGGAGGCGGAGCCCCCAAAAGCCCCACTGTAACTACGGGCCTGGACTTAACTATCCCTTTTGAGGGTGGTATGATGACAACAGTGACTGAGCAACAGTGAGATCAGGATATGCACTGTGCTGTCGTTGCATGCAATGTCTTGTGCTGGTTTGCAAGAGACAGTCTTACAGTGCCATCCTAAACAGGTCTACTCAGAATGCTACTCTGGTCTATTCAATGGGGCTCACTCCCAGGAAAGTGTCTTAGGATGGCACTGCTTGAAAGCCAAATGGACTGTTATGCTAAACACATAGTTCAATGAGGGTTTTGCTGCCCCGCCAGATCCACATACTGTGTCTGTTATTAGAGGTTTTAGCATCAGATCCGGCGATGCATCTTTAAAAAGTGGCACGGCAGGCACTGCTTGCACTTGCAACTTCTCCCAACACAACTTTATTTTCAGCTGGGTAGCCGTGTTGGTCGGCAGTAGACAAGAAAGATTCAAGTGCAGTTCCACCTTATAGACCAACAAGATTTCCAGGGTATGAGCTTTTGAGAGACAAACCTCATGCTCACTTTTTATCTGCCTTATCTGACAAAGGGAGCTTTGGCTCTCAAAAGCTTTTTGGTCTCTACAGTGCTATTGGACTTGAATTTTGCTCTCCCATGACTGCAGCCCTGTGATAGGCAAAGCCATTTTTTCCTGTCTTCTCCCTGTCGCTCCACTGTTAAAGCACAAGGGTTCTTGGGAGCAAGCAGAATTTGGAAATCCTACATGCTGATAGTCATGGTAAAGGATCGAGAGGTAAAGATGTACAAGTAAAAAAACAACCAACCAGTTCTTTCTGAAGTTTGTTTTCATTTTTAGATCGTATCTTTATTACAGTTATTACATTCATTTATTTTCTGTAACATACTTCTTATTTGCTTCCAATGCTATCAGTAGAAAATAAGTTTCCAAGCTGCAGGTTGCCCCACCATCCAGTTGAGATGAAATCTATAAGTATTGTACCCTCACCACAAGGATCCTCCCTTCCAAACGTCATGGAGATAGAAGACACTACCAGGGTTCCTATCTTATAGGACAGGGGTCTCCAATATGGGGCCTGTGGGCACCATGGTGCCTACCAACAGCTTTCCTGGTGCCCACCTGCTTTTAGAAAGTGGGCAGGTCTAGGTGGGGTCTGGGTGAGGTAGAGTTGTCAGGTCCCTCCTGGCAACTGGTGGGGGATGGGAGGAATTACCAGGAGAAAGAGAAGGGCCATTAGGTCCCACCATTCAGCAGTGGCAAAATAAATGGTGGGAATATTTTGTTTGTGGTAACCACAAACACACACACAGGGGGGTACTTATGTAAAAAAACACCAAAAACTATTTCAAGCGGTTTGGTTCCCAATAGTTGAATACCTCACTGAGGGGGGAGATATCCCAAAAAATAGGTATTACCAAAGTTTGTTATATTTTTGATTCAGGGTTTCTGAACAAATAATACAACACTGTACCTGGATGCTTGATTGCTTACCTGTAAAGTGTAAGTTCCTGTATTCCAGACTATTCCTAAAGTTGTATGATTTATTTGTTGTTGCGTTTCCTTTTTACCTTTGAAAAATAAAAATTATAAATTAAAAAATAGAAAGAAAGAGAAGGGCCTTGGTTTCATTGCCAGCATTGCACAGGAAATGACATCATCATGCCGGTGACATCTGAGTGACACTCTGGTATTTGGGCAAAAACTCTATGGTAAAACTGGCATCTATCTCAGAGTTTCACCCAAATACCAGAGCACCACCCAGACATTGCTGGTGTGATGATGTCACTTCCTGTGCAAAGCTGGCAACAAGGCCTAGGCCTTCTCCTTTCTCCTGGTAAGTCCCCCTGCCACTGGCCAGCTAATCAGTGGCTGGGTGTAGGGCCTGGTGGCAGTGGACCCCCACCTCCACCTTGGGGTCTGGCAACCCTAAGGAGGGGCTTTTGCTCTTGAGGGCATCTGATTGACTGTGAAGATTAAAAGGCATCCTGTTAAACAGAGCTTCTGCCTGAAGTGTTGAAGAAGTATTATTAGAATAACATATAACCTTGCTCCTTGACATTTTGTGGTTGGCTCCACCTCTTACAGCAGCCATTTAGTGATTGGCTCCACCAACCTGTCAGCTAATGCTGCCATGGGATGGAATGTGTAGAGTGCTCTATCTCTGCTTTCTCCCTCCCATCCCCCATGCCTCCTCAGCTTTGCTCTGTTATCTGTTGGGTGTCCTTGAAGGCTAGGCTTAGCTGCTGCTCTCGGGGTCAGCAGGGTGCGGAGCGGAGCCGGGAGCGGAGCGATGAGCAGTTGCCGGAGAGCTGGGATGCGAATCGGCGTGGTTCCCGGAGGTCTCGGCGTCGGTGCTCGGTGCGGTGCTCGTGTTGGCGTCCGGGTCTTTGTTCATGGGGTCGTGAATCCCATCCTCGTCGCCAGTGAAAAGTATGCAGACGGAGAGTGGTTTCAGCAAGCATACCTTTATTTAGTTCAGGACAAAGACAACTGACCAGCTCGCAGGCTGGTTTATATGCGTTCAGAAAACCCGCCACCAAGCACACCTAAACACACCCCCTACTCCCGATAGGCTATTTACAGTAACCGGGTGACCATTGGTCTCCCGGCTGGGAAGCTAGCCCTTTTGATTGGGCCGGCTAGGATCCTCCGGATCCTTTGTCTTTCGACTGAAGCTTACATAGGAATTGTGCCTGGCCAGGCCCGGCAAGTCCGGGCATGTCAGGCTGAATACATTACAGAATGTAACTGCTGTCTTTTGCCTGCATTTGCAGGTGCCTGCTTATTGATTTTACTATATCAGGGGGTCTAGTTTGAAGGAGGTATATCTATACGTGTTAGCTCTTATCCCTCCATTCCTAACACAAGAGTTCATGATGTCCATGATGTCCTAAGTACTAGTCCTTGATAAACTGAAACTTCTGAAGGAACGTTGTTGAGTGTCTTGACTGGGAAGCCTGACAGAGTGTCAGGAATCTATGACTCCCTCTATCCGGTTCTCTTCAAAAGATGAGTGGAGAAAAGGAGCCAGTGGTACCGGTGACTACCGATGCGCCGGTACTTATGACTACCCTGCTGGTGACTACTCCGGTCATCATTCCCCCTCCGGTCACCATTCCCCTGACACAGGTGCCGGTGTCGGGTGCAGAGGGTGGAGTAATTGTACAGGGACGCGGTTCTGTCTAAGCGATGGGGCATATTCAAAGTCGAAACCCAGGAATCGTGGATGCTGACCCTGGCTCCCTGGAGCGGGAGCTGCTACGATTACCAACCTTCGCAGGGGTCTCCCCGTCGGGACCTTACCAAGGAGGGCAGCTGGGAGGAACAGTTCACCAGGATCGAGGTGTTCCAGGCCAAGATGACCCACCTGCTGGAAGACACTTTGATGGATATCCCACGGCTAGTTGCCCAGGTAGTGCAAGGGGAAATGCGGTTGCTCCACCAAGAGCTCCCTGTCACACCACTGCCACTGCCTCTGCTCCCCAACCAACCACCAGGGGAGCCAGCTCCTGCACCCAGACCACAGGAGGGCCCCCCCAGGGAGCACCAGCCGAAGGAGCTGTTGGAAGCTATGTTTGATGGTACCCCTTCTTCGTGGTGCAAGTGGAGAAGTTTGTGCAGTACTGGGGCCACCTGTTCCCCTCCGAAGAACGAAGGGTGGCTTACATCACCTTGAAGCTGAGGGAGGGGGCAGCAGACTGGTATGTCAGCCTCCACAATGCCCAGGGACCGGAGCTGCAAGAGGTGGATGCCTTCATGTGGGCCTTCCAGGCGCAGTACGAAGACCCAATGGAAGAAATCAAGGTGCGCACCCACCGGCGCACCCTGAAGCAAGGGCGAAAGACCGTGCGAAAGTACTCCGAGTTCAAGAGGTATGCAGCTAAAATCCAGGGGTGGCTGAGCAGTATCGATTGGGGCTGAGCCCTGAACTGAGGGAGACCATCTTACGCAGTGTGCACCCAATCTCCCTAA
Source organism: Gekko japonicus (assembly GCF_001447785.1). NCBI lineage: Eukaryota > Metazoa > Chordata > Lepidosauria > Squamata > Gekkonidae > Gekko > Gekko japonicus. Next base: position 721,805 of record NW_015172011.1, read on the forward strand.
CGGCTTGGATGCGGGAGGCAGCTGACACCGAGAGTCACCTGCAGAGGATCAGGAACAACCACATGGCCACCTACCTGAGAGGGGGAACCCCGGGGCTGAAGCCCAAACCAGCCAAGCCCAAAGAAGGGGTGCAGGAGCAGCGGATGAAGCAAGGCTTCTGTCTTAGATGTGGGGAGGGCGGCCACTACGCCGCCTCTTGTCTGGAGTCGAGGGGTTCTGCCCCAGGCGGGAAGGCACCCGAGAGGAAGAGGCAAGACACTCCCCTGCGGAAGAGCACAGCCAAGCCGAAATTCCAGCGAGCCCTCCAGGTCAACACCCCAGAAGGATATTTGGAACACAGCAGCGAAGACGAGGACAAGCCAGCAGGAAAAGGCCAGGACCTGGTGTGAGTGGTGCGGAGCAGCAGGTCCCAACTCAAGTGGTGCCAAAGATGGTGAACAGTTACCCCCCCTCTTCTTTGTGACTGTGACGAATCCAGAATTGGGGACCCATGTGCGGGTGAGGGCTTTAATAGACCCGGGGTGTGCCAGGGATTTAATTAACCCCTCCCTGGTTACAGGGCTAGGGGCTCCGGTAGTTAAGCTCCCCGAACCCATCATATTCACACAGATGGACGGCTCAGCTATGAGAGAGCCATGTAAATTCAAAACTGTCCCGCTGCAGATGGGGGTGGGGGATCACTGGGAACACCGACCACCATCACTCCCGCCTCCCAATTCCCACTAGTGCTGGGGAGCCGTACATTGTCTGGGATGAGGGAAAGGTACGGTTCATTGCTCCGAAATGCCAGGCACATTCATGGGAAGAGAATTGGGGCCGGGCGCCTCCGGAGGAACCTCTACGAGCCTGTTTGGTGCAAGAGGAGCTCTCCTCCATACCCCCTGAATACAGAGACTTGGCCAAGGTATTCAAGGAGGAAGAAGCAGACGAGTTGCCCCCCCCCCCCCAACACCGTAATTCTAACTGTGCCATTGAAATACTCCCTGGGCAGAAATTACCCAAGGGCAAACTATACACCATGAGCCCGGGGGAAAAGGTCGAGCTGCGAAAGTTCATTGACAAAAACCTGGCCCAGGGGTTCATTCGACCAGCCTCCTCCCCGTTTGCCGCAGAGGCATGAACAAGGTGACAAAAGAGGCAGCGGAGGTGATTTTTATAACTCTCTTCTGGCACAGGGTTTTTTTGAGTCTCAGAACTAGTGAAGATGTCTGTATCTCCACCATGGAGATTGCCAAGTAAATGGGCTCTCCTTGTACAAGAATCATTTCACCATCCAGACCCTATTTGACTCCAGCTGAGATCTTAGAGACTGAATGTGTGGATTTATTTATTTATTATTACATTTATATCCCACCGTCCCCGCAAGCAGGCTCAGGGCGGCTAACAATGTTTGGCATAGTGCACCAGAATCATAAACAGTTAAAAACAATTGAACAATTAAACAGTTAAAACAGTTAAATAATTGAACAGTTCAAAAGTTAAAGTGCTCACAGTATTAAATCACAATGGCATGCCATGTAAAGGCGCACCTAAGGATCTCAGTCTCTGGACTTCACAAGATGGTTAATACGATGTCAGTTAGGCTGGCCTTGCACCACAGATGTTAATTGTGGGCATTGATGGTAGTGGTGGCAGCTCCTAATTAAAAGCCTGGTGGAAGAGCTCCATCTTACAGGCCCTGCAGAACTGCACAAAATCCTGCAGGGCCCTGATCTCCTCTGGGAGCTCATTCCACCAGTGAGGAGCCGCCACTGAAAAGGCCCTAGCCCTGGTCGCAGCAAGCCTGGCATCCCTGGGGCCTGGAATAACTAGTCGATGTTGTGACCCCGACCGTAGTGCTCTCTGGGGTATATATGGGGAAAGGCAGTCCCTCAGGTATGTTGGACCCTGGCCATCTAGGGCTTTAAAGGTGAGTACCAGCACCTCGAAGTGAATCCAGTACGCTATTGGCAGCAAGTGCAGTGCTTTCAGCACAGGTCGGATGTGCTCCCGTCTAGGGAGACACATCAACAGCCTGGCCGCGGCATTCTGCACTAGCTGCAGCCTCCGGATTTGCGACAGGGGCAGCCCCATGTAGAGAGCATTACAGTAGTCTAGCCTTGAGGTGACCGTTGCATCGATCGTTGTAGCCAGGTCGTCCTGGTTGAGGAAGGGGGCCAACTGCCGTACCAGCTGAAGATGGTAAAAGGCCGACTTGGAAGTGGCAGCTACCTGGGCCTCCATTGTTAAGGAGGGATCCAGGAGCACTCCCAAACTCCTAACCACCGACGCATGCACCAATGGCGCCCCATCGAAAGTCAGAAGCAGGAGCCTTTTAAGTTAAGCAGTTGATATCATAGTGCAGTCCAGAAAAACTACTTCCAGCCATCTCTATAATCATATGTGGCTGATATTCGAAAGTGGGCCAGCACTAAAAAGCTGGATCCACTGAAACCTACTTACAAAGACATCATTCCCTTTGTACACAAAAGTTGGAATCAGGTTCTAAGACCAGATACCTTAAAAGATAGGTTGCAGCACTAGCTACTATGTTGGACTGCAAAAGATTGCATACTTTTTTCTTTTTATAGGCACATTGGTGTTTCTTCAACAGAACCATGCAGTTGGCACCTCCAATTAGGCATACGTTTCCTACTGGGAGACTTTCTAAAGTGTTACAGGCCTTGAGCAAACCGCCATTTGAGCCTTTCAAATGACCAGAATCTAAAGTTTTCTTCTCAGAAGATGTTTTTTTTTTCTTGCAAAGATGACTTCGGCAAGAAGGATTTCTGAATTAGGGGCTTTATTGGCCAGGAAGGAACTGTGTATATTTCACAAAGTCTCTGAATGGATCCTTCCTTTGTGCCAAAGGTATTTTCCCCTTATTGTGTTAACCAAGAGTTGGTACCAATGTTCCCTCTAAGCAGAGTTAGTGTGAGCTAGCTCACAGTTTTTTAGCCTCTGGCTCACACATTTTTGTCTTAGCTATGGAAGGATGGCTCCAAAGCAAACTAATTTATGCAGTAGCCAAATCACTCGCTCACAACTTTAATGCCAGTAGCTCACAAAATAGAATTTGTGCTCACAAGACTCCACAGCTTAGAGGGAACATTGGTTGGTACTACTGTTCTTTTGTCCTATGCCATCTCATCTCAAAGGGAGAGACTGGTACTAATTAGACGTGTGCAGGGCTCCATGCATTTCCTTAAAGAGGATGGTACGTATGAGGCTAAAGCAGGGGTGTCAAACATAAGGCCTGGGGGCCAGAACCGGCCTGTCCAGGGCTGTTATGCAGCTCGTGAGCAACTGGTGCTAGGGAGGGAACAGGAGGCTGCTCAGGGGTGGGGTGGAGCCACTCCAATTGTGGCTTCAACATGGGAGAACAACCTTGTCTGCAGCAGTCAAGCAGAACCCCTTCACTTCAGGGACTGCCTCAGTTGTAAGTTGGGAGCTACTGCAGGTGTATTCATACCTCTCCACTCAGCCCGCATCTCCGGGGATGCTGTCCTGGATGGCTTCAAGTATCAGCGTTTACATGTGGGGGGTTGCAGATGATCCCCTGTCATGTCGGGGCTTGGGAGCGACTTCCCAGCGTTGCACTGCTGTCTCTCCGATCCACCCATGTGGGTTTTCCTCTGCACCCCACTCCTAGCCCATGAGGCCTTGCAGTGAAGACACACTAACTCATAGCTTACCAGTTGCTGTCCTTTATAAAGATCTGGCCCTCATAACAAATTAGTTCGACACCTCTGGGCTAAAAGATTTTCTGTTAAAATCTGTAGAAGCTTAATCTGGTGGAACACCTCAGAAAGGATATTATAGCATTGGAAAAAGTGCAGAAAAGGGCAACTCGAATGATAAATGAGTTGGAACACTTTCCCCATGAAGAAATGTTAAAGCACTTGGGGCTCTTTAGCTTGGAGAAACAATAACTGAGGGGTGACATGATCGAGGTTTACAAGATTATGCATGGGATAGAGCAGGTAGAGAAAGAAGTACTTTTCTTCCTCTCACAATACAAGAACTCGTGGGCACTCAATGAAACTGCTGAGCAGTCGGGTTAGAACAGATAAAAGGAAGTACTTCTTCACCCAAAGAGTGATTAACACATGGAATTCACTGCCACAGGAGGTGGCAGCTACAAGCATGGACAGCTTCAAGAGGGAATTAGATAAGCACAAGGGGGGGACCCGCGATACTCGCGGGAGAGGGGGAACTCCACAACTATGAGGAAGAGGAGGAAGCAGCAGGAGGAGGTAAGTTCCCCCC
>NW_015172011.1:726695-732867 GCF_001447785.1 Gekko japonicus
CGCAGGAGACGCTCTTGAACTTTCGGGGGGATTTAAACATCCCCCCGAATTTTTTTTAACTTTTTTTATTTTTGTGCACACGTGGGGATTGGCCCACGTGTGCACAAACCTCCCCCGGCCCCCCAGCTGCCCCCTCCGTGCTGATTTAAGTATCCGCACGGAGGGGGCAACTTGGCTATTAGTATAAGGATATGGAGCAGAGGTCCATCAGTGGCTATTAGCCACAAGGTATAGATAGGAACTCTCAGTGTGGGGCAAGTGATGCTCTGTATTCTTGGTGCTTGGGGGGGAAGGCAACAGTGGGAGGGCTTCTAGTGTCCTGGCCCCACTGCTGGACCTCCTGATGGCACCTGGTACTTTTGGCCACTGTGTGACAGAGTGTTGGACTGGATGGGCCATTGGCCTGATCCAACATTGGCTTCTCTTATGTTCTCTCTTATGTTCTTATCAGGATCCCACCGAGGTTGTAACTTGGGCATATAAACAGCTTGGATGACTTCCCTCACTGGTGGAGAATGAAACACTGGACTTTCTTCTCTTCAGTGGGGTGAAGTCAGCCACATCCCACTGCAAAAAACCCAAACAAACCTAGCCGGATGCAAAATCTGTTACGGAGCTGGACTATACTAAGACTGCAGGGTCAATACAGTCTACACAAATTTGCATAGCCCTGCCTGGAGCGAGAGGAGACATGACCTCACCAGTTTGGATGACTTCAATTCGCTGAAGAGAAGAAACCTTCGGGTAAGCTCCAGAGTTTCATTTCCAAATGATTATCACTACTGGGTTGACAGGATGTATTCTGGAATAGTTAATCTGAAATTAAAGGATGTGTTTTTTATGACTAGTAACAAATATTTTGACAAATTTGTGTTATTCTTTCTGTCACTGAAGGAGCAATTCAGTTGGATGTGAATATTGTGGAAGAACATGCACAAAGCATAAGCAGGACAAACACAGTTGTGCAGGCAAGACGGATGACAAGACGCATATCAGTGGTGTCACTGCCACCAGGGATCCGAAAGGTAATAGCATAAATTATAGGCAAATCTATAGGCAGAGCTAACTTCTGGGGAAAAGCTTACAGGAGTTGGAGAACCTCTGGTTTGGAATAACTCATCCCAAAGGGTCTGTGGTAAATTTCCCCGATCAAGTTGAACAGCAAAGGGTACAACTTCTGACAAAACAAATGTAAGTTGACAATAAAGCAAGCAAAAAAAGAATTTGAGGGGCAAAAAATATTAAGTCAGACAATAAACATTTCTTCAGACATATCAGAAGCAGGAAAATGGCCAGGGAGGTTATTGAACCTTGAGATGATAAAGGAATAAAAGGATTGGTTAAGGAAGATGGCAGATGGGGAGATGGCAGAGAATTTAAATTAATTCTTTGCATCTGTTTTCTTGGTGGCAAATGGGGGGCATATACCCACACTGGAGCCAGTGGTTGAGAGAAGAGTGTCTGAAGAACTGAGTCAAATTTAGGCGAGTTCTAGAACTGCTGGGCAAACTGAAAGGCAATGTCTGCGGGTCCAGATGTCTCATACCCAAGGGGCTGTAAAGAGTTTAAATATGAAATTGTTCATCTACTAACAAGCATATGTAACTTTTTGCTAAAATCATCCTCTGTGTTGAATAACTGGAAAATAGCAAATGTTGCTGTCATTTTTAAAAACAGGTCCAGAGAGGATCCAGAAAATTGCAAGGTAGTCAGCCTAATGTCTGTCCCAGGAAAATTAGTAGAAATTGTTATTAAAGACAGAATTATTAACTGCACTGAGGAACAAAGAGTGCTAATGAAAATCAATATGTCTTCACAAAGGGTAGTCCTGCCTCACCTGCCTCACGGAGTTCTTTGAGCAGGTTAACAGGCATGTGGATAAAGGTGATCTGGTAGACATCATCATACTTGGGTCTTCTTATGTTCTTATGTGCTACATATATGGTGGTCTTTTAAGACGAATGGTAAAAAAGTAAAAGCAGCCACAAGAGGGTGGGTGAAGAGGGTCCTGATTCACCTCAGCGCTGTTGTTGTTGTTATTTATTAAACACCCTATCCCAGCTTATGCCGGGCTCTGGGTGATGCACAGGACATAATGTCATAGAATACAAAACATTAAAATTCATATATAACATAATAAAAACTTCAGTGCAGATTTCAGTGTCCCACCCTTTCCTCCTGCACTGTTGTCCCTCCGTTGGATTATGTGTCTCACCATATGGCAAATAGCAGCAAATGGGAGAGGGGAGAAATGCACTCTGTTGGATATATTCAGCAGGGAGTCCAAAGGTGAAGAGCCTGGATGTCAAAGATAAGCCAGGCAGGGGGTTGCACAAAATGACTTTTAACCATAAGCCTCATCTTGGTTTTAGCACTTCTATAGCTGAAAGACACTTCATATTAACAACAGCTTGCTGCCAGGGGGGAAAAGACTGAAAACACTTTCTTCAGCCAATTTCCCCCTTTGAATCCTGACAACATCTGTTTTATTGGCCTCAACTGGATCAGCTTGCGAAAACGGCTTTGAGCCCTGGCTTGGTGACCTCTAGTGCTCAGATTTATAAATGCTCAAAAATTAAGAGCTCTAGGGAAGCCCAGAGATCAAAATGAAACTTAGCAAAACAGCCATTATGTTCAGGCATTTTTTTTTCCTTTTGAGATGTTGATCAATTAAAAAGTGAGATAATAGAGTTTGGATGTCTTTTATCCAACTACAAGTACATCAGGAGTGGATTATTAATTATTTTAATGGAGCTACTGAAGACAGTAATGGCAGAAAGTGAAGAGGACCTAAAGAGCCTCTTACCCAGAGTAAAAGAGGAGAGCGCAAAAGTGGGCTTGAAGCTCAACATCAAAAAAACTAAGATCATGGCATCCGGCCCCATCACTCCTTGGCAAATAGAAGGGGAAGTCGTGGAAGTAGTGACAGACTTCACGTTCCTGGGATCCCAGATCACCGCAGACTATGACAGCAGCCATGAAATTAAAAGATCCCTACTCCTTGGGAGGAAAGTGATGGCAAACCTTGACAGCATAATAGAAGAAGAAGAAGAAGAGATTGGATTTATACCCCGCCCTTCACTTGGAGTCTCAGAGCGGCTTACAAACTCCTTTCCCTTCCCCTCCCCACAACAGACACCCTGAGAGGTGGGTGGGGCTGAGAGAACTCTGACACAAACTGCTCTTTTTCAAAATAAATAAATAAATACATAAAAAATAAATGGTCAGTGGGAAAATCGTGCTTTGTGGACCGAAGTCCTTGTACCTATGGCAATCCTTGTCTGGAGCAATCCCTTACATGCCGAAACATTGCCAGCCTTCATGTGTGCAAGCTGACAGGATGTGAAGTACAGATCAGAAAGAGCTGGGTGTCCAGCATGATTAGGGTCCACGGGTCCACTTTGAGCAGGAGATCGAGAATCTGTATAGCACCAGTATAGCATGCAGTAGAAAGCAAGAAAGCATAACTGGGCACATTTTGAGGGAGTGAAAGGACCTGATGGCATCAGTAGCATCTCAGCTTCAGTTCCGAAGAGCAGGTAGTTTCTGATGCTCTGAGTTTCTGAAAATTCTGTCTTTTACAGGTTAGAACCTGGAACAGGTGGTCAGAGAATGAGATTACAGTATGTTTCCTGCCTCCTGTCAACTTTTATGGTTTTCAGACTCTTGTCCTGCACGGGGCCTTTCAGAGATCGAGAGAGCCCCAGGCCACTTCCATTTCTTAAGGAATATTAAAAAAATTAAGAGATGCCAAAACAGGGTTACAAAAATTGTGATATATTTTAAATGTTTACATTTAACAAATTAACAGTTTTACACTTGCCCACACACACACTCTGCAATCATGAACTTCTGCTTTGTTCCATGCCGACAATGGTGGAATCTGCATTTGTCCTTCCCACCGGTGTCCCAGCCTTCTGACTCCGCCTTCAAAAAAGCTGTCTACATTAGGTGTCGTTTTCACACCTCAACAGTGCTAGCATACTTTCGCACATCCACATATGTTTATCGTCCTTTCGGGGCGGCTCCACTGTCATTGCACCTCTGCCCTGCTTTAAAAGAACCTTCTCCAAACAACATTCAAACAAGCATAGAGAAAGGCATCTGTACGAAAGACAGCAGCACGAAAATGATTTTAAAATGCAAATGCAGATTCGGCCAATGTATCTCTGTGACTGTATGTATAAGCTCATTTGGAGATGTCAAAAGGCTAAATCTGAGACCCTCTGTGAATGTGAGGGTTAGGTCAAATGGCCCTTCTCGCTTCCTCTGTCTGGTTGCCAAGTCTGGGTTGAGAAACACTTGGAGATTTGGGGGCTAGAGCCCCGGGGAGGGCAGAGTTTGGGGAGGAGAGGAGCTAGAGGGGTTTTCAACCAGTGTTCCTAATGCTCCACCCACCCAGTCACCACCATTACAGACATTCACAAAACCTGCACTTTGCAGAATGAATGAATAAATAAATAAATAAATTGCAAGTACATTGATATACATTTTCCCAAACGTACACATGACATTTTGGTCTTTGAATTCAATGTTTTAAGGATTTGGGGAGCAGTTTAAATCGAGTTCCTAAAACCAGGAATTCAAAGATGGTGCATAAAAGTAGCAATTTCCATCAGCTGTTTTGCTTTCCCATCACAACGGTAGCATCGTTCTCCCCCTCTGCCCCCTGCTTTCGAACTGGAGCATCAGTATTAACATGCACACACACTGCTCCTTTCATCCCTTAGCTGCACAATTCTTGTTTTTCGAGCGCTTAATTTAATCTGTGCGGCGCTACTCTTTCGCTAAATGCAGGAACAGAAAGGTTAATACAATGCAGATGTCTTGTGGATTAGGAACCGCTCCCCCTCCTCCATTATAAAACTACTTGACCTGTGAGAGAAAAGGTTAATAAACCCAAGCAGACTGTGGATTAGAAAGACAGGCGGGAGCTGGCTGGCCTTCGTCCTTTATTGCAGTAGTATAAAACCAAATTTAAAAGCAGCTTTAAGTTTCTTAACAATTCAATATGCATGATACCTGCTGGAGGAATTCTCCCCCCCCCCCAGCCATTTCCCAGTCCTGAGCAGCAGAATTCTGTAGCGAAACTACCCGCCAATTCAGTCTCTTCCAGTTGTTGCAGCCCTCTGCTGGTCGAACTCAAAATGAAATTTGGGTTGCTTTTGTTTATAAACGTGACCTAAGATTGTAGGTGGTAGGAACCCCTAGTAATGAAATGTCTGGCTGGTAGCTTGAAAAATAAAGAATTGCAATAACTCTCATAGAAGTTTGCATAATTGTGTAGTACTCTGAAAATTCAACATTAGACTGTAAATTAAGCATTGACTTGCTAGATCTACCTAAAGGTCCATCTGCTCCTTCACATTCAGTACTTAGCAGATTCCCTTTGAAATTTCTAGTGGGGCATGATTATACTGGCTGGCTGTGCCTTTTTGTTTACCCCCAGCATCTGATTATCTAAATGCATAGGTTTCATTTATAGCTGGCATGCATAGTAATATTTGTTGATCAAATGCTCATTTTCTTCTCAACATAAAGGTTTAGTTTCCTCTATGTTCATGGGCAAAATGCTCCATTCCTCTGACCGTTAAGTGCATTTTGTATCTTCTCTGATGTTCATAATTATTTTTTTTTAGATGGGGTGATGAGAACTGAAGCTCTCAGGTTCAATCCCCAGCATCTCCCCTGGGGAAAAAAAAGCATCATGTAGCAAGTGATGTGAAAGACCTCTGCCTGAGACCCTGAGCAGCCTCTGTCAGTCTGAGCAGGCAATACTGATCCTGATGGACCAAAGGCCTGATTCAGAATAAAGCAGCTTCATGTGTTCAGCTGTACACAAGGACAGTATCCTACCCTGGCATGTAATGAATGTGTAGCTCTCATGCACTCCTCTCCATTGCGACTGCTCTTGTCTGACCCTTTGAGGGATCAGTCCATGTAGAGGAACAGCCATGAAGGTCACCAAGCTGGAGTGAAGAAGAAAGACAAGACAATCACCCCTCCTTTCTGTTTTGCATACATAGCTTTGGTGAGGGGAAACAGCCATTTGATCCCCTTGTCCCTCTTCACTCTAGCCCACTCTAGCTTCATCTCTGTGTGAGTCCTGTGATGCTGGGAGTGATCTTTCTGGGGCCAGAGGGAACTGAAACAATAGAGGGGAAAGTGTGAA
>NW_015172011.1:732896-757451 GCF_001447785.1 Gekko japonicus
TCCCCAGTATTGTCAGTCTGGACACTACTATTACAAGGGTTAGATTCAATAATCTCCACCTCCAGAAGAGAGCAGATTCACTCCCTTTTGCACCTCCCCCCAAGAATCAGGGGATCCCCCAAGAACAGCACTGAATATGATGTGGAGCATTAGGAGGGGACAATTAAGGAAATATTGCCCCCCCCGTTGGTGGAAGTGCCCTCGTACCTGGAGAGGCAGATCCAAGGAATCACCAATATTTGAAGCTCATCCTTGATATTTAAAAAGGGAGTTATATAGCTAGCTGTATCGTTGTATGGATATATAGCTATCTGTATTATTACTGACATGATTGCTCATCCCCCTGTAACACCAGATGGTCTGGACTACCTTTCAGGAATTACCCAAGAAGAGGAGTGTGCCATTGAGTCACAACCAACTCATGGTGACCCCCATCCACAGGGCATTCCAGGCAAGAGATGAGCAGAAGTGGTTTGCCATTGCCTTCCTTTGCATAGCAACCCCAGTCTTCCTTGGTGGTCTCTCCCATCCAAGTATTGACCATGGGCAACCCTTCTTAACTCCCAAGATTTGACAAGCCTGGGCTAAGCTGGTTTATCCTAGCTGCTAAATGACCCAAGCAGCCAGCCCAAACCTCTGATTTTATCAGTGAAAAATCCTGCTGAAAAAAAAAACTGCTGAAAGAGAGGGGAAAAAACTTTGACTGTCTTTAGTTGGGTGCTTGTATGATCAAGCATCATTTAAATACATTAACTACTTCAGACTGCAGGATCATCGGAACTCCAGGTTACCAATAAGGATTATCAGTGAAAACAAAAGAAATGTTTATGCAGTGGTGGTATGAGAGGAACTGAGCCATTTTCTTTCAAATCTGCAAACTTTTAGTCTTGTTAATTCTATATATTCAGGGCTTGCAAATTTACGGGAAAACATGCAATACAGGTTTCAAAATTTTCAGCATATTGCCAGTGATCTAATGCAGTGGTAATCACTCCGAGGTTCACAAGTCACTCTTGGCTCTCTCACATACCACTTCTAATTTGGGGGTTCAGGGGTTTGCTGTGCACCTTCAACAGCATGCCCAGAAGTAAGCATACCCCTGGTTAGAAGTGATAACAAGACCAGCAATGAACTTGAGTTAAAACCATAGTTCTATATATTTAATGTTTATGTGTGTGTGTTTGGTGGGGTGATACCTTTCTGGTTGATAATGACTGCAAATGTGATCCTCCACAAGTGAGCGTATCACTAATCTAACAGGTTTGATAGACTGTATGTAGTTCTGTTCATAAAGGAACCTTCTTATTCTTTTTATAAGGGAGGGAAACCCAAGTATGAATAATGGAAACAATTTCTGACTGTTATTTGTTGTCTTTGGGTTTACAGGTTTCAGATCTTCCTAAAAAGACGTTCTCAGTTTTCAAAAAGAAGAAGAAAAGTATGCCACCCATGTGGTACCATTCAGACATAACAGTAGGGAATCTTCAAATGCAGGTATCTTCAAATAACACATTAATTTTATCATTCAGCACAGGTCTTTAGAGGTGTTTTTTAAAAGCACATTACTTAGAAGCTGGCTGTAGTGGAATTTATTTCTCTGCAATACAGCTACAAGTAGAGTATAAGAATAACTTCTCACCATTGAATGCAATCACCACCAATCTATGCTGGAATATTCCAGTTAGTAATCAGAGTTGCTCTGAACAGTATGGGTTATTGACTGGTGTTACTATCTTACAAATTCTGCCCTGCTATTCAAAAAGTCATTAATTTGGACCACCTTCACCTTTAAAAAAATTAGTGCATACAATTGTTACATTTTAAGAGATTACTTTGGTTTCTTGTCATACATTTGATGTTACAGATGTTTAGAGAATTGAGTTTATCTCAGTTTAAAACAAAAACAAAAAAGAGGGAAGAAAATTTCAATCCAGAAGACTCGTAATCAAAAAGCTTGCAGAAAGAAAAATATATATCTATGTATAGACTTATCATGGTCAAGTACAAAAAAATCTAAAATTTATAATGGAAAGCTTTAATCAAATTAAAGGTAAAGTAAAAGTTTCCCTTGCTTGAAAGCTAGTTGAATCCGTCTCTAGGGAACTGAGCTCATCTCAGTTTCCAAGCCGAAGAGCCAGCACTGTCCGAAGACATTTCCATGGTCATGTGGCCAGCGTAACTAAACGCTGAGGCGCACAGAACGCTGTTACCTGTTTATCTACTTGCAATTTCTTGCTTTCGAACTGCTAGGTTGGCAGGAGCTGGGGCCAGAGACGGGAGCTCACTCCATCACGCGGCACTAGGGTCTCAAACTGCCAAACTACAGACCTTCTGGTCTGCAGCTCAGCGTTTTAACCTCTGAGCCACTGTGGCCCTTTAATCGAATTGCAAATATTAAAAACCGTATATCACAAAACAACGTTTGCTTACATATATGTGCACCTTCCCCTAGCATACAAAACCTTTTCAGTAAAATTGCGCTTGTATACAAGGGGATGTCATACAGTTACAAGCTTCATTCCTATAACCAAGTACGTTTACAAATATCATAAAATACATGTAAACCAAGCAAAAGCAAACACATTTTGGCTGTGAGGCCCTCAGTGGTTTAAATCTTTGCCATTCAAACTGTTTTTGTTGAGATTACAACAAGCCTGACCATGTGATTTTTATTAAAAAGGTTTTATATACTAGTGGAAGGTACATATACATATGCAACCAAAGATTGTTGTTTATCTCAGTTCAGCTATCACTTGTAGCTCCACTATCAATGATCATGCAAATGGATATGTGTGGCAGCTAGCCTAGTATGTCAAACATACAAAATACTATGGCTCATCTCCCAAATCTTGAGGTCCGCATCTTGAGTTGGGATGTTGGTTTCTTCCTTTAATAATACAGGGTGAAGTTTAAAATGTATTTCAGCTAAAAAGACATGTGAACTGTAGCCTATGTATTCTCAGCACGTATAACAGAAAGCTGAAAATGTCTAGTTATCTAATTACAAAGTTAAGGACTACATACCTCATTGCATAATTTTGACCGCCGCAACTGAAACTTGCCTCCCAGAACCAATATCTGAATCTCCTTTTTAGTCTGCAGGCATTTTGGAATTTTGAGAACAGAGTGGCGCAGCACCACCAAATGGCTGCTCTGGGGTGTGGGTCCAGTCAAGTACTGGGAAGTTCCAAGCCAAGTGTCCTCCTGTAATGAATATAACTCTTTCTGTATGAGTGCTCCCTGCAGATAGAAAGGTGATGCCTCTGGATTTTTCTGAAGCATCTACTGCTCCAAAGAGATGGTGGAAAGCCGGGGTTAGCTCTTTGTTTTGGGGTAAATATGCTTCAGTAAAGAAGGAAGTGGGCAGAAGAAAACACACTGCACTCATGTTGGGAATCACTGACATAGATAACTTTTCTAGCCTCCAAAGCTGTAAAATTTGCCAAGAGTACAGCTACCTTCTATGCAGATTTTATGAGAAACTGGTAAGTTTACCCCCCAAAAGGTGCTTTTATACTGAAATTCACCCCTGTAATAGGTGTGACGTCCTTAACAAACAATGTGTTGTGGCATGAGTTTCTGCAGGTTTCTGTCAACAAGCTACTTCATCATTCACATCACAGCTATATCAGCCTTTTAATAATGGAATAAATGGTTATTTCTAATAAAATAAGGGCTCAGATTGTTAAAAACCACAAAGCATCCTGAAATCTGCATCATTCACATTTTATAAGAACAGAGATGTGCCCATCCATTAACTGATTACTAATACAAACAACCCCCACAAGGGTCTTAATGACTTGTTTTTAACCACAAATATTTACCACACATCATGTATGAGAGCAATTGACATTCCTCTGAAAATAGGTTATATCTCTCGTAAATATAGTAGACAAAGAAAATGGTGTGTTTTGAGTTTGTCATGTTAAAAGGAAATGTGTAAGATGAGAGTCAAAAGAAATGAGCCCCCACTTTCCCAAACAACTCATGACTGCAGTCTCCAGATTTCAATATCTATAGACCAAGATGAGAATTAGATAGTGACAATCAGGATCCTGCAAGGACTTACAGGGAGGCACCTCCCCCCTCTCCTTTCTTTCTTTCTGGCAGCTCCCATATCCTGTTCTCTTTCCAGGCTTCCTTCTCACCCATCATCCTCCCCTGCCCCCCCAATCTTCAGCTTTATTTATTTAAATAATGTATACCCTCCTTTTTTCAATTTTTTCCTCTTTTTTAGATATCAGATCCAGATATTCCCAACCCCAAACACTGCCTAAATCGCTTGTTCAGTTTTAATTAGAAATACCCAGTCCAAAACCAAACAGGGAACCTGGGACACTGTTTCAGAACAGAAATATTGGAATGCACACCCCTACTACCAAATATGCTATGAGATTGTACCCTACTGTAGTTTTACAGGTAAATGTGTTTTGTTACCGTGTATTTATTTAGCACATTTTCCCAAATAGTCATTCACATAATCTCAGTAATCCTTAAAACAATTCAATAAGGAAGGCTATTATTGTTTCCATATTATATTGGATGGACTGATAGCATGTTCCTCAAGGCACTCAGAGTTCACAAAGCTGAGATTTGAACAAGGACTTCCAGCTCACAGCTCATGTTCTTAATTACTGCCAGACGCTATTTGCAAGGACAGCATCTGTCACATAGAGCTTGCAGAGTAAACAATTTTTACATTTCACCACTATAGCGTTCCCCCCACAGTACCTTAGATGACTAAAGCCTTTCATCTTTCTTTCAGATCAAATAAATTTGCTTTTCTTTTGCTATACGTCAGTTTATTTAATACCTATTTCTCACTAGGTGGATAATCTCTTGGATAACATCAGTGAAAAATCCATACAATTACTGGCTCTGAGAAGTGCAGAGCTACAACAATGCGAATCTTTGGGAAACAAGATACTTCAGTCCTCTAAGCAGTTTCAAAGGGTTTCCTTAAGGACTACAAAGAAGCATAAACTTAAAAATATGTGTTTTCCATGTAGATGTTGTTGCTGACTCCCATCAGGGATGGTAAAAGTAGAAAGGATTTCAAGTTAGTAATATTTAAAATTTCAGCAGCAGTGGATTGCTATTTCACTGTCTCAGGAAGTGGCACTCGGAAGACAAGGGTATTCCTTTGCTTACTGACAGCAATTCAAATGGTTCTGAAAGTTCAAGATTTTGCTGCCTTTTAAAATATGAAGTGAATAAGAAAGACTTTGAAGGAAAGGGAGCTGTGTCAGTGCAGTGAAACTGCTCTGCATGGAAAAGTAACAACTGGACCAAGGCTGTTCTTTAGGGACAGATATTTCATGCTTTACACCGCAATCCTAAACCAAGTTACAACTCTCTTAAACCCAATGGTTTAAATTGACTTAGAAGGGTGCAACGCTGCTAAACTGTGTGAATACAAACATGAACAGCTTTTTACACAATTCTAACTATGTATTACATAAAAATGTAAAAGCATATTTCAAAGATTAGGACAAACTCACAAAAATTAATTGAAGCATATTTTAGTTTCCTGTTGAAAAAATATTTAAAAATCCAAACTTCTAAGTATTCAATTTGGGGAGAAAAAATGTTGTTCCAGGCTTCTGAGTTAAATCCAAAGTCCATCTACTGTTTATTTTCCACCTCCATTGGATTGTCTGAGGATTCTTCTGCTTCTGAAAGCTTTTCATCATCTGAAACATTGTTTTTGTTATTTAGAATGCTTAGAGGATAATGGATTTTTAATATCCAGACAATGCTAAAATATTTGTTAGTTGATAAGAGTTGCTACTTTACTGCATAAAAACTACTCTTGATCATTAGGTAAGTAAATCAAAATACAATCATTTCATTATGTAGATTTACCCAGTTGATTCAGACCACTTTAAGGGCTAACTTACAATAGCTTCGATCCTATGCTATGTAAGTTCTCCCCCTGTTACAGCCTGGAAGTCAATAGGCTCCCAGGGACAGTACAGGGATGTTGTATTTGGTGAAGATCAGACCCTGCCTTGCAGGCAGAAGTTACCTTTTGGCAGCAGAAAACTTAGTTAGAATCCAAGCTAATGATCTTTCCCACAGTGGATTTCCAGCAAAGTTTTCAACAGAAGTTAGACTAGAAACTGGTATAATTTCCACACATTTTTTCCCCTCTTGCACATTTATATTTGGGTTAATGTACTAAACTCAGCATTTCCTAACAGAGGTTTAATGATAAAAATCAGAAAAAGGCAACTCGTAATCAAGACTGATACATGTTTTTAAATATTGTAAGTTTCAACTATTCAGGCATTAAAATATTTAATCTGAAGAAATGATATGTACTTCAATATGGTGAATTCAGTAAATTTCCCCCAACCATTATAATGAGCAACAGAGCCTAGGGCTACACTGTATACATCTTTCTTGCAATGGGTATAGAAAGACAGATATTTGCATAATTTGCAAAAAAAGTGGCACTTTTGCTTTGAATTTAGAACAGATGATAGCAGCAGATATTGCTAGCCTTGTGATTTCTGTAAATGTAAAAACTGAAAACGCATACAATATAAATATGCATAAGATATACTCCAAATTCCATTCCTCCTACTCACAGAGGCAGTGCTACAGATTTCCTTAAGACTCTGGGCTCAATCAGAAGGTATCTTCAACTTGCACAAGGGCAGGCCTCCAATTTCTGATTCCCCATCTTCCTCATGCCAAAGTGCTTGCCACTCCTGCATTTCCCCCCAACCTCCAGGAGATACTGCACTAAGAGGAGGAAGGTGGAAAGCCCAGTTCCATAAACAGAACTCTGCTTTCAGATTGCAGGATCTGACCTCACACCTACAGGAGAGGAAAGCAAGATATGTCTACATATGTAAATAGAACGACTTACTTTCCAGTGTCTGCTGAAGTTCATGGATGGTGCTCAAAAGGACATGAAACTGCTTTCGTCTCAGCTCCAACTGAAACAAAAGAAAAAAAGAATACTGAAATATAGGAACCCTTTCCTTGAACTTCTCTCTCTCATGTAGTGTTAAATGCTCACATAGCTAAGATAGCACCTTAAAGGCTAACACATTTTTATTCCATCATAAGCTTTTCTGGACAACAGCCCACTTCCTGAGATGCAACTGGACTCAAGACTATCACTTGCTATAGAAAAATACGTTACTCTTTCAGATATCATAAGAATCCTGATAATC
The DNA here is from genome assembly GCF_001447785.1 of Gekko japonicus. Classification (NCBI taxonomy): domain Eukaryota; kingdom Metazoa; phylum Chordata; class Lepidosauria; order Squamata; family Gekkonidae; genus Gekko; species Gekko japonicus. Next base: position 740,084 of record NW_015172011.1, read on the forward strand.
TATCGCACTGAAAGCAAACATGGCTACTCCCTAGCTCTAAATATATATAAGCATGCCATAAAAGAATGAGGGAGAAAAATAATATACTTACTTTATCTTCAACACTTTCTTTGATGTGAGAAAGATGCTGAAGTTCTTTTCCTAGAGCTTCTAACCGCCTGAAAACAAATTAAATTTCTTGTCAGTGAGTATACAGTACTTTAATCAGTGATGGTTTTAAAAAAAATATGGGAAGGCAAGGACATAATTAATTACTAGCATTACAGTATGTTTGAGTGACACTCAAACTGACAGAGGGATAGAAATGTGCCTTGAAAAATAAAGTTAGGGCATTGGATGAATAGACCTGAGGTCTGGAAATGGGGAGACTGGAGTATGTAGTTCCATTATTTAGAACTTCAAGGCTAATTATTAACCAATTAACTCCAAAGTCTGGGTTCAGCATTTATTTTGCTTGGTCATATTTCCCCTGCTACTTCCTTTGCTTTCTAGCAATAATTTGTTAGCTGTGGCAATAAGGGTTATTCTTAGATGTGTGAAGGCCTGGGGAAAAATGGGGGGGGGGAGTGTTCTCCCTCCCCTGAAGACTTCTTTCAAATGTACAACTATTCAGACAGAAAGATTAGAAATTTTAGGAAGCATTAAGAACAATTAAATATTTTTATCTTTTGGAATAATTTTCAAGAAAAATTTTAATGCTCCCAAAAATTTCTGTTTGAACAATTGAAAAAAAATCCCCCCCCCCCCACGGATGTTCTCTTCTTAAGTTTTTCCATTCCTTCACATCTCTTAACAGGCCACACTACAGCCAACATATAAGGAAATCTCAGAAGTATCACTGATGCCCAGAAAGCACAGTACAATTCCCGACCCTTGATTAGGCAGAAAGAAAGACAGAACACCAAAAGGCAATATTAACTGCTCTCTCTCTCTCTGTATATCTTAGTTCAAATCTTCTGTAAGTATTTTAATAACATCCTTAGAAACTATCCTGTCTTGTCAGTGACTGCCACTTCATACTATTTGACTTCATAAAAATTTGACAGTAGCTAACAAAACTATATTATATGACAATGTTTGTATCAGCTGTTAGACCACACTTACTTCAGTGTTTCATGCCTATCTGGATGATGCTGTATTACTTTAGCCAAGGCATCATATTCTGGAAAAATAACGTGGATTATAAATTAGGAAAAGTGTGCATTTATGTAGGTCTACAGCCTGCCTAAAACAATACAGTTAGGACCACAGAGGAGTCTGGTTCAGTTGTTTTATATAACCCTTGATTTCATGCCAAAAAATCCAACACATGTCCCAATCACTCCCTATGTCTTAATGACTCATTCACTTTTTAAAGTCCAGCTCACAAAGATCAGACACAAACCCTTTCCCTGTTATACCTCTCACTTTTATTAAACAGGGCTGAGAGGAAGTTTTGGCTGCTCTCAGCCCTTCTTACACCTGTAACTTACAAAAGGGATTCACATCCCTTCCCTAACAGGGGAGCCACAGTACTACTTTAACTTATCTCTTACTCAGCAATTTGTTACTCATTACAAAACTCTTGAATAACATGAAGTAAATAAAACAAAATCCAACATGTGCACTGTACCTCCTCCTCCATAGCTATGTTCAATATACATGCAGTTCTCTTTATTTGCCATTTAGCATCCTCATAAATCACTGTAGATGATTTTTTCTTTCTTTTTTTGAGTACTGGCAATTATGAACATAGTACTTTCTAAATGAATGTGACTATTTCATAAAGTAATGACAACTTCAACATATACGCTTGGATCCTGACCAGCATTTCCACAGGCTCAAGGACTTCTGCTCAAAGAGTGTGTTTTCCCCATCTCCCCTCTCTTGTGGGAGGCTAAAATGTCCCTGGGAGATGGTAGCATCATGCTCCTTGAATGGAAGAACCACCGGTTGGGATACAGCCTATAGTATGGGCACCCATTTTCAAATACTTTCAGAACATCCTCATTAAAAAATCACAAAGTATCTTATTTGAGAATCAAATTGACGGGAACCAATGGTACAGTTCTCATATCTGCGTCCACGTGTTGGAAAGAAACCTTCTTTACATAGGGTACAGGAGCATTAAACTTCAAGTTACACTTTCAAATTGCCCTTTGGTTTACCTTTGTAGTCAACTAGATAATTAGATATAATGGTTTTTTCCTCCTTGATTAGCTCTTGTTACTATTATTATGGTTATTATCTTCATGATGTATCTCATGAATTGCTTAAATACCCAAACCTTTCTTCTCAGGGAGTGCTGTTTTGACCACTTAAGTGGGTATATGGAGATGTGCAGAACATATTTATCAGTGCATGAAATTTACTATGTAGTTCTTAGAATTTCCAGCCTTTATAAATGTTACATTTCCACAAATCTCAAAAGCAACAAATGGGGGATAGCTACTTATGTTGCTCAGAGTACAAGCTTCTCTTATATAGTTTGTGTTTTTCTTCAGTTTATCTAACTACAGTGGAGCCAATAATTTCCCTTGTTCTTTACTAGTCTCTCTGGAGAAACTTCCTGGAACAAACAGCTCAGAACATTGTTAAACATTTAGAGCATGCTGTCTAATTAGACATGGTCATTTCCCCCCCTCATTCAGAGATTTCTTGATGTACCTAAAGATATTTGAATTTTTAGCCTGTCCTATACCCAAAGTTCCTGCCAGGTGGGATTCCATAACCATAATGTCTATATACAGTATTTTAAAAGATTTTGTTCAGAGTGCTTATATAGCACTCTTATATAGCATTGGCTTATATAGTTATATAGTGTCATGCCATATGGAACACTCTAAGTTGTAACCATTTTTTCCAACTTGACTAATAGCTGCTTTCAAAAAAAAATATCAAGCTGGGCTGGTTCTATAGACATACTCTTAGCTAATATTAAGGGAACACCTACATTTTGTAATGGAAACATTATTACTGACCTCATTCTTGATAGTTAACCAAGATGCAGTGGAGGAAAAAGCCTTAGGGTGCAAGATTATTCCACTTTTCTGCAGGTGTTCCTAACAGTTTGCAAGCATATGAGGCTAGGCTGCATCAGAGCAGCCTCACCATTCTGATTTGCTTCCACGAGGGACAGTACCATTCCCCATGCTCTCCCTTCATTGGTTGAACGATTTGGTCCGGTGACCTGATTTACATAAGGATTCTATATGTCAACTGTTGCTGTATCTCCACTATCTGGGCAACTGTGTTATTGTGACATCCCAGAAACCACCTTGGTTTCTGCAGCAATTAGTAAGACAGTAGGGTCTGTCTGGCCCTGCTGCTGTTCCTGATTCCTGACCACTTGGCTGTTCCAAAGTCCTGCACCTTCCTGCCAGTTAAAATACATTGCACCAACAGACTTTTTAGTGGTACTTGCTTATTTTTCTCTAGAAGGAAAGGACAGAAATAGGGATGTTTAGGAAATTTAGGAAATTGGAATATCTTCAAAACTCAACTGAGGATTCCTATCTTTTTCTCAGCTAGAAATGGTATTTCAGAATTACCATTTTGCCATATAATTATACCACGTGTATTCATCACTCATGTTAACAGTTAAGTGCCATGTACATAACTTTGCATTTAGTGAGCACTTGAATCACAAACATGCAATGCATATATTCCTTAACCCTTGCAAATAGACAAGATATATATTAAAAATGTTTGTTAATAAAAGCCTTTTAAACCATATTTTGTCAAAATCAATTTTTTTAAAAATGCAGTGTTCTCACCCTAAAATAACTTTTGACCATCAGACTGTGTTCTGTTTTAATCAAACTAAGTGTACATATGCTATGCACAAAACCCACATTTGGACAAATCTGGATGTGTATGGGCAAAATAGAAAAGTGGCCAAAATGTGACTGACACACAGGCAGCTATTACTCAACTTTTAGTTTTATTGGGCATACCCAGAACCACGTCCAGGTTCAGGAGTCTAAAAGCAAGCTACAGATTTGTCCCATACTAACTGGGTGTAGATACTGAGTAGCCCCAGCCAATTCTAGAACATTATTTGGAATACCAAACTAAACAAAAAACTTTTTGCATCCTGGTGGAAGAACAAAATACATGGAGACAGATGAATCTCCCCGGGGAGGGAGTTCCAACGTTTTGGTGCCATAACCAAGAAGGCCCTTTCTTGGTTTGCTACTCATTTAGCCTCAGATGGCGGGGGCACCTGAAGCAGGGCTTTTGAAGATGATTGGAGTTACTGGGTAGGTCCATATTGGAGTAGGCAGTCTTTAGGTGCTCACCCAGAGTTGGTCAATACCAGAATTCTGAATTGGGACCAGAAGCAAACTGTAAACCAGTGCAGATTGAACAAGACTGAAGTGATATGGTTCCTACAACCCACTCCAGTCAGTGCTCTGGTTGCAGCATTCCGTGCCAACTGTACCTTCTAGACTGTTTTCAAGGGCAGCCCCACATACAGAGCCCTGTAATAATCTAACCTAGATGTTGCCCTGACCAGGATGGCACAGGCTAGCCTGATCTCAGATGCTAAGCAGTGTGATGGATGGGAAACCACCAAGGAAGTCCAGGGTTGCTATGCAGAGCAGGCAATGGCAAATGACCTCTGTTAGTCTCTCGCCCGGAAAACCCTACAGGGTTGCTGTAAGTCAGCAGCAACCACAGCACACAGCACTTTCCAACAACCTAGACATTACCAGGGCACACACCACAGTAGTAAGATCTTTTCTGCCCAGGAACAATCACAGCACCCCTAGCCAGCACTGTCTATCCAGCAGAAGATCCAGATCCAGCAGTACCCCCAAGTTATGAACCTGCTCCTGCACATAACAGGAGATAGCCCTGCTTCTGGGCCAGACCCCTACCCAGCACCTCTGTTTTGTTGGGAATATGCTTCTACTTGTTCCAATGGCTTGCCTGAACACAGAAATCCTAATTTGTTCAGCAGCTCTGACCTACTCAGCTTTCTACACACAGAGATGAAAGCAAAGACCAATAGGATGCTCCAGCTACTAATAGTACTTTCTAAAGACACTCCCTCCTTTCTTCCCTCTACTCTTCCCTCCCTGCTAATGATGTCTCACAAAACAGGAATGTGCTTCAAAGACTTCGGCCCTCCAAAGGAAATTTTTAAAGGCAACGAAAAGGCAAAAAGGTTTGGTTTGTAAAAGATCTATTTTGTTTCAGAGTAGGGGATGCATTGAGTAGCTGGACAGGACAGGAAGGGAGAGTGTGGCTGATCACTGCAAGATACAAAGATGGAGAAGCCTGTAAAACATTTGCTTAAGAGTTAAAAAGTTCAGGAATCCAGTAAAGCAGCTAGACAGAAAGCAGCAGGAGACTGATGATCTTTGATCAAGAATGAGGAGGAGGAGGCTTGACTTTTCCTAGTTCTCTCTCGTCAACTTTCTCTTTATTGCAACCAACCAATGACAAGCACGAACCAGAGTTGTGCACCAAACTGTGGCTTAGACATCTGAATGCAGATTATCACAATCCAGTTACAAATGTATGAAATTAACAGTTACTAAGTGCAAAGTGAATCCTTACCTTGGCGATTTTTCCGTATTCTTTTTGCTTGAAGAATCTGCTTTTTGCACTTAGCAATTTTTTCATGTGCTGCAGCTATGCTGTTTTCTTTATGAGAAATAACACAAAAAGTATTGTAACCCAAGTCCATGAGGTCATTATGCCTATTTCTTAAACTGAAATCTGATAACGTAAGTACTAACGTTACATAAAATATCTGGCTTTCATGTTTCATCTCTAGGATTGTATATTTCAAAATGTAATTACTGTTAAAATGCTAAAAATGCAAATCTACTAAATTAATATTCTTGCAGAATGGCAGATAAATGGCAATACATTTATATTAAATTCCAGAAGATCTACTGTCTTTCAGTAGCAAGGGTTTGGGATGTGAATCTAGGATTAACTCCCAAACAAACCAAGGACTATAAGGGTGTAATTGGCATCTAGACTGCATCTTTATGTTTTAGTATATAAAATGGGAATCAAGACAACCTGCTTTAAAGGACTGTGGTGAGAATGGATGAGAGAAGGATTATGACACCCTGCATAGTTAACACAATAAACTGTAATAAAAATGTCTCTAGGAGACGCTTCTTCTTTTAAAATTGCACTTTACATGACACTAATATGCAGGAGAAATGCAGCTGTTGTTTACCTATGTCTTTGTAGATTTTTTCATAATTCTCCATTTCTCTGAGGTTCATATCATACACAAGTAAAGTTTTCCCCATTGAAAATTCACATTGTGACAGAGTGCTCAGCATGCGTTGATACTGGGTATAGCTAAAAAAATCAGACAAGGATTTTAGTTAATGCATTCAAAGAAGCTGGTATTTCATGCCTATATTGCAATGATTCTCAAAGGATATAGTCTGGATTAAAATGTAGTGTAAATGAACATTAATGAACATTGTTTCTGTTTTACAAACTCCTATGTATACCTGCAAAGCAAACCTTTGTGTAATTTAATTACAAGTATTTAACTATTCATTGCAAAGATGATCCCTTATACCCAGTATAACCAAACTGTTATCTTGTAAGAGTCTGGACTAACAGATACAATTTAATTACAATGAGGAAATACGTTTAAAAAGGGAATGGAATCTCCCTTTAATCCTGTATTTGGGAAGTGTACGGTAGGAAGGATGATGTGAAAGAGACATAAAGCAGTTAACCCAATCTCTATATTAACTATTAATACATGTTTTAAAATTATCACTCTTTATTTGTTTGTATAAAAATTGATAGAAAGGACAAGCTTCTGTCATTAATCCTTCCCAACTATTTACTACCCAATCCCAATCAGACTGACTCAGCATCTCAACCACATCTTCTGACTCCCAAGTAAGCTTCATACAATTGCAGATGCTGAAAAGCCCAAGGCAAGTGCTCCTTAGGAAAGCCACCAGCGGGATGAAGTCAAAGAGCATCCCCAACCTTGGTCTCAGCTATTTAAAAACTAGCTCTATGCTTCTATATGCAGTCTGGTTACTATTGCTATTATCAGCTTCAAGGTGGCACGGGGATTTGATCTTTAGTTAAACCATGTTTATTCTTTTTTACTTAAAACTCCCCCTCCTCCACCTCTAGCTTTGGTTGAATTTTTGTGATAGCATTTTCCCACCTGTAAAGGTTCATCCATACTGTTAATGGATGCCTGCCCAATCATATTTTCACTTTCATGATATAGCCTTGAAAGTGAGTCCCTGTTCAGAAACCATACTGAAATACCCAATCCACATTGCAGTGTTCTCACATCATCTACTAAGTAATCATTTTAACTGGAGATTAAACCTTCTGCATACAAAGCTTAACCACTGAGCTAGAGCCCTTGCACAGTGCTATAGAAGGGGAGCATATAGCCCTCAAAGAATCAAAAGGAATAAAAATAACATAAAGACTTCATTTAGAGAGGAAAGCGAGGGGTATGTCTATGTTGGGATTGCAATTTTTAAAGGCTAAATTAGTATTCCTGTGCTAAAACAGTATGGTGAGGGAACAACTCAGCTTCTAAACCAAGGGTGTCAAACATATGGCCCGTGGGCCAGATTCGGCCCCTGCAGGGCTGCTATCTGGCCCGTTAGCAACTGGCTCTCTGCTGGTTCCTGTTCCTGCATCACAGCTTCTTTTGCCCAGTCTCTCCTATTTCCTGCTTCACAGAGGAGAGAAAGAAAGCCAAGTCTCCCTTCGCTCGATTGGCTGAGGGCTCCTCCCTCTCTGGGGAGGGAGAGGGAAGGAAAGAGCCAGAGAGAGAGAAGATGGTGTCCCATGCCATTTTAAAGAAGACCAACAACATTTTATTATAGGTATAAGCTTTTGTGTGCAAGCACACTTCTTCAGAGAGAGGGAGGGAAAGAGCCAGATAGAGTGAGTGAGAGAGAAACGGAGTCCCATGGCACTTGGAGAGATCCCCCTTTTTAGTTTTAACAAATTAGGGGGGAGAAACCTAACAACACAGCTTGCATTTTTATTAGTGGAAGGGAGCAAGAGTCCAGTAGCACCTTACCAACCAACAAAGTTTGTGGCAGGGCATGAGCTTTCATGAGTCACTGCTCACTTCTTCAGATAAAGCTAGAATGCGAGTCCATCTGTCTTTATATCTTGGAGAGTGAAGTGATTTCAGACACCAAATGACAATAGCAGGCATTGCTAATGAGAGAATAAAACCTAGGTCTCGATTCAGTAGGAGGATGCATTGTCTTGAATTTCATTATCAGTTGCAATTCAGTAGTCTCTCTTTCTAATCTCCCTTTCAAATTCCTTTGTAAGAGAACTGCTACTTGGAGATCAGCAACTGACTGTCCTGGAAAGGTAAAATGTTCCCCCACTGGTTTTTGAATGTTGTGGTTTCTAATAGCAGTAGAAAGAGTAAGAGTCCAGTAGCGCCTTAACGACTAACAAAGTTTGTGGCAGGGCATAAGCTTTCGTGAGTCACTGCTCCAGACTTATTTCCATTTATTCTTTGCATCCTCCTGGACTGAATATTCCTGTACCAAACTGAGACCTAGGTTTCCTGTCTCATTATCAGTGCTGATATCTCCATGCCTACTACCCCTCTGTATATCAAACCTAATCCAATCACCCCTGCTATTGCCATTTGGCATCTGAAATCATCTTTATAAACTTTATATGTCTGGTACGTCATGTTACGTTTTATGGCACACATGGCCCGGCCTGACAAAGTGACATTTATGTCAGATCCGGCCCTTGACACCTCTGCTCTAAACCATTAAAAATAGTGAGGTATGAATAGGAGTTGCATTATGTCATTATCTTTCATATCACAGTCAATACCTCCAGTTACTGCAACTCTTGCACAGCCACATTCCACAAGACAATTGCTTAACAAACAGGTCCATTATCTGAAGGCAGAATTACATTTCCCTAGGTACAAAATATTGCATGTCCAATGAAAGGGTTGTGATGTCCCTGCAACACAAGTGCAGTCTTGGTGGAATATATCTGGACTGCTTGCCCCCAAGAAATGGGTGGCAACTATGCATTTATTGCAATAAAAATGATTTAATTTTCATTTTATTTGTTTTATTATATTTTTATCCCGCCCTCCCCGTGAACTGGCTCAGGGCGGCTCACAATTAAGGGCACCGTGTGCCAGGTATATAAAACAAGATAAAAATAACCATATATTACAATTAAAGTGCTCAGTGATGTTAATCCTTCAGGTGAATTTAGATGGCGTACTGTAGATGTAACACAAAGTCCCAGTTCAGCGGTGACCGATCCATCACGATGCTGTGGCTCGATCTTCATACAGGGCCAACCCACTCCCCCACTGTTACTAACGATAATAGTTGGTGGTAGTGGCGGCTCCTAATTAAAAGCCTGGTGGAAGAGCTCCGTCTTGCAGGCCCTGTGGAACTGTAAAAGGTCCTGCAGGGCCCTGATCTTCTCCGGGAGCTCGTTCCACCAGGTAGGAGGTGACCGTCGCATGGATCACTGTAGCTAGGTCATCGCAGTCGAGGAAGGGAACCAACTGCCGAATCAGCCGGAGATGGTAAACAGCTGACCTGACAGTGGCTGCCACCTGGACCTCCATAGTTAGGGAGGGATCCAGGAGCACTCCCAAACTTCTAACCTCCGGCGCTGGCACCAGAGCCGCCCTGTTGAAGGCCGGGAAAGGGATCCCCATCCCCAGACCGCCCGACCCAAGCACAGGACCTCCGTCTTCACTGGGTTTTGTTTCAGCCGGCTCAGTCTAAGCCAACCAGTCACGGCTTGCAATGCCCGGTTCAGGTCTTCTGGACTGGAGTCCGACCAGCCACCCAACATCAGATAGAGCTGGGTGTCATCTGCATACTGATGACACCCTAGCCCATACCTCCGGGCAAGCTGGGCAAGGGGGCACATATAGACGTTAAACAACATTGGGGAAAGCACCGCTCCCTGAGGCACACCGTATTCAAGTGGGTGTCTTTGGGACTGCTGTTCCCCTAGTGCCACCCTTTGTCCCCAACCGTGGAGAAAAGAGGCACGCCATTGTAAGGCAAGTCCCTGTATCCCCACATCGGCGAGGTGGTGGGTCAGCAACTGGTGGTCGACCATGTCAAATGCAGCTGACAGATCTAACAACAGTGCTGCCGAACCACCTCGATCCAGATGCCTCCAGCAGTTGTCAGTACGGGCGACCAGCATTGTCTCTGTCCCATGACCCGGGCGAAAGCTGGACTGGAAGGGATCTAAGATGGAAGCATCATCCAGGAAGCCCTGTAACTTTATCGCCACCGCCCTCTCAATTAATTTGCCCAAATAGGGCAAATTGGAAATCGGCCGATAGTTGGCTAATTTGGCCGGATCCAATGTTGGTTTTTTCAGGAGGGGGCGGACCATCACTTTCTTGAGTGCCCCCGGGAACCGCCCCTCAGAGAGGGACTTGTTGACAATCTCCCTTAGGGCACCTCGAAACCCCTTGTGGCCCACTTTGACGAGCCAGGACGGCCACAGATCAAGGCTGCATGTGGTTGGGAGCACAGACACGAGCAATCTGTTGGCTTCCTCCAGACTGAGTGGGCTAAAACAACCCAGAGTTGGAGATGTGCAAGGGGCCTCGATTTCATCTACTGATTTCACATCAAGGCTCTCAGAGTGTCTTCTAGAGGTACGAATCAATAGAATGTATTTCCAGGACATACTGCTTAGTCAGCCCATGTCATAGCTATCAGCAGCGTCTGTAAAATGCACTACCAATAGCTACCAAAACTGTTCACAGCATTGCACAGGATACTGAACAGCATATGTTTGAAGATATCAGGTAGATTAGTTAAATAACTGGCACACTGTAGCCTGTTCTCAGTCATTAACTGGCTACAATATTTAGACTGTCCAGACATTTATTTTCTCAAATACCTTTTGGTGTAAATTTGTTTTCTGGTGCCTGCAACTGGATACATTTCCTAAAAATTTCTTAAAATGAACTGATGCCATACAGTTTCAGGGCTAGATGAACCTTTCCTACTTTCCTTTGATAGATAATAGGTAGCCAAATACCCTTCTTCTTGAGATCCAGAATTGCACCACTTGATAAAGCTCTTCACCAACAAATTTATCCGTCTGTCATCACCTGCACCATCACCATCAATCAAAAGTCGCTTGCGAATAACTTCATCTAAAGTAGGAAAAATATTTTTAGAAGAGCAATGTAAACATGCTGTTTATTGCAAGATAAACTATTATTAAATTAGGCAACCACTCCATCCCCAAACCTGTTTACAGTCCTAATCTCAATGCAAGTTACTTCGAAGTATTGTAAGATTGCAGCCAATATAGTATTTCCTATTCGATATATCAGTACCCTGTTAACAATATCTACATTATGTTTACATCAACAACAGCTCTGATTTCATTTAGTTATGCATATGAGGCCTTAGAGGCATATAAAGGTTGAATTTTTTTTAAAAAAATCAATTAAATCTTATATTAGATTCAAAGACAACTAGGTTTTCCATGTAAAAAAAGCTTAAAGGGCAGAGTGAATGCAAAAAGAGGACAATCAACATTTATGTACAGGAAAACAAGATTTGAAGCCAGGATAATGGTGACTAGGGTCACAACTATTAATTATTTATTTCAATTATACTCCACCTTTCTTACCAGTGGGGACCCAAAGCCACTTACATAGTTCTCTCCTCTATGTATTCTCACAACAACCCTGTGAGGTAGGTTAGATTGATAGTGTGTGACTAGCCCAAGGTCGTCCAGTGAACTTCCACGGCAGAGTGGATATTTTGAACCCAGGTCACCCAAATCCTAGTCCAGATCTCTAACCACTACACCACACTGACTCAAGGTACACAATGTCACACCAGGAACTTATCATGATTTCACGTGATTTCTTCACTGTGGAAGATGAGAAGTGTTTGCCCACTCGCAGAACCACTGATTTTGGGAGGGATGTTGAAATACCTGAGTCAGATTGAGGTGACGAGAGAAAAGGTCCTATGACTGATAGGCAACTTAAAAACTGATAAAGAACTCAAATGTGAACTTGTGGATCTCCTGACAAAAATATGTAATCTTTCATTAAAATCTGTCTCCATTCCTGAGGACTGGAAGGTAGCTAATGTCACTCCCATCTTTAAAAAAAGTTCCAGAGGAGATCCGGGAAATTACAGGCCAGTCAGTCTGAAGTCCATACCGGGTAAATTGGTGGAAACTGTTATTAAGGAGAGAATTAGTAGGCACACAGATGAACAAAAACTATTGAGGCAGAATCAGCATGGGTTCTGTAAGGGAAGATCTTGTCTTACTAACCTGTTAGTGTTTTTTGAGAGAGTGAACAAATATGTGGACATGGGGGACCCAATAGGTGTTGTTTACCTTAACTTCCAGAAAGCTTTTGATAAAGTTCCTCATCAAAGGCTCCTAAGTAAGCTCAATAGTCACGGGTTAAAAGGACAAGTCCTCTTGTGGATCAAAAACTGATTAATAGGAAACAGAGAGTGAGTACAAATGGGCAGTTTTCTCAGTGGAGGGTGGTAAGCAGTGGAGTACCGCAGGGATTAGTACTGGGTCCAATGCTTTTTAACTTCTTCATTAAAGATTTGGACTTGGAAGTAAGCGGTGAAGTGGCTAAATTTGCGGATGACACGGGATTGTTCAGGGTGGTGACAACCAGGGAGGATTGTGAGGCACTCCAAAGGGATCTATCGAGGATGGGTGAGTGGGCATCAACGTGGCAAATGGGGTTCAATGTGGCCAAGGGCAAAGTGATGTACTTTAGGGCCAAAAATACTAACTATAAATACAGGTTGATGTGGTCCGAACTGGTGGAGACTGGCCAAGAGAGAGATCTTGGAGTCGTAGTAGATAACTCACTGAAAATGTTGAGATAGTGTGTGACTGCAATAAAAAAGGCCAATACTATGCTGGGGATTATTAGGAAGGGACTTGAAAACAAATCAGCCAGTATCTTAATGCCCCTGTGTTGGACTGGATGGACCATTGGCCTGATCCAACATTGGCTTCTCTTATGTTCTTATGTTCACAAGTACATTTAATAGCATTGTGCACGTTTCATGCCAATAACAAAAGCAGTCAAAACATGCCATGGCTGAAGCTTTTGAATAATTTGGGCATCCCTGCATCTATAGAAAAATATTAATCTGTAAATTAACCAAAGGGGGGGGGGACCCTCTAAAAAGCCTGATGAGGACAGAGCATGAGAGAAGGAGAAGGGAGGATCAGGAAATTGACATTTAAATTAGAGATGTAAAACTCCTGGAAATTTGAAAAAAAAACAACCAAATATGTACAATACTATTTTTCTTATCAACCCTAAACTTATTTTCTTGCATTAACAATACAAAATGCATTTTTGGCAAGTTAGCATATAAAACCATACTACTTGCAATTTTTATGAAATTTAAAAAGATAAATGCCTATTATACACAAAATTGTGAATAATATTAAAAGAGAGAGCATGCTGCAAACTGCTGCACGTTATACTGCCTTAAAACAGCTATCTAGTTTTTGTCATCTGAGAGACTGAAAGTGTACAATTAGCAAAATATTTGAATATTTAAAATAAGCTTTATAGCATTGAAAACAATGACTGTATACATTACTGTATTATTGTACACATTACAATATACTAGTTGTAGACAAAATTAGCAATGGTTAAACATTAAATAATGTATTTTAATTCAGAAGCATGAGAGAGACAGAGAGGAACAGGAATGGGGGGGCATTCTAATCTGTAAAAAGGTCACACTGGGGGCAGAAAGGAAAGGTTTCTGTGGAAATCAAGATAAGAGAGGACTGATTCACAAAACAGGGCGAGTAGCTGAGTGAACCTACAGGCCACTTTTCAAGCAAAAATAATCTGGCAGCAAAATGAAGTCACTGAAAACTTCCAGGAAAGCGTGCAGCCCGATCCTTAAGCACGTTTACTGGGAAGTAAGCGGGTTTTTTTTGTTCAGTCGCACAGTCGAGTCCGACTCTCCGCGACCCCATGGACCAGATCACGCCAGGCCTTCCGGTCTTCCGCCGTCCTCTGAAGTTGGCTCAATAGTAAGCGTTTACTTCCTAATAAACATGCACAAGCCTGCACTCTTAAGTGTTTCGGTCTGGCGCGGAGCTTTCGAAAGTTAACACGAGACGTTGGACTGAGGAACAGGGTGGCTGAGCTAGCATGATAGCGTTTTCGAGTACAGATAACTTGGGGTGAAAGAGCAGGAGGGAATTAGATTCAATGAAATGGAAAGCCCCCCCCCCCAAGTTTAAGATCTACGAGAAAGCAGAACCCCCGGGGGGGGGTGGGGGGGCGGTATGCCTAGCAGGAGATTAGAAATCGGACTTTTTATATATTTAGCGAGGGAAGCTCCATGCTAAACCCCAGAAAGAGGGTGGCTGAGACTGGGGAGGCGGGGGAAAGAAGAGAGTCACCCTAACCCTGAAATGGGGGAAGGGTCGAGGAACCCGGCTCTTTACGAGGTCTGAGGTAAAAAATGAGGCGAGGAAGAGACCACGCGCGGCTGGCGAAGCGGCCGGCGTAAGGGAAGGCCTTGCCCACCCAGGGAGGGAGAACGTGGCCGTCCACTCCGAGGCGGCCAAGGAAGGAAGGACGGAGGGTCCCCGCCAGTTACCGTCCCTCGTTGCCGGGCCGGTGCCTTGGGGTCGGCCTGTTCCTTACCGTCAGTTACGGCGCCCATAGCGATGGTGGCGGCGGCGGCGGCGGCGGCTTCTGCTGCTGGAGTCGGTCTGGGCGGCGGCGGCGAGTGAGGTGGGTCCGGCTCAGGCTGCCGCTTCCCACAATGCAGCAGCAGCAGCAACAGCGACGGCGGCAGCCGGGTAAGCGGCGGCCATGGAGGGGGAGGAGGTGGTGTCGTCGTCGGTGGCTGGGGCCTGATCCGCGCCGAGACGGGACGAGGAGGGGGGCAAGGAGCGTGGGGGGTGAGAAAAGGGGGGGGCAGCCGGGCCTGGCTCGGCGGCCGAACACGGGCAGCGGCAGCAGCAGCAGCAGTGCCGGCGCAGCCTGCCAAGTGTGCCCCCGCCCCGTGGGCCCCCCGGCCTCCTCCAGTCCAGTAGGGCTCCTTCCTCACCAGGTGAGGGCAAGCAGGGGACAGGAGAGGGGGCTGAGTGAGGAGGGCAGGGTTCAACCCAGCCCTCATCTGCTGGCGGGGGGTGGGGGGGAGGAGGCTTCCTGCGTGGCTTGGCCACTGGCCATGTAACCTTTGCTGACCTTTGCACTGAGTCTATGGTGCTGGCCATAGTGCAGCCACCTTCGCCCCGGCTAAATACTTTGGTGCTAGCCAGTCAAAATGTCATCGCCACAGTTTTTCTTGTGATCCACTGGTCAGTATTATTAGTTCCCCAATTCTTGCCTCTGCTACTTGTTGACACTGTTTATCATCGGGGTTATTGTTGCCGCGACTTCCTTTTGTCCCCACGATGCATGTTTTTATTTATTTATTTGCAACATTTGTACCCTGCCTGGTATGCCACCATGTTGTGCTCCTCACGGCCATGGGTGTCTAACGCGATTGGTATTGTTTTCTTTGTAACCTCCTGCTGTCACAGTGTTACTTGAGAGCCAATTACCTGACTTCTCTAGTTGTCACCTTCGTCACCTGGGCTTCCTTTACCGCCACAGCCATCCTCTGTGTCTTCTTTACCACCACCATGTGCACTGTGATGGCATCATCACCACAGCCTCATTTGTAGACTGTGCTATTCTCTTGTAGCCAAAGCCATTGCCATGTTCGTTGCACCTTCCTTATTGATGCTGTTGCCTTCATGCTACCATTACATTCCATCACTGCCACTTCATAATTGCTTATGCTTCTGCCTTGGTGGCATTACCTCAGTAGATTTTGCCCTGTTATCATCATCTTCTGTGCTGCTACCATATCAACCTAAGGTTTCTACTAATAACTGTTAGCTTGCATCACAAACTTGACTGTAGTATTACAACTTTCCTTGTGGCTCTGTCATTACAGTTCTTTCCATTGTGGGTTTGACTTGCATGTTTCCTGCAAGTCTGTTAATGTGGTTCTTCCATCCCCTTGTTATATGTGTGTGTCAGGTGCCATCAAGTCACAGCCGACTTATGTTGGTCCTGTACAATTTTCTGTTTATGCGTGTGAGTATTTGTGTGTGTGTGGGGGCTTGCGGGCCTGGGAAGTCATGGTGATTTCTGGTAATCCCTAGTGGGATTAGGACATTTCAGAGAGGTGGCTTATACCATCTGCCTCTGCGTCCTGGTCCTTGTACTCCTTGGAGGTTGCCCTTCCAAGTGCTTGCCAGGGTTGGCCCAGCTTAGCTTCCGAGAACTGACGAGTTTGGGCTTGCCTTGGCTATCTGGGTCAGGGCACCCTGTACAGTTTTCAGTTTGTTTGCCTGCTTCTGCATAGCAACCCTGGACTTCCTGGGTGGTTTCCCATCCAAGTACTAACCAAGTCCGACACTACTTGTCTTTCGAGATCAAGCTAGCCTGAGCCATGTGATCGTTATATTCACCATTTAAGAACCCATCTGTTATGTGTGATGTTATCCATGACTATTTTGTAATGTTTGTCTTCTTAATCATTCCTGCCATTTTCCTTATCACCATTACTGGATGTCCCATCCTTTCCAGTAGAACTTTTGACAGTGCTTCCTGCCTCTTCCTTCCCATAGATGTGGGGGCATTTTTTTGACTTGTTATTGTCACTGATATTTTTCGCATCAATGTTATGGACACGACTGCCATTGTTAACACAACTGCCTCTTAAAAAAAAAAAAAGATTTAACTTGTGGTGATTTTATGCTCCCTATACATAAATACGTTGAGAAACCACTTTGTTTCCATCACTTTTTCTGAAGTTGTTAACACTTCCCATTATTTTATTTTTTTTGCTATTAATTCCTTTGTCATATTTGGTATTCCCGCTGTTGTTAATATGGTTGCACCACTTTTCTTGACACTATTTCTACTGTGCTGGTAGCTATGTCATTTTTATCCATCGATAAAAATTCCTGCCATTTTCCTTCGATGGAGCTACCTTTTGCCCTGATCCGTTTGTAAGGCCTTACCTCTCGTTTTGAGGGGCAGATTTTCTTTGCTGGTTAGCACTGTTTGATTCATTGTTTCCTGCTGTCTTTCTCTTTGCACTGATTTTACTACCGCACTTCATTTTGTTGCACTGCCACTGTCCACAAATAAGTGGATAGCTAAGCTCCTGTTATCACCTTTAAAAGAGCTGACAGGGAGCATTTCTATAACTCTGGTAAATTTAATCAGTGGGTAGAGTTTATTTGGTCACAGAGTTCTTTCTCTGTTTTTCAGATTAGAGCATAAAACTTGGCAAATGAGCAGCATGGAAGGTTATTTTTCTCCTGCTGA
>NW_015172011.1:757469-802643 GCF_001447785.1 Gekko japonicus
AACTTAGTCTTCGTCTAAATACGCTTAAGGATAGTTGGAACTTACAAGTCAGTATTAAAGCTTAAGAATAGCTGGATCTTAAAATTCACTGTTCCAATCTAATTTGCAGCTCAAAATATTAATATTGTATATGAAATACAAATTGTCAAAAGTGGGATCTTGGGGGCAGGAACTGGGAGCTGAATTCCTTGTAGCCAGTGGCTAAACAGCAACAGAAAATCATGGTGTAGATTTGAAATAAGGGTGAGTTGATGTCAGCATTACTGTATTTTCCTATTTATGTTGGCCTGTAAGACTCGCTTACTGTTTTGTGACAATTTAAGCATCAGCTGCTGACAGCAGAATGAGGAATGGTGTTCATGCTGGGAGATGTCAGGCAAGAGGGGCAGACGCATGCCTTGTTTTACCCATGTTCTTTTTGGTCCTATTGTTCTTCAAAACAGCCGCTTCTGGACCCAGTTGAGTATCCAGCAGTGGTTTGGGAGAACAACTGTGGGAAAGAGAGACAGAGTTAAGGAAATCTCTGGAAAGAAAAAATGAAATTTAGAGGCGTATTGAAGCTATATAGAGGCACCGTAGGGTGCAGTAGCATGTAGGAGGATAGGCCCTGAGAACTGCAGTGACGGTAGTGAGAGCTGTAAGTCTATGGAACCACAGGCTTTGATATTGCAGTAATCATGAGCTATGCTATGTGGGATCCATGTATTTTCTTTCAAGAGACAAGGTCTCAAATGTTTGAACAGATCATGCACACAGCTTCTCTTTCAGTAGTTCCATTTTTCATTTTGTTGCTGACAGTTTAAAAACTAAGTAGCTGTTCATGTATTCAGAGTACTGGATTTCCTTTGCAGGGCCGTTCTTATGTTTTGACAGTTTTGAGAAATGTTTTAGAATGCTTTGAAAATTGATATGGGAAACATGATGGTTCAGTGGTTTGCAGTTCGCCCTGCTTTGAATGTGAACTTGAATATGGATTCATTTTGAGCCTGAGGACAACCTTTAACAGAAACACAGGAAATACAGAAGATCTGTCCAGTTGTTCAATTAGCCCAGTGTCTTGTTTATAATAATGGCCTGAGGCTTTAAATGTAAATCTGCACTTGTGCCTATAGCTTGCAGAACTCGTATTACAAATATGTTCTAGACCCCAAGCAAGAAAGTATTTAGAATCTGCAGATCTTATTAGGGCAATGGGTGGTTACTAATATCATTAAAAGATAGTTCCAGAGGTTAAGGGCATGTCTCCCCCATAATGGACCATCTTGGTTTTTTTACTAGCTCCAGGAATTATTAGCTACTGCTGCTAAGTCTGTATGCTATTACACATTTAGCTGCATAAAAACTTGGCTGGATAGATTTCTGTGGTGTAACGATGATACAAATTTTGTCTGTCAGAGGTGAACTCCAGTCTGCATTGATGTTAGTAGCAATCCTTAAACAGTGTATCCCAGAAAATCCTGTATGCTTCTGTTAAGGCTATTCGGGATCAAGGAATTTGGGTACATATACCTGTATGCCCCTTCTGCCCACTGATTTCTTTTTAGGACTTACGTGACAGTATTCACTGCTGCCTACACGGGTTACAATTGCCTCTTGGTTGTAGGTATGTTTTGTAATTGTGGGGAAATGCAGTTTTTCTCATTTCATCACAATAACCATCATGATTGTATGATCAAAATAGAATTAACATGTTGATCTGCATTAAGTTATCCTGAACATGCGCATTTAAGCTCTGTACTTTCACTTAGCTAGGTAAAGTGACTCCTTCTCCTTTGAAAGAGAGTGCAGGCTTTCTTATTATAGAAACTGTTGTTGACCCCCTTGCTGCTGAAGCTGTACTTGGCAAATGATGTGCCAGTGACTTATTAAATACTTTTTTGTATTGTTCAATAATTATGTCTTCTAAATTTTGTATTAACTGTGGCTTCTCTTCCTGCTTGAATTGCAGAGTTTAAAAGATTGAACTCTTACATCAATACAAGTTGTTTTAGTGGAAGGAAAATTGCTTTATGTAGTTTCTCTCGTACTTTTGGACCTTAATACTCTGACTGTATATAAGCAGATCTCATCTTCACTGGAATTTCTTAGAAATTAGTCCTGTAGGTCTGGTTACTTCATTTTTGAAGATGCCAATCATAACAATGTGTTTGTGTTAGGAAATAGATAAAACAGGAGAATCCGGCAGTCACTGAATTCCTATTATCTGTCTTACCAGTCTATAGTGATTTCTTCTTTTAGCTCAGATCTTAACTTTCCGTACCCATAACCTTTTAACAACTTTTAAAACAATTCTTAGGTTTTTTTTAAGAGGGAATAAATTTAACTGTCTATCCATGCAAGGTGAAATTCCAAAATTAGTATTATGTAATACTGACTGAGTATCTTTGTTCCATGTTTGAAATCTTTGTTCCATGTCGAATCACCCTTTCCTCCCGTCTAGCCTAGGAAATTCATTGAAGATTCATGTAGCCTGAGTACAGTCTGGGAATTTCTTGATAAAAAGTCTAAATGATCCCCCTCCTTAAAAAACAACAACACAACAAACCTGGAAGGGGAACAGTCTGAATAGATATTTGCTCTCCAATTTTATTGACTTCAAAATCTGATTAATCAAAGTTCATAGACCAATCTAGTGATCCTAGGGTCACAAGGAAGTCGGATTATTTACAAACTGATACAGTTATCTTAGTTTACTGATGTAGGACTGGCCATGTAAGTAGTCAGAAAGATTGTCAAAGTAATAGTCAAGTTTTTAAAACATTAATTTAGCAGACTTGCACTTAATTACAAACACTCAAGTGGTTAATTTGTATGGAACAATACAATTCTCAACTATTGCAATCAGTTATTTTTAGGAAACATTATTGTGCTGATGTAGTTATGCTATATCAAAGGTAATCAGCTGACCAAACACTTCTTCTTGGCTTTTATTTGGAACCTTAGGAATAGCCTAAAAATTTCTTGTGGTTATAGCACTTGCCAGGGGGTGTCTGCTACTGACAGAAGTGTGTGCATGTGCATGTGTGCGCATGTATACTGGTGATCTGTGCATCTGTTCTTTTTTGTTTTCTTATTTTGCCTGTGTGAGACTTCTTATTTTACCCATTGTCATTGCTGGTATTCACAATTAATTTTTTTAATATACTGTTGTTGTAAACTGATGCAAAAGCAATCTTCTTTAATGATTGAAATTTCAATAGTAGTAATTTTATCAAATTTTGTTAGTATGTTCAGGTAGAAAAGACAGCAGCACTTTCCTCCTGAGTGAGGAGAACCCGTGTCAGACATTGGGATTTTCAGATCAAATCAGTGTGTGCTCACAAAGTTTGGTAACACCTCTAGCTTGTATCTGTACCTCTCTGAACCTGGCTAGCAGAGGAGTTTCTGTCCCTGCCTCGGTCAACACCATAATATAATTAGAGGGAATTCTTGATTTCATGGACTGTTTTGTTATTAAATACATCTGATAACAATGTCTCATAAAAACTGTGTTCCTTGTAGTACCTGTGGAGAATATTAATATATTTTGCATCTGTGGTTCTTCCAATTAAGTATATGACAGTCGTACAAATAAGGTGACTAGCCAACCTGTATACATATTCTAGTTATTTATACCTAAGAAGAAGTAACTAAGGCAACTTTTTAAAAGCTTTCTTAGCTTGTTGCCCGGAAGTAATTCTTGTTTGGCACACAGATACCATAAGACATTACTTGTAGAAGATATCAGAGTTCTGTTTTTGTGTTCTGTTGTTTTTTCGTAATGTATAGCTGCACAATGATCTGCATTTTAAAATACTGCCACTTCAGTAGGTTTACTTCCATTTACAAAATATATTACAAACATACACAGTTATTGAAGATATAGGATTGAAGTTTCTCTGTGGAAGGAATGGGTCTCCCCTTTGCTCTGATAGCTGCAACAAGCCTGCTACACCTTAATGGGATAATAGGTAAGGTAAAGCCAGTCGAGTCCGACTCTAGGGTTGCGGTGCTCATCTCCGTTTCAAAGCCAAAGAGCCAGCGCTGTCTGAAGACGTTTCCGTGGTCATGTGGCCGGCATGACTAAAGACCAAGGCGCAAGGAACGCTGTTACCTTCCCACCGAAGTGGTACCTATTTATCTACTTGCAATTTCTTGCTTTCGAACTGCTAGGTTGGCAGGAGCTGGAACTAGAGACGGGAGCTCACTCCGTCATGCGGGTATTCAGTAATTATTTTCAATAGATGTTATGTTCACTACTCAACAACAGATAGTATTAGTTTGTAGATTTTTTCCCCAATAAACATTGATTGTCATGCTTCATGAATATGTGGTGCTTTTTGTCTAGAGAGCTCAGGTCCTAGAGATTCCATATTTTTCTCATTTATTATGTTTGTATTTTTGGGTACAGCAGTTTCTGTAATGAAAAACTGGCTTTTGGGGCATTTCAGAAATCTTTTCTCTGGTTAATTGCTAATAGGCTATGGCAACACTGTTTTCAGATTTTTCTCTTTTGATAAAATAATTCCACTGTCTACCTCTATAAAGTCTTTGCATACAGTTCATGAACGAAGATGGATGTCTGTTGGTATTATTTGAGAATGGCTTAGAGTTATTCCATACTAAATATTTAATAGACTTTTCACAAAATTATAAATTTTTATGTTAAAGTTTTGAATTTTACATTATTACGTCAAATTTGTGTGCTTTATATTCGTTAGCATCTTTTTGGCAAGTCTCAAACATGAAATCTCATGAACTGTTAACTGTCATATTATCAGATACTGAATCACTGCTGTCAACAGTCATATTCTACTGAAATACAAATAATTATGGTTTAATCAACTATCATGCTATCAAAACATATTGTGTCCCATAGTTACTATTTAAATGCAGTCAAATACAAATATGAAATGCACAACATTGAATAGTTTGTTCCTAAATATGCCATTACATTTTAGCTATCAAATGCTGCCAAATGTTGAAGTGACTAACAGATACTGAAATCTCATTGGATGTTAGATATTTGATCACTGTTCAGTACTGTTTGTTTTGGGCATAATTCTTACCAGTAAGATCTTAAACAGCTTGGGAATGACTTACTTGAAAGGCTACTTCCTCTCATACTGTTCAGCCCATCAGTTAATATCATCTTCTTAAGTTCTCCTCTCTGTGCTCTCACCTTTGGAGGTGATGCATGTGGCAACCAGAGGCAGGGCTTTTCCAGGAGTGGCAGGTCACCTCTGGAAAGTTCTCCCCCTAGAAGCTCACCTCTTGCCTGCCTTACTCTTTTAAGTGCCAGACTGAAACATTTCTTTTACTCAGGCATTTAACTAAGGGCTTCCGTCTTTTTAAGCTGTTCTTATGGTCTGCTTCTAATCTGAGAACCTGTTTATGAATATTCTTTTTAGGCTGTCATTTTATACCTTGGCTTGTTTTTAGGGCTGATTAATTTATACTGTTTTATGATTTTATTGTATTTTTTGTGTCTTTTGGGAGGCAGCATATACAGTTTCTCAATGAATAAATATCTATTTATATATTTAGAGAGTACCTGATAAGTATTCAGCATCCTAATTTGCAGATTAACATTTCTGTGATTCAGCAGTACTGTCATTAATGTTTGCTGATGTTTGTCGGATAGGTGAATGAAGAAATTACACAAGTTGTCCTTGATACAGGGATATTCCAGCTTCCTTTCTGAGTATTTGAATAATAATAACATAAGAGCCCTGCTGCATCAGACATCTAGTCCAGCATCCTGTTTCACACAGCAAGCAATCAGTTGCTCTAGGAGAGCAACAATCAGGGTATTGAGACGAAGGCCTTCCTCTGATGCTAACTCTTAGTGCCAGTATTGAGAGGATTGATGCCATCATCACTGTGCC
Organism: Gekko japonicus; assembly: GCF_001447785.1. NCBI lineage: Eukaryota > Metazoa > Chordata > Lepidosauria > Squamata > Gekkonidae > Gekko > Gekko japonicus. Next base: position 763,337 of record NW_015172011.1, read on the forward strand.
CCTGGCAGTAAATTCTACAACTGAATTACTTTTTGAGTAAAGTATTTCCTTTTGTCTGCCATCCTACTGCCCATCAATTTCATTGGGTGCCACTGAGTTCTAATGTTATGGGAGAAGGAGGGGAAAAAAATTGGCTATCCACTTTCTCTACCTCATGCATAGTTTTATAAGCCTCTTTCATGTCCCCCATTAGTTGCTTTTTCTAAACTGAAATGTCCCAGACTCTTCAGCTTTTCCTCATACATTCTGTTGGCTACTAATGAGTTACCAGGTTCAATTCAGGGTGCTAGCTGTTGCCTACAAAGCCCTTAAAGGTATTTGATTCACGTAACTGAAGGACTGCCTCTCCTGCTATCTTCTGCTGTGATAGTTCCACTCATCTGAGCAAAGGCTCCTGAAAGTGCTACCCTGCACATGTAAAATTGGCAGCTGTCCATTCATGTACATTCTCTGTGGCGGCTCCTATGTTATGAAACCGTCTACATGAGGCTGTTAGGAAGGCCCCAACACTTGTATTGTTTCAGGAAATGTGCAAAACGGAACTGATCAGGAGGGCCTTCTTGTAGAAACAGCAGAGCTGTGGTATAATGGTTCTTCGCTCAGGAGGTGACTTTTATTAGGAATAAAGCCTTTCCTATGCTGATTGTGTTGTTGCTTAAACAGATCGGATTGGGTGTGTTGTTCTGTGCCGTCCCCCCTCCCCTTCTGTTTCGCAATCCCAGCTGGGTTGCATTATTTTCTCGTACTAGGAATCCATGCTGTTAGATTCAAACGTTATCATAACTTGTAACCAGCTCACTAATTGCCTGATGTATATCATATTTTGTAACCCATTGACTGATTGACTGAAAGTTTTCATCTATGTAATCTGCCTGAAGTCTCAGTGAGAAATGTGGACTATGAATGAAAATAATAAATAAAATAGGAAAAATGCTCCAACTCCTTAATCATCCTGGTTGACCTCTGCACTTCCCCCAGCTCTGTACTACCCTTTTTGTGAAATGTCAATCAGAAATCTACGGAGTATTCCAAATGAGGGCACTCTGTGGCTCTATAAAACAACATTCCAGTATTGACTTTTCTATTCTTAATACCTTTCCTAACAATCCCCAGCACTGAGTTTGCCTTTTTAAAAATTTGTATATTTTCATTTATTTATTTAGGCTTTTATTCCGCACTCCCTCGCAAGCAGGCTCAGGGTGGGTCACAACATTCTTAAAACCATACATCATTTAAAACAGAATACAGTTGTAAAATAATGATAAACAATTTGTATACATAAAAACCTTAAGAGGCACCAATTAAACATTTTACTGAACAGGATGAGGTTTTGATGTAGCTGCAGATCTAAGCAGTACAGGAAGAGCAGGTGGGTGAGTAAGCAACTAAGATGGACTGTGGTGCTGCTGGGCATAGCTAAGCAGAGCAGTACAGGGCAGGGGAGGCCATTGTGGTTGAGTTGTTGCTGCCTTGACCATAGGCCTGGTGGAACATCTCCATTTTACAGGCCCTGCGGAACTGCATTAAATCCTGCAGGGCCCAGCTTTTACTAGAGAAGGGCGTTCCACCAGGTCGGCGCCAGAGCTGAAAAGACTCTGGCTCTAGTTAAGGCTAGGTGGACATCTTTGGGGCCAGGGACAACCAGTAGATGTTGGATGGAAGAGTGCAAAGTCCTTCGAGGACTGTATAGAGAGAGACAGTCAAGGAGGGGCAAGCACTCTTCCCTCAGTTCTCTTCTTGCCACCATTAAAAGAGGACTTATCTTAGCGAGCTTGGACTTCATTATCTGTGGTAAAAATAAAAAGGTTGTTTTCCTCAGGACTTCCTGAGAATGGCACTTTAAAAAAGTACAGAGAGCGTGGACTCAAAATGTCTCAAAATGATGAGCACTTGTAGTGCCTGCTGTGCCTGGGAGAAGGTCATAATACCGCCTCATGGCAGGCTTGCCACCCCCTCACACCCAAAGTGAGGGAAGGGAAGGCAGATTAAAAGCGGCTCTCTGGGGAAAGACTCTTGTTGCCCCAAACCCGAAGGCTGCCAGGCCAACAGAAAAGTGTTCCGGGGCACCATCAGTAAGCTCTGTACTGGCACCCTTAATGCCGCTTATTGTTTCTCTTAATGGCTTTTGGCGATTTATTTCTCTAATGCCGCTTATTGTTTCTCTTAATGGCTTTTGGCGATCTACTTCTCTCTTTCTCTTTTTGTTCTCCATATTGTCAGTTTACATTTGTTTTGCCAGAACCAGCACTTCATTCTGTTTACCTGATTTGGGAAAACTTCCCACCTTTTAAAAGAAGCCTTTTTGTCTTTAATAGTTTCTTTGACTTGGGTTATTAACCGCGCAGGCATCCTTTTAGACTTAATTGTACTCCTGATTTGAGGTATACAATTCTTTTCTGGGCCTCAGTTAATGTAGTTTTAAATAGTTTGCAGGCAGTTATTTGACTCTCTTAATTCTCCCCTTTAAATTTCTTCTGACTAGACCTCTCATTTTTTAAAGACCTCTTTTTAAATCAATGTGATTTTTTGGACTTTGGGGGTAACTTCCCATTGATGATGAATGGGGAAGTTAATAGCATTGTGGTCACTGTTCCCAATCACTGCAACACCACTTATGTTTTGTGCCAGTCTTGAGCCCGTAGCTTGGACCCTCTACTTCCCTACTCTTACTCTCAAGTTCTAGCCTGTTCTCACCAGTATTCTCCCAAGAATTTACCACACCATCCCTTTGGGATGAGTTGTCTTGAACCAGAGACTCCACAGCTTCCGTTGACTTTCTGCAAGGAATTTGTTTAAAAACTACTCTACCACCTTTTTGATATCATGTCAGCTTTCTAGTTTTATTTTGGTTCCAGAGAGGTTTGTACAGGTTTGGCTTGTCCCAATGTCTAACAAATCTAAACCCTCCTACCATCGCTTTCTCATCCACACATTGAGACTCCTTAATCTGTGCTTGTCTAGCTAGCCTGGTGTGTAGAACATTCTGAGAATGCTCCTTTGGAGGTCTTGGCCTTTAACTTTCTGCCTAATAGTCTAAATTTTTCCTCCAGGACCACATGGCTACATTTCCTAATGTCTTGGGGGCCAAGGTGCACCAAATTTATTTATTATTTGTTTATTTTATTTCATTCAATTTGGTAGGCTGCCTTATCCTGCGGCACGGCTCAGAGAGGCTTACATCAAAAGCGAATACAATATATAAGAAAATTAAAACAATTCATTGAAAAACAATACTGTGTCCAAGATGACGGATAATTTCAGTATCCACCTGCCCCCTGGATGGAGGGGAAAATATGGAGAAAATGGGGGGAGGGGGAAGTATGAGACTGCCAGACTGTTGCTGTCCTCAACATCTCTGCCTTGCAAGCCCTATGAAAAGGTAGTAAATCCCATAGGGCATGGATGCTTTCTGGCAGAAAGTTCCACCAGGCGGAGGCCAGGGCTGAAAAGGCCCTGGTCCTAGTCAAGGACAGCTGGATCTCTCTCAGGCTGAGGACTACCAGGAGGTTCTTATTACTAGAGTATAACACTCTTCCGGGGGTATACTCGGAGAGGCAGTCCCAAAGATATGTAGGTCCCTGACCGCTATTGGCCTTGAAGGTCAAAACCAAAACCTTGAACCAGATCCAGTGCTCCACTGGGAGCCAGTGCAGCTCATGCAGCACTGTATGAATGTGTGCCATCTGAGGGGTCCCCATAAGGTCCTGCATAGCCACATTCTGGACCAGTTGGAGCTTCCAGGTCAGGTGCAAGGGTAAGCCAGCATAGAGGGAATTACAGTAGTCTATTCTGGGAGGTGACCATTGCATGAATTAGTGTGGCTAGGTCGGGGTGAGACAGGTAGGGAGCCAGTTGCCTAACCTGGCGCAGTTGGAAAAACGCCAGCCTGGCAACCTCCACATACCGGGGCCTCCATAGACAAGGTGGCATCCAGGATCACGCCCAGACTGTTGACTGTCGGAGCCAGTGATAGGGACACCCTGTCAAGAGCTGGGAGTTGACTACATGACTATAGCTCCCCCCGACCCAGCCAGTGAAACTCCATCTTACCCGGATTTAGTTTCAGCTGGCTCTGCTTTAACCATCCAACCACGGCCTCCAGACCCTCAGATTCATGGGAGTGGTGTCCGGTCGGCTGCCCATCAACAGAAATAGCTGGGTGTCATCGGCATATTGATGACACCCCAGCCTGAAACTCTGCACTAGATGGGCAAAGGGATGCATATAGATGTTAAATAACATTGGGGAGAGAAGTGCCCTCTGGGAAACCCCACAGTCATAGATACCTTGGGGACACTGACCTTCCACCACCATCCTCTGTCCCTGACCATGGAGAAATAAGGTAAGCAAGAAAACCCCGCAAATCTCTGTGTTGGCGAGGCGGTAAGTCAGCAGATGATGGTCGACTGTGTCGAACGCTGCTGTAAGACCTAGTAAAATCAGCAGCATGGACCCACCTCGATCCAGCTGCCTACAGAGATCTTCCATGAAGGCAACTAACACAGTCTCCATCCCATGGCTGGGGTGGCAACCAGACTGGAATGGATCCAACACTGATGTGTCATCCAGAAATTTCTGAAGCTCTTTGGCCACCATTCTCTCAGTTACCTTACCCAGAAACTGTAGATAAGAAACTGGGCAGTAATTGGTCAGATCTGTAGGGTCTAAATTCGGTCTTTTTAAGAGTGGAACAACCACTGCCTCCTTCAGCCCTGCTGGAAAGGTCCCTGTGCATGGATCAAGGAGGCAGGTGGTTGGCCTCACAGCACCCAGAATTCTGTCAGCATTGTCTTGGGAGAGCCAGCTGAAGTTTATCAAAGACTGAATCCAAAGATGGCCAAGCCATCTGTATCAACATTGTCTGGGAGGTCACAGCAGAGTGACAAGACTTTATCTGCAAAAAAGCTTGCAAATGTCTCACAGCTTATAATTGAATTATTATTGTTCTGGGTCCTCTCTGAGAGGGACATAAGGGACCAAATTTTCCTAAATAATTGATCCAGGCGAGAGCTAGCAGATGCGATGGAGGTCTCATAGACCTCCCGTGTAATATCTGTCAGCCAGTCAAGACAGCACGTGATGTATGCAGTCTTTGCACTAGGCAGGCAAGTCACCATGCAGTCTAAATGCCCCCCCCCACAGACCCCCCTCTCTACATGCCTAATGATTGAATCACCCAGTACCAGAAACCTACCTCTTGTCAAACCCATTGGGAGATCCTCGGTATGAGTGGATATCTGTATACTGTGCAAGGAATAGGTCCCCTGTTAGGGATTATTTCCACCTTCTTTATCTTGATGCCTACCGCTTCTGAGATCCTCAATCTCTGTGACAGCAGATGTACTTGTCAACAGAGGATCTCATCCATATACCTCACTTTTGTCCTTTACAGCTTCTGCAGGTGGGTAGCCCTAGCCTCAAGAGAATGAATCTGTTCCCTGAGAGCTCCATGCATTGAGGACATACCCACAATTTCTGTTTAGTTGGCAGATTATTGTACATCTGGCACTGTTTGCAAAGCGCTGGGTAGCCTTGACCTGCCAGCTGCCGTTCTACCCTCATAGCTGGTTTGGCTGTTTCAAGGTGTTTTAGAATAAGAAAGCTTACCTGAAAAGATACAGAATCCCCGTGAGATGTGCAGCATTGTTAATTTGCTTAAGCCATCTGTATTTATTTTCTGAAATTCATTCTCGGCCCTAAAGGCACCATTGTGGCATGCTATGACTTGTTCCAGGGATTGTGAAGAACTAATAAAAGGATGAAGTAGCCTATTTAAGAGGCCGTTGGATAGAAGATACAGCCTCCCCTCCCTGTTAGATCAGTGAAGTATCCAATGCTTCATGACAGTATTGGTTAAGACTGTCAGGTCCCCCCCCCCCCCCCCTCCCGTAGGACTCCGACCATGTACTTAATTGACAAAAACAGACAAACAAAACCCAACAAATGAAGTTTTTTCAATAATTGTATTTCAGTGCTAGGAAAAGATCTGTGTTTTTAATGTTTTTTTGTAGCTTTTTTTTTTTTAAATGAACAAATCAGAAGTCTTGCCAGGAATAAGTTGGCAATCCTGCTGGTACATTAACGGAAATAACATCCTGCTACTTGATATATATAAATGATTGTTAAAAATAATGGGTCCTGGATGTATGTGTGTGTGCATGGATTGAAAATAAGACTTGAAAAGCAGCTGATGAGTTCCTTACCTGTTGATGCTGCCCATTTTCAGTTCCATTGATAGCATATATGGATAACAGTGGTGTACAATGCATGAGATTTTCTTTTTCTGTCCCCCCGTAGGGGATTTTTTATTGCACTTTCTATAAACTACAAAGAAACAAGGAACGGTAATTACAAACTACAGGTGAAAGTAAAGAAAAACCACTAAAAACCCAAGTGGTGGTCATGCACAATGCTTACAACATTAGCTTCTAATTAAAAAAGCTTATACTTTGCAACGTTAAGTGAGTACACAATTGTTATTGCTTGTACTAGAATCTCCAACAAATCTGACTATGTAAAGATCTCTATAGAGAAATGATTAAAAATCATTTAAAACAGAATCTAGAGAACAATCACAACTCATTTTTTTGTCCTTTTTGTTTCTCAATTGATAGCTTAGCACCGCCCCTTTCCAGCTCCCGTCTTGTGGGTGGCTCTTGCACGCTGGGGGGAGTGAGAAAGGCAGGCATCTAGGGTGGTGGTGGTGGGGAACCAGCTACACTCTGCTGGGAGGTTTACATACACACCGCGCACATGGCTTCTACCCCTGGTCCACTGAAGAGAGTGACTCGGGAGGTACTGGCCGTGCTGGTGAATCGAACCGTCCTTCGGGGCATCCATCGTTTCAGGTGAAGAAGCAAATATCACGGAAACCATCAAGGCTTACCAGGGCGAGCTTTTCGAGGTCCATCGTGTGACCGGGCCGTCGAGACGGTCGAGTCGGCCGGGCCGGCGAGGCCTCCGGGAGGTGCTTCGGGGCAGCGTGGAGGGCCCCCGGCGGTGCTGCGGTGGTCGACGGGCCGGCCGGAGACGGCGGTTTGGAGAGCGGGGGCCTGGAGCGGGAGTTCGGCGCGGAGAGGAAGAGCTGGTGGAGAAGGAACTCAGATCGGGAGTCGGTCGGCGGTGCGGAGGGCCTGGCTTGGAGGTCCTGGTTCCTGGTTCGGAGAGTGGTCGGGCCGGGCCTGTCTGGGCCACGCCGGAATGTCCTGTGTTGCCCTGTGTTGTCTATGTTGTTTCGACGGAGGTTGCATATGTTCGAAGGAGCCTAAGTTCTTCCCAGCAGTTTTTAGGAGTGGCAGAGGGTCGGAAGATCTCGGAACAACGAGGCCCTCTGGTGGACAATATAGGGAATCTCGCACCCAGAGGACTGAATAGCATAGCCCTCTGGTGTTTAACAAAGGAGAGGGGTGTGAGAGAGTCACCAATGTGGGGATGATGTTGAATTATGAGTAGATGGTGTTTTGTCTGGCTGTTGGTGTGTGTTCAGAAGGGAATGCTGTGGGTTGGTTGTGAGTATTGATTGTATTGCTGGTGAAGGTGATTGTTGTGTTGGAATCAGCTGACCTGATAGTAATGATATGTTGTATTGTGCAGCCTTAATATTGTAACTGAATGTAATTGTAAGTACAATTGTACTGCTAGGATTGGTGACTTGCGCCTGCTGCTAATTTGTAGCAGACTTTTGCTGTGTAGTGCATTGGTGATCTGTACCCTTGGTGACAGCCACTGAATATTACATCAGCATGTCTGAACAGCAGATTCCGGTGCTCTTGGGGAGGGGAAAGTTCAGTGGTGGGCCTAGGCAGAATGTTAATGGAAGGCCACTGAGAAACATGATGGCTCGGTGTCCTTCCAGCCTACGGCCCATCCCGAAGGTGGCTGGCAGTGGGGCCAGGATTGACCCCCCTGTGTCATTGGTGTTGTGTAACGCCAGGTCCATTAACAACAAGGTCACAACCTTAAGGGATTATGTGACGGAAAGTATTGCTGCAAATGTTGGCTGAGCATGTGTTTGTTAGGTTAATTGCTCAGAAAGGTTGGCAGATGTTTTTGTAATGGGTGCAAATTGTTTACAGATAGCCATTTGGTTCTCTTAAGTATCCAGGGGAATGGAGGAAGTGACCCTTACCAATTGCACTGAGGGGGAAGGTTCATTTCTGAGTCTGTCTAAAACTATTCTGTTCTACACAATGTCATTTGAATTAGTTGATGACATAGACAACCATTTTTCAAAGCAAAGAATTTTTTTCTAGTCAAAGGCAGTTCACAAAATCTGTAACTGTTGATTAAAACAAAGATAGCACAAATAATGACTGTAGGATGAAATACCAGAAGCAGTTGTAAATTGAACTGTTGATCAGAAGGAAGGGAGGAAGGGAGGGAGAGAGGGTTAGCTTCTAAATGGAAAAACAAGATAGGAAGGCATGTATTTAGTAGCATAATCAAATGTATAAATGTATAAATGTTGTATTTAGCAGCACAATCCTAGACATCATCTCTGAACAGTTTAGGATGATGACTAAGTCCTAAACCAGCATATCTAGTACATCTTGAAGATGCGCTGTGCCATGCCATATCACTTCTCCACAGCCTAAGCCTGTCCATCCTCTCACATAATCAATCCCTGCCAACTGGCCATCCAACAATGAATGAAATCTCATAGTGCTAGACAGCCAGTCAGATTAGGCTAAGTGACAACGTTATTGATGGTGAATTAAGAGTGAAGGCAATCCCTTGGGGGATGTGGCCATTCTAGGATCACATAGTGAAGATCACAGTGTCACAACATTACAATGCCCATTAAGTTTGTCTGCACCTTGACATCGTTGAAATCAAATTAAAACTATAGCATTTTCTTCACTCAACATAGGCCAATGATGCTGTACCCCCTTTAATATGACCACCAAATAATTTATACAATGGCGGCACTTTTTAATACCATTGAAAATGTCCTCAAAAAGCATCTCCCCGATTTGAGCTCAGTTCTCATGTTGGTCTAGTCCGCTTACTGATTCTAAAAGTGAGTGTGGTATAATGAAATCAAAGAGATTACAAGTAGTATAAAAATTATATACCCCAGAATTCACTAGTAACAAGTGTTTATTTGGATGCAGAAAATAATTCATAGTAGCATAATCAAATGTATAACTTTTATGCAGGAATAGTTTTCCCTATTATGCAATACATGAAATATGACAAGTAGAGGATGTTTATGTAGCTACACAAAACTGAGAATGGCTTAATAGCCATATATGCAGGAGAAGTTCTATTTTGCATTTCCTTGGGATTTGATTTAGAAATACTATTATGCTTTAACTCTGCATAAAACAGAGTCTGGGCTGCTGAGTAGAACAACAACAATTTATTAGTACGGTCATTGACCAAATGGCTGCTGAGTAATAATTACTGCCTATATGGACCTTTCGTACCAGTAGAAAATATGTTTCCCATAATTTATTCTCTGGCATGTCTGAAACATTTTCAGTGTTATTTTATATGTACTACAAATCACAGAGAACATTGGGGCCACAGAAAAAAGAAATGCCCTATGGCCATTGCTGAAGTACCCTTTTACAATTAGAATTACTTGTATATTAGCAAACAAAGGGTATTCATCAAAATTCTGAAATAAATTACTGTAATATTTTCTATACTCATAGATTTTGAGATCTTTAACTTTGCATAGGAGTGCACTGTAAGATTAAGAAACAGTATTGGTCATGATATCTGGTATGAACATAATTTTATTTCTGGTATTTATGTTATTTACAAGCTGGGAACTTGTGAGGCCATGCAGGGTTCAGATCCTTTCATTATGTGTCCCCTTCCCCACAATATTTGTTATTTCTCTCCTAATGGCAAATCTCATATGCCCTCTCCTTTCCCACCTTCCTTCTGTCCTTCCCACTCAACAAGTAACCTATCTTTTATCTGACCCTTGTCTGCAGCTTTGTTTATATTTTTCATTTATACCCAAAGCAACCTATTTCATCCTCCTTTCCTCCATTTTATCCTCACAACAACAACCCTGGGAGATAATTAGGCTGAGAAAGCTTGACTGGCTTAAGGTCAAGTGAGAAGTTTTGATGGCAAAGTGATGATTTGAACCTGGATCTCTCAGATCCCTTTCTTCCTGTGTAACCAATACACCTCACTGGCTCTCACCTTTCCATCCTTCCCTCCCCTAGCTACCTCTCTCTGGGAAAAGTCTGGTCAAGTTACAAAAGTTCTTTGGTAGCAAGTCACTCAGATGCCCTAGGTGGGCAGGAAGAAACATCTCAAAAATATAACATCTATCATGGAATGCCTACCGGGGGATGTTTGGTTTGTGGATGTGGTTGTCCTCTCTGAGATTTCGGAATAGTATGGATGATGTAGTCTGAGCACCTTAATGTTTGAATGGGTTTTAAACTGTATATTATGTTTTAAATATACTAAATTATTTGATGTTTTTATTAGCAAGTTCTCTTGCCATGTAAGCCGCCCTGAGCCCTACGGGGGAGGGCGGGGTACAAATTTAATAATAAATAAATAAAAATAAATAAATAGTTTAAGGGCAGCTGCCCCCAGTTCAGAAACTGAGTCCTCATCAGAAGGTGCCAGTACTCCTTCTTCTTCACTTCCCTTGCTGCTGCCATCTTCATCTTTATCCTCTTCACCTGCTGGACCAGCATGTTGATGTAGAAATTCGTGTGCCTTTACAACAGAGTCATTTTTTTCTTTCTTGTCTTTATATTTGAAGAGCATGCCTTCAGGAACACTCCATCTGTAGGGGACATTGTTTTTCTGTAAGAACAGCGCCAAGTCTCTGTATTTCTTTCTTCTTCCTTACTTCAAATGGATTATCCTTCAAAACTCTTATTTCTTTGTCTTTGATTTTCAGGGTGGCTCCATTTGTTGCTTTCAATACTTGGTCTCTTGTCTCCTGGAGAATCTCGCCGGGCAGATTATTCTTTTTTATGTAGTCAGAATACGATCTGTAGATCGTACCTATTTAGTTTTGTAGAAAATCCGCTTTTAAATCTGCAACCGGACCCAATGCATCACACATAATCTGTTTAAATCTTCTCCTTTTGCTTCAGGGACCCCCTGGAATCTTAAGACATAGCTTGCCTTTTCCGTTTGCAGCTGTAAAAGTTGAGCCTCGTCAGTTGCTCTCTTTTCCCCCATCACCTGCATTTGTTTTTTAAGCTTCTGGGTGTTGGCGTCCACTTCTTTAAGCTCTTGCTCCATTTTCTCTGTCTTTTTAGTAGTCTCATTTAACTGGCTTTGTTGTGCATCGAACTTCTTATGGAGCGATGTAATTTGTTCCAGCAGAGGGTGCAAAGCCTCAGTCAGCATATTTTGGAAGTCTATGGTAATGTCCTGTCTAAGAACAAAACTCGCTGGACTGGCATTTCCGGCAGGGAACTTCAGTTTCTGTAGTTTATCCTTCTCCTTCCTCCTCGGAGGCGCCATGTTTGAGAGTTGTTCATTTTTTAGAAAAAGTCATCAAAGTCTCAAGATCCTTTAAAGACGCTTGGTAAGTTCAGTTCCTTATTATAGTCAATTCAGTTTTGCAATCCCCCCCCCCATAACTTTGTTTATCAGTTCAGCTTTTTTCTTTTCGAGGGGGAGTTCCCCCCCTCATTTTGTTAAGGTGAGGCTTTCAGCTTACTTTCTGGTGTCTTCGCTTATACAATCACTCACTTTCCAGCATGGAACTCGCCTTTCGCGATCAACTCGCCTGGCCACCAAGCGCTTGTCCTCGTGTGCGTCCCTGCGCCCATTTCTGGAAATAATCAGCGGGACCGTCGGGGCAGGGATCGGCCCCCCTTTGCCGGCAGGTTGCTGGAGGAAGGGCCCTCCAAGCACCCCATGGCTTGGAGCCCATCGCAAGGGCTCTGGGGGGAATGTGTACCATCGCACCCCCTCCCATCCACTGATTCAAAGCATATGTCTCCCGGTGTTCTGGGAGAACGTGGCCACTATTGAGGGAGCCAAAACTGGAAGTCGAGATTTTCTATAATATGGTTGTGGTTAGTGAATGGAGGCTTGCATATTAGTGTTTCATACATTTATTCATGCTTATAAATAGCGACTTGTGTGGCTGCCTCTGGTGAACAATGATCATCTCCAGACAACCAGGCAAGATAAAGTATAAAAACTGATCCTCCTTTGGTCATTTGCTCAGTGTTCATGGATAGAAACATTTTTTTTTTGAAGCCTGACAACTTTTGAGGGCTTGTAGTGCTTCAGTAATTCTTTTGTCACATTGCTTTTATGATGCTATTGCTTATTGTTAAGTAGAATGCTTTTTGTGCAACGGGGAACTCAATTTTTCTTTGAATCTAGGAGGCTGCCAAAAATTAAAGAGCCCAGACTCTCATCCTTATCTAGGACTGCCAGCTCTAAGTTGGGAAACACCTGGAGATTTGGGAGATGGGGCCTGAGGAGGGTGGGGTTTGGGAAGGGGAGGAATCAGTGGGGTATAATGCTAAGAGTGTGCATTTCAGGTGAACTGATCTCTATCGCCTGGAGATCACTTGCAATCCCACTTGCAAGGAGATCTCCAGCCACCACATTGAGGATTGACAACCCTATCATACCAAGTACAATTACTTCTCCATCATATGAAATAAGTTTAATGGTGCCTCTAAGTTATAAACGGGGTTGCCAGATAGCTTGGAGAAAATGTCCTGTCCCTTTAATAGAGAATTAATAGGAAGTTACTTATCAGGTGATGTTATTTATCTCCATGCTACAAAAAAAGCTTCAACCCTCCATTCCCATATATTAAGCCTCTATTAAATGAATGGGACATTTTTCGCCATACCAGTTGGCACCCCCAAATTCACCAGGTCAGGCCCTGTTCTAAGAGGCAAGACCATCTGTTAGCTGTGAGGAGCAGTGCCTTTGCAGCAGATGGCCCAAGACTCTGGAATACCTTCCCGCCTAAAGTGTAGAGTTGCTTCTTCCTCTTCTTCTTTCAGATGGGTACAAAGTGTTTTGCGTATACAAGGATGTTTTCCTGAAGAGGTGCAGCCCAGGAGAAACTTGAAAACTTTTGCACAACCTCTTATTTCCCTACCTCTACAGGAGCTAAATCTATGTACATATCATGGGAACAAACACACATTCTTTGAAAAGTACTGAGACTTACTAGTGAATTCAGCTCTCATACTTTATTAGGTGAAGAACAAGACGAGGAAGCCTGGCTCGCATAACATATGCATAACCCCACACCCAAAACACACCCCCATACCAGTGATATGCTATTTACAGTGATATGCTATTTACAGTGGCAGAGGGTTCCATAGGCCCTCGGCTGGGAGCCTAGCCCTCCGATTGGTGCGGGCTAGGATCTGCTCAGTCCATTGTCTAAGGAGCGAAGCTCGGAGGCTTCACACGACCGTGTGGAGCCCTTGCCTCGCACGTGGTCGGGGCTGAATACATTACACCCCTCCCCCCTTGGTCCAAAGGACACCCACAAACAAAGTCCTTGAGATAAGCTGGGGCTTTAAGTTCTCAGGCGGAGCGGCATATCTCTGGGGCTGGTTCAGAAAGCAAGGACAATGCACTCGGAGTGCTGGCTAGCGTCGGTGGAAATTGCACATCCCTAGGAATGACGGCCGGTGCGACCGCACTGTCCGCAGACCAGTTTCCTGCTGGACTACTGGGTGCGGTGTCCGGGATGCTCAGAACTAAAGGTTGGAGCTGTGGTGCGACGGTCTCCGAAGTGTCTGGGTCCTCAAAGTCCTCTGGGTCCAACGGTAGCACCTGCCAGTGCAGCTGGTCTATGTGGCAGTGTAATATCTGGCTGTCCTCACTGGAGACCTCATATGATCCGGGACCTTTTATTCTCACCACTTGGGCCGGAATCCATGGAGGGCCCCACGCATAGTTCCATGCATATACGGGATCCTCGAGGAAGAAACCCCTGGCAGCCTGTGGTGACTCTGTGTCTGGTTCCTCTTCCTGAGCATGATCAGGGTGGAGATGATCCAGCTAGGTCGTCAGGCGCCTTCCCAGGAGGAACTCCGCTGGGCTGCATCCCGTAGAGGTGTGGGGGGTTGTTCACTGTCTGAACAGGAAAATCGCTAGTTTATAGTCCAAATCCTTCGAATCTAAGCGGCGAAGCGCGTCTTTGGTGGTTCTCATCATGCAATTGGCTTGGCCGTTGGCTGCAGGGTAGAATGGGGCTGCCCGGATGTGGTGAATCCCGTAGTAGTGGGTGAAGTCCTCAAATTCCGAGGACGTGAAGGCCAGGCCGTTATCTGTGACCAGGGTGTCGGGAATGCCCTGAGCGCTGAAGATCCGCCACATTGCCTGGAGGGCGGATTGCAAGGAGGTGGACGGTACTGGCACCACCTCCAGCCATTTGCTATAGGCGTCGACCAGGAGGAAAAACAGCTGACCCTGGAACAGTCCCGCAAAATCCAAGTGTAGCCTGGACCAGGGTCTGTGAGAAGACTCACAAGCCCATGCAGGGGCCCTGGATGGATCAGGTCAGGATTCCTGGCAGGGCTGGCATCTTTTCACCATATCCTCGATGTCTTGATTCAAGCCCAGCCACCAGATGTAGCTCCGGGCCAACACCTTCATGTGGACCACCCCCGGATGCGTTCCCTCAAGGTGTTTGGGATCACCACCATGCTGCCCCACATCATGCAACCTTTGTGGGCCAATAGCTCATCTTGGCGGGAGGCAAAAGCAGGGAAGTCTGGCCCCCCCAGGCCCGGGGGCCACCCCCTTCTCATCCAGTCCAAGACACGGCAGAGGATCTTGTCTTTGGCTGTGCAGCGCGCCACCTTCCGAACATGGACTGGTTGGTCCGGAAGGGCCTCTAGAAGAGCAACGAGATGCTCCAGGTCCGGGTCCATGGCAGGCAGCTCAAGGCGTCCATGTGACCCATAGTTTTCCCGGGCCGGTGGATAAGAGAGTAAGAGTACCCTGCTAAGAAAACAGACCACCGGATCTCCCGGAGAGACGTCATTTGAGGGGTCTGGCTGTCAGGGGCCAGGAGACTGAGAAGCGGATTATGGTCGGTCAGGACTGTGACGGGCCGGCCATACAGGCAATGGTGAAATTTTTTCACCCCAGCCACAAAAGTGAGTGCCTCCTTTTCGATCTGTGAATAGTTATACTCCGCAGATGACAAGGTCCTAGAATAATAAGCCACCAGGACCTCCCGGCCGTTCGGCAGCTGGTGGCCCAGGACCGCCCCAACCCCATTCAGAGAGGCATCACAGGCAAGGACCACCAGAAGCACCTCATTGAAGTGTGAAAGGACCGAGTTGGAAACCAGGAGGTCCTTCACGGCTTGAAAGGCTGCAGCGTGCTCCGGCCCCCAGACCCAAGGGGCGTTTTTGTCGAGCAGACAGTGAAGGGGCTCCGCCACCGCGGCCTTGAAAGGGAGAATGGAGTGGTAAAAATTTAATAGGCCTAGGAAGGCTTGTAGCTCGGATTTGGAAATTGGCAGAGGAGCCTGTGTGATCGCTTTTGTCTTGTCATCGGTGGGCGTGGATGTCCGCACTGTCCACAGCGAATCCCAGGAACTCTACCTGGGGCAGCCGCAGCAGACATTCTTTCCATTTGACTTCAGGCCGGTGGAGTCAAACCGATAAAGTACCGCCCGTAGACGTTCCGCAAAGTTGAAGCATCCGGAGTGCGTCATCTAAAACGGCTGAACTCCGGGGATTCCTTTCAGGAGAGAATCCATGAAAGATTGAAAAATGCCCGGCGCAGGGACAACTTGGTGAAGGGATCTGGTTCCGGGCTTGATGAGAGCAGACACATGCAGAGCTTGCTCTGAGCATTCTGCTTATTCCTTGGATTTTTTCAGGTCTTAACAGCAGACCCAAGTTCTCTCTTGGAGGGGGAGAAAGGCAAGAGACTTCCTAATCTTTACTAGTAAGGGTGGCAACCCTTCTGGCTTGTAAGATCCGTCTCAAGGCAGGAAATCGCAAGGACGCCCAACACACGCTTGCTGTGTGAGAGGGAAGCCGAGCCCAGCGGAGGCAGAAGTGGAACTCCACAACAACATATGAAGCTAAGTAACGATAAAATTAAAGGGGGGGGGAGAGGAAATAATAGAGGGGAGAAAAAACTAAACAAACAAGGGGAGAAAAAATGAAAAAAAGGGGGGGGGGAGATAAGCCTAATAAGATAGGTAGTGTAAAACAGACACAAAAAATGGCATAAGAAAATAAAACCAAAAAGGAAACATAAAAACGAGAGGGAAGGCTAAAAAGGATCTTTAGTCAAAGGGGTAACATAAATTGTTAAAGGTACCACTTGATTTGGCGCTTTGTTTCCCTGTAGTCTTTCCTGCTGGAGATTGTGCGACGCCTTTAAGAGAGGGGGTGAGAAGATCCAACAGCGAGACGACGGAGGCGGAGACAAGACGGAAGCAAGGCGAGCGGTGATACAGCAAAGAGAAACAGGGGAGGAGCTGAGAGAACCTGATCTCGAGTTGGATGGTGGCCGAGAGGAGTCAATAGGAACGGAGAGAAAAAAAGAGGGACGAAGCAATAACGACGGCCGGAAGTGGAAGCGGCGAAGCGGGAAAAGGCAGAAAGGGGACATTTAAGGCGTAGAGAAAAAACAGAGGCGAGAGATATTTAAAGAGACACTTAAAGGGTCATCGTTGTAATTGAAGGAAAAGTGAAATAGTGAAATAAAAAATAGTAATATAGAAGGAAAACAGCTAGATAGACAATTAGACAAAGGAAAACCAGCTGGTAATTATTAAACAGGAGTAGGAAACCAAGAGACAAGAGAGAAAAAAGACAGAAAAGGTAGATATAAAAGAAAGAGACGATAGATACCAATTATAAAATACTGTGTTATAAAATACACAGTATACAGTATACAAGTGTAGTGACAATAAAAATAAGTAGTAAATAATCTCTAGGGTTTATAAATATGCAACTTAACAATTTTAAAATATAAAATGGCATCAGGATCTAGCAATATAGGCAGTGTAAGGAAAAATTCACTACCATCTCCAGGGCAATTTGGATTTACAGGGTCAGCCAAAACCAATGTAGGACAAATGTCAGCAAAGGAACTAACGATACTTATTCAAGAAAGTATCACTTTAGCTCTCCAGAAACACACTGACCATGCATTACCAGGGATAATGAAAAAGGAAATAGAACCCCTGCGGGAAAAAATGGAAGAAATTTCAAATCAAATAAAAACAGAAGCAGAAGAAATTAAAAAACAAATTTCAGATAAAGAAGCAATAACAACTGTTGTGTTAACAACAAGAAAATTGGAAGAAGTGCAAAACGTAGCTCAAGAATTACAGGAAGTAAAAATTAGAACAGATAAAATGGAGGAAACGTTAATAAGCTTGGAAATGGACAAAGCTAGCCTAATTATAAGATGTCAAAATGTAAATGAGGAAATAAATAAAAATCTAAAAGAAGAATTAGCACTTAATATTGCAGAACAATTAAAAGTAGGAACAGAAGAAGTATATGCTGAAATTGATACAATATACAGGAGAAACTCAGCTTATGCTAGAAGACCCAAGACACCAAGAGAAGTGCTTGTTAAATTTTTCAAAAAGGAAACAAGGGATAAAATCTTAAGAGCTGCTAATGAAAATAAATTGGTTATAAAAAACGCGGAGATAAGATTGCTAAAGGAAACACCATGGAGAGTGAGGGAGAAAAGAAAGAATTACAGTGATCTGGCAAGGGTATTAAGAAAAAACAACATAATGTATCCCAGAAGGACTATTATTTACGTATAAGGAAAGAAGACAAAGGATTGATTCTATTTTCAAAGCTGACAACTTTTTAGATAAGTATGGAGAAGAGCTTGGCTGGCAGCAGGAAGAAGATGAAGAAAGAGAAGATGGAGAGGAAGCAGGAAAGAAGATAGAAATGTAGCAGCTGAGACAGAGAGAAAAGAGGGAAGAGATATGCTAAAATTCCAGTTTCTCAAATGAAGACAAGATATCAACAAAGAAATGAAAGAAAAGAAGGAAACAAAACACAAGATGAAAACTAAACACTTGAGATTAGTATCAATTAATGTCAACGGATTAAACAGCCCACAAAAAAGGAGAAGAATATACCACCAGATAACAAAACTTCAGACAGATATAACGTGTCTACAGGAAACCCATATAAGTAAAAATAATGTGAAGTATCTAGAGAATAATAAGTTAGGAGAGCACTTTATTGCAGCAGATAATAAAAAGAAAAGAGGGGTAGTAATATATGCCAAGACTTATTTGAGTCCAAAATTAATATATAGATCCGAGGATGGAAGAATTGTGGCAATTACACTAATAAAAGAAGGGGGGAAAGGAGCTGCGGTGGCTCAAGTGGTTAAGACACTGAACTGCAGGCTGTGGAAGGTCAGTAGTTCAGCGGTTCAAGACCTGGGTGCCGCAAGATGGGGTGAGCTCCTGTCTCTAGTTCCAGCTCCTGCCAACCTAGCAGTTCGAAAGCAAGAAATTGCAAGTAGATAAATAGGGACCACTTCGGTGGGAAGGTAACAGCGTTCCGTGCGCCTTGGTGTTTAGTCATGCCGGCCACATGACCACGGAAACATCTTCGGACAGCGCTGGCTTTTCGGCTTTGAAACGGAGATGAGCACCGCAACCCTAGAGTCGGATTCGACTGGCTTTCGAGCAAGGGAACCTTTACCTTTACCTTTTAATATATGCCAAGACTTATTTGAGCCCAAAATTAATATATAGATCCGAGGATGGAAGAATTGTGGCAATTACACTAATAAAAGAAGGGGGAAAAGATGGTAGTTATTAACATTTATGCTCCAAATCAAACTCAAGAATCTTTCTTTAAAGAGTTGCAAAATTTATTAGACAAGACAACAACGGAAGAAGTATGTATAATAGGAGACTTTAATGCTGTTTATGATGTCAAGATAGATAGGAAATCGCAAAAGAAAAGCAAAACTGGAAGGATACTACCAAAAGCTTTTTTACAAACAATGGAAGAACATGCAATGATAGATGCTTGAAGAATGAGAAATCTGGAGAAAAAAGATTATATGTTCTATTCACATAGGCATAAATCTTGGTCCAGAATAGATATGGCATAGATATCTGCCTCAATGACAAGAGAACTAGAAGATATTGAAATATTACCAGGAACATTTGCAGACCATAACCCAATATTAATCTCGTTTCAATTGATACAAAAGAAAGCAAGATGGAGAATGCACAGCAAACTCTTAAAAGATCCAGAATTCATAGCAAAAACTAAAAATGAAATTCAGCAGTTTTTCAAAATTAATTTACAAACAGATATCTCAATAAACACGGTATGAGATGCTTTTAAAGCTTTTCTAAGAAGATGGTGTATCAATTAGTACGCAAGGAAAGTGAAACAATTTTTTTTAAAATATGAGAATTTAAAAAATACAACTCAACATGAACAAACGAAGATGAAAAGTGCCAAAAATAAAGACGTAATAAAAAATAAGATAAATATGTTACAGCATCAAATGAATTTGTTACTAACTCAAGAAATTGCCAAAAATATAGAGTATTCTAGACAACAATATTTTGAAAATGCAAATAAGCCAACGAGATGGCTAGCTTATAAAATAAGAAAGGAAAGAGAGCAACAAGTAATAACAGCACTAAAAAATGAAAATGGTGAGATAAAGTATTACCCGCAGGAGCTAAAGGAGATAGGGACGAAATTCTATAAAAAACTATATCAATACTCAGGTCAAAATAAACAACAAATTAATGACTTTTTAATAAAAAAATAATTACAAGAAATTTGAGGAAACACAAAAGAAACTTTTAAACGAAAGTATATCACCTTATGAAATCACAGAAGCAATTAAAAGACAGAAGAAGAATAAGTCACCAGGACCCGATGGGTTCCCAACAGAATTGTACCAAATATTTGAAGAAGAGATCTTTATTCCATTCAAGAACTTAATTCAAAATATAGCAAAAGATTGTAAGCTCATTCAGGACTTACCTTCTTGTGCTCTATAAAGCATCATGCTCTGTGTAATAAAAAAGCACAGTTTGATTATACTGAATGTAAACAAACTGGGCCTAATGTAATGGGTTCCAGTGGGATAGCCATGTTAAGTTTGTGTCAACATAAACAAAAGCCTTACAATACCTAAAAGACATGCAGGGCTCTAGTCGGGGGGGAGCTCTCAGGTACGGAGCTCCGGAAGAGAACCTCTAGGGGGCGGGGCGGTCACGTGGTGAAGCCCCGCCCTCTTCTTTACCCCGCCCTCTGCTTCGATCCTCATTCCGTTTGGGAATGAGGATGAAGCAGGAGGGTAAGTAGCCGGGCCTTCTGACATACTTCCGGTGATGTCAGGGGGTGTGGCCTTCTGTCACTTCCGGTGATGTCAGGGGGCGTGGCATATGCAAATAAGTTATGCTAATGAGTTATGCTAATGAGCTCCGGCAGCTCTTTTTCTACAACAAGACCCCTGAAGACATGTATTGTAGTATAAGCTTTTGCAGACTCGAGAGTTTTTTCGTTTAAGCTGTTTATTTGTAATGTTGTAAGGCAGGCCAACTGCTACCACCAGACTGCTATGTAACTAGAAAGGAAGTATAGGACGAAAAATACTCAAGAAATATTTTTTTTCAATCAGCCATGGAGTCCTTTTGGGGAGAGGAGTAAATAGATTTAAAATAGGAGCCCCTGCTTCAGTGACTGAGTAAATCTGGATCATAATCCTGTGTATATAATTAGTACACCAAGCCTTAATACAAGAATACAAGAAATAATCTACTGTTATTATTTATGCTCTGAATAAGTCCAGTACCAATTAAAGTTGGCTTGAAGACTGAAATACTTGTTGCTTCCTTTCCTGGCCAGATTTCTTTGTCCCACCCTTGGGGGGCTGGTATCTTACCTTCACCTACCCTACCGGACATAGTTGTCTGCCTTCAGCTTTCCTGGGTTGGGAGGAGAGAGCAGCAGTTTCCAATAAAGGTAAAGGAGAACCAGCAGAGCTCGTATCCTAGCAACAAACTAGCTCTTTTCTAGAAGTTTTGCAGGGCATTCTTTTTAAGGGCTGACTCCCCCTTTCCCCCCTTCCTTCTTTTAAACTCTGTAACAGAGTTCACAGGCTGGAGGGCCACCAGAGCTCTAGGTGCCACCAGAAAATATTCAGGTGCAATGCCAGCCTAGCATCTGGAATTGTTGAGGCCTGAAACAACAGATGTTTTTGGTTTCAGAAGAGGAAGAGATTGGATTTATACCCCGCCCTTCACTTGGAGTCTTAGAGCAGTTTACAAATTCCTTTCCCTTCCCCTCCCCACAACAGACACCCTGTGAGGTAGGTAGGGCTGAGAGAACTCTGACACAAACTGCTCTTTCAGGAACAGCTGTGCCAGAGCTTGTGACTGACCCAAGGTCACATCAGCAGGTGCAAATGGAGGAGTGGGGAATCAAACCTGGTTCTCCCAGATTAGAGTCCGCATACTTAACCACTACACCAAACTGGCTCTCAATGTGAACTTGGTGAACTTGGTGGCAGCCTGTATGTTTTAGGTGTGGTAGATCTTATCTTTCAAAGCGATTTTCAAATAAGCTTGCACTTTAGCAACTCTCATTTAGAAATCAAGCCGCTCCATATGAAATTGACCTAGATTGACTCTGACTATTGGTCTGACTGGCAGTTACTTTGTAAGGTTATCACTGCAGCCCTTTCCCAGCCTCGCTTCTTGAGGTGCTTTTAAAGTGAAGATGTCAGCAGCTGAGGCATTCAGTGTGTACTTTGCCATTGAGATGAGGCCCCTTGAGTAAGCAGTGAGTTATAGAAAAATATAGATACAATGCATGCAATCTATTTCTGATTAGAATAGGATTGAAAAGAGGCTGCATAGCAGTTATGTAGTAGAGTGTTGCTCTTTTTGTTCTTAGCCTTTTATTTGCTTTATAAAGATTGGGGGGGGGAACCCCCTCCACTTTTAAAACCACAGTTCATTTATAGTAAGATGATGCCTCCTCATCTAGAGTTTTATTAAAAGGAGAGAAGTTTATTGTTAGGTATTACCTGCAGCTTTCCTTGAAGTGAAATTTATTGTTGGCTTTGTAGAGTGTCTGATGATTTGTATGAAAAATAAGTGGTTTATTAGCGATTATGATCCCCCCCCCCACTTAGAGTCTTCTGTTGGATGTTCACTAGAATGGACTCAATCCATACAGCTGTGCCTTTCTCTCTTCTGTCCATTAAAAGTAGGACTCAAATATTGGCCGCCCTGCGCAAGAAGAACTGATGATATCTGGAATCCAGTTGCACTATTGGATTTTCTTGAGCCAGCTGTCATCTGACTGCAGGGGATCAAAGCTCGAGGGAAAGCTTCTTTGCATTTTCCCTTAATTGCAGATCCATGGAGCCATGTAGGGTTTCTTCTCGATCAGACTCTGGTCTAGGACCCGAGCGTCCTTGCTGAAAAGCTGCAGAAGTATCTGTTGTGCTCATACATTTCTGAAGACCAGGGGTCGTTTCGTAGAAAAAGAACTAGGGGAACTCATCAGCATAACTCATTAGCATATGCCACACCCCCTGACATCACCGGAAGTGTGTCATAAGGCCACACACCCCGCCCCCAATGGTTCCGGCCGCTGCCGCCGGCCTTGCAGCTTCACTGCCGAGCCCCATGAGGGGCCCAGCGGTGGACCTGCAAGGCCGGCGGGAGTGCAAGGAAGCCCCGCGAAGGCCCTCCCTGGCCCCAGGTAGGCAGGGGTGGGGAGAGGCAGGGAGGAAGCAACTTACCCTCCCTCTTCTCCTGCCTCCTCCTGGCTGAATGAGGGCCGGAAGCGGGGCGGCCGGAAGCAGGGGGCGGGGCTTTGTCATGTGCCCCGCCCCCCGTACCTCACCCGGGGGAACTGCGATCCCCCACGTTCCCCCCCGAAATGACCTCTGCTGAAGACGTAATTTTTCTTGTGAATACTGAGGTGACATTATTTAAAGGCTTGGCCATGAAGGCTAAAAGTTTACTTAAGCGAACAGGTTATAATAACGAGAAACTGATTTTCAGTTGTAGCTCTGATGAGAATTATGGTTTCACTCTCTCTGTTGCTTTGTGCAAATGAAGGTTGTGTAGCAGCAGTCCTTCATGCATTGTCTCTGAAGCAATTATCTGCTTCTTCTCTCTCTTTCTTTCTTTCTTTCTTTCTTTCTTTCTTTCTTTCTTTCTTTCTTTCTTTCTTTCTTTCTTTCTTTCTTTCTTTCTTTCTTTCTTTCTTTCTTTCTTTCTTTCTAATAAAGTAAGCCCTGTAATTATTTTGGTGCTGTTTGTGAAGAACTCCTATATTGTTCTCTTCAGGCCTAACAAGGTGTGTCATGCTGCATCAGGCTTAGGTCTCAACTTGAGATATAACCTGTCTTAAAATGGCACAAGCTCATTTTTAAGTATTGTAGTATTATACTATGTGAAGCAACTGTCACCCTTCTAGATAGGAGTGATTTTTCTTCATTTCTACATACGGGTTGTATGCCAGTGCAGAAAGCAACTCTGGGGAAATTGTAGAGTTATGGTCAAAGAATGAGTGGTCCTATCTCCTCCCTGAGGGAGGGAAATGTCCCTCTTCACATGCCCCAGGGGGAAGAATGAATGCTTTCCTGCTTGGTTCTATGCTGCCTGACACCCATTTAGCAGCTTCTGTGATGCTGCTTCAGAAGATTTATTTTTTTATTAGAACTCTTTCTTCAGTTTCAGCACTTTGAATGTTAGTCTTTTTCCTGTCATAGGGGTGTGTGTGTGTGATATGCATATATAGTGAGAGCAAGTTAGTTGCCCCACTCCTTTCTCTATCCTTAGGCTTAAGAAAAAACAGCCTGTCTTTAAAAAGTGCTGCAGAGGAAAGGTGTCAGTCTAACAGCCACAACCTATGAAGTTTTTTAAACTGAGGCTAGATGGCCATCTGACAGGAATGCTGATTCTGTGAATTTCGGCAGATCACGAGAAGGGAGAGCAGGGGAGGGTCGCATCAGTGCTTAATTCTTGTGGCCCTTTCTTACACAGCCCAGAGAAATGCTTATTGCCACTTTAGGGTCAGGAAGCAATTTTTCTCCAGGCCAGTTTGGTCAGGGATCCTGGAGGGCTTTTTTGCCATCTTCTAGGCATGGAACAGGGGGTCACTGGGGGCGTGGGGGGGGAGGTTTTTGTGAATTTCCTGCATTGTTCAGGGGGTTGGACTAGATGACTTTGGAGATCTCTTCCAACTCTATGATTTTACATTATGTTTAGGATAAAGCAATAACATTGACTCTTGCTCTCAGTGTATCAGATTTACAATCCGAGGAACTGTATTTCCAAACTCTGGTTCCTGTTTTGGGAGCAATCCTTGCTGCCTGTACTAATTCTATCAACTCAGCTTCCCCGTGCTGAGTGTACTCTGCCTCAGCTTCATTGTCTTCCGTTCAGAGTGCAGTGGATGGTATAGAAGGATGGTTAGCTGACAAACTGTCCCTATGGTGACTATTCTCAAAACTGGCCAGATACCACAGAGACTCAAGTGAACTAGCCACAACAACAGCTAAGATGGATAAGGGAAGAAAGCTGCATACCAAGTCAGGAATATCATGATGTGACACAGAGGTTCCTGCCTTGTCCATTTCAACAGTGGCTAGGCTGCTCAACTTGCTACCAGTGTCAAACATGTTAACAGTGCAAGCTGAGCCTGTCTTGAAGAGCTTTTGTGAGGCTTTTTGAAGAACCTCTTCTCAAGGTTGAACCATATCCTGTATTGCAGTGATCTCAGATGAGGGAAACAGAGTTATCACTCCTCCCTTATGCTTTGATCCCCATGAAGGTCTAGTACAGGAGTTCCCACTGTGGTACTATGGGCCATTGAGCACCATTGAGAACTTTTCAGGTTCCTGCCAACAAGTATTCTTAGGAAGTGGGCCAGGCCAAGTGGGGCTTTTGCCTGGGATGGCTTCTGATTGGCTATTGAGGATCTGGCTGTGCAAACTAGAAAAAAAATTGCTTTGGCAGCAGCTGCCACTACAGTATAAGGATCTTCACTGTGTGACTGAAGGTAAGCTGTGTGTGTACAAGAAAATATTTTAAAATAATATGCTTTTTTAAAAAGGCATCCAGTTAAGCAGTGCTTCTTTCTGAAATGTTGAAGAGTTACTATTAGAGTTATGCATATCCTCACTCCCTGATATTTTGTGGCTGGTTTTCCCTACTGTGGTGCCCACACCCTCAAAAAGGTTGGGGACCCCAGGTATAGTAAATTGATAGAAGGATTCACTTCAATGCAGTCATGTTTTCCATACCAGGAACAAGATCAGTTCCTTTATTATCCATCTGATGACTATGATGACAGAGAGTGTACCCCATATGTACCCCAGAGGATGCTGTGATTGGGGACCCAGAATCGGCTGGCTCTCCTGAGCTGTAAGGAGGCCAGACTGGTGGTGACCAGGGCCAGGGCTTTTTCGGTGGAGGCTCCAGTCTGGTGGAATGACCTCCCAGAAGAGATTGGGGCCCTGCGGGACCTCTCACAGTTCTGCAGGGCCTGTAAAACAGAGCTCTTCTGCCAGGCTTTTGGAGCCATCACCACTAACACCTTTACCGCCAGCGACTAGCATCTGTGCTGGCAGAACCCTGACCCGCTGGTCCCCTTAATAGTGCCCGAGCCTAGATAGCCGCAGAAGGCTGAAGAGTTAACCGGGAACAAGGAAAGTACTAGCACGTTACTATGTTTGTGTTTTAATGTTGTATTTATGAAATTATGGTTGTATGTGATTGTATTGAGATTTTATTCTGTTGTGAGCCGACCTGAGCTGCCCTGGGCCGGGAGGGCGGGATAAAAATCTGACAAATACATAATAATAAATAATAATAAGAAGAGGAGGACACTGGATTTATACCTCACCTTTCACTCGGAGTCTCAGAGGGGCTTACAATCTCCTTTCCCTTCCCCTCCCCGCAACAGTCATCCTGTGAGGTAGGTGAGGCTGAGAGAACTCTTTCAAGGACTGCTCGCATTGAGAGAACAGCTCTGAGAGAACTTGTGACTGTCCCAAGGTCACACCAGGAGCTGCATGTAGCGGAATGGGGAATCAAACCCGGTTCTCCCAGATTGGAGTTCACGCTCCTCATCACGACACCAAATTGGCTCTCAAAATTTAAAAGCACCTGTACTTTTTTGGTACTGACCAAAATTTAAACGCACCTTCTTACACCAGCCATAGTCATGGTGATCAACATCAGTATGACTTGATAATGATTGGAAAGCACTTTTGATGATGATCCTCAAGGTTCATGTCCTCTATTCTCTAGTACCACCAGGACATGCAGTGTAATCTGTTCCCTGCTTCTTGTACTCCACATACTTGGAATACTGTATGCACGCCTTCCTCAGTTTTTATTACTTTGGTACTTCAGCTTTAACCACCTATTGCCTCAGTTGTAAGATGCTGCAACCACTACAACTACTAATGTTGTCAAAACCACTGCAATCATCAACATTATACAGCTGCTGCCACCAGCATCAATGCTGTTGTAACCACCAGGGTTAGACCTCTATACTTACTTTACTTCTGCTTTCAACATGGATTTTAGTCGTTCCTCTTTTCCCTTATCCACTGTTGTTCTACCACTGGAGTAGTGCAACCGTTGATATTCCATGCTACCATGTGTCCAGCTACAACTCATGCTATTCAAGGCACTCATAAATCACCATCTATTTATTATGATGACAACTATGCAGAGGACTCATATTCTTCAGTTTCATCTTTTCCCCCCGATATACCAAGAGACCACTCTCCAGAGCACACTGTAGGGGATCTCAGTCAGTTGTTACCTTTGGAGGATATGATGCTTTATGTGGATCTCATTAGAGGCTAGTGCAAGTTCAAGAAATGAAAGTGCTCATCTTTCCTTTGATTAATAATATCACTGTTCATATTGTCACAGATGATGTGGCAGCAGCATTTTATATAAACCAACAAGGGGTACAGTATCTCTTACTCCATCAAGTACTAGTGCATTCACCACAACCTCTTACTCCCAGCCATACACCCTCTGGCGCAGATGCCAAGGCAGACGTACTCAACAGAGGTGGCATGGTGACACAAGAATGGCCTTCCCACCCCTGCTATCTCAGGCATGAAGAAACTGAGCAGGAAGGTACTCACTTTTCCCTTTGCGTCTCCAGAGAGTCATTACCCTCCCTCATGAAAGAATTTAAGTGCCCATTCTAGTCTTCAAGTTACGTTTTGCAAGGCTGCGGTAACTTTGCTTTGCTCTCTGAATACTGGGCTAGATGTGCCTTTTTTATTTTTTCATTATTATGGTGATAGGAGTGAAAGAGCTAGCTTTGGAATCAGCCCTAAATTTCATCAAATGGGCTGGCTAATTTGAAATAGATTTCCAAAAACAGCACAAGACAAATCTTTAAGGAAAAGCAGTTCCTGAAAGCGTACTAGGTTTGCAGGTCACCCCTGACCACTGGTGGGGGATGCAGGGATAGGGTTGCCAGATCCAGTTTGGGAAACTCCTGGAAATTTGGGGATGGAGCCTGGGGAGGACAGGGACCTCAGTGGGGTACAATGCCGTAGAGTTCACCGTCCAAAGCATCCTTTTTCTCCAGAGGAACTGACCTCTGTAGTCTTGAGATGAGCTGCAATTCCGGTGGATTCCCAGATCCTAGCTGGAGGCTGCCAACCCTACTAAGTGTAGTCATTTACTAAAAAGTTGAAAAAATATGTATATTTTATTTATTTATTTGATTTTTACCCCACCCTCCCCACCAAGGCAGGCTCAGGGCGGCTTACAGAAAGAACAATAGGTAAACAACAATACAAATATTAATATAAAATACACAGGTTATATGGGGAAGTTATCGTGTTTACTCAAGGTAACACAGAAATAGAGCCTCCTTTTTCAGTGGAACTTCCCTGTGGCCTTAAAAGGCCTTAGAACTGTGGCCTTGATGTGTTTATATGACCATTGGACAATACATACATTTTTAATGAATCAGTAATTGAAACTCATGTTAAAGGCATTGTGTTGTTGGTATGTGTGGCGGAACGGGCCCGCATCAGCTGGCAGACCCCGCTCTGCCCACCCCTCCTTTGCCTGGCCTGGCACCTGAAGGGGCAGTTTTTAACCAATGCCTCCGGGTATTGCTGCCACCACTGTCCCTGTCTTGGGCTTTGGTTAGGCGGGACAGCCTCCTAACCTTCCTCTGCTGTTGCTAGGAACCCACCTCGGGGCTTCCTGGTAGTTTTCGGGGTTCCCCTGGAGAGTTGGCAACTGACCGTTTTGCACTTATTCTCCTCGGGGAGTCCCCAACCCACTCTTAGCGTGTCCAAGCGGTTGGGGGAACTATGTGGTACAGAGGGACTTCTCAGGGTCAACAGTAAAAGAATTTATTTTGAAAACACTTAACTATATACAGGCATATTAACAGTGAACTGAAGAGTCAAAATAAAGGTGGATAATAAATCGCTCCATCTCTCCCTTCACTACACATACCCTGTCCAGATGGTCTGCAGGGCAGGCACACGACTTGTTTTCATTGGGGAAAGTTAGAGTAGCACAACTCTCAACATGGCCTCTGCCTCCTGCAAACTCCAGCTGACAGCCTGTCTGGCTCCAGACTTCAGGCAGACTGCTCTCAATTCTCCCAGACTAGCTTCCCGCCCAAAAGCTCCACTATATCCAACAGCCCTTCCCGCCCAGGAAGTAACTCTCCCTCCTGCAGCATTCTGGGGCAGATCTCCTCACAGCCTTGATGGACTTCCTGTCCTCTCTAGGGAGCTGCCCTCTGACTGCTGGTTGGAACGGGGGGGGGGGGGGAGAATGAGGAGGAGACTAGGCCAAGGCCTACCTCAGGTTTCATGGTCTCCTCTTATCTGGCCCACACCAACTTAAACATATACATAAAATGGCGTTTCTCCACAGTATGTATCAAGGTACCTCTTAGTATTCCGTTAGAAACACATCTGTAAAACAATTATTTTAATTAACATTTTATTTTAATTATTTTATTAACATTTTTTCGTTTAAATTACTACTTCGAACACAATTTCAAGTTTCCTTATTCAGACCTACTCCTCTTTTACTCCAGATATTTTCTTCTTTTTATGTATTAGTTTGTATTTCAGAAATAGGTATAGCTAAGGTGTATAAGATAGTTGTCTAATAATGTATTATTAATATTTTTATCCTGTCCTTTCTTCAGGGTGTTTTGAGGAGTTTACATATCCCTTTCCCCATTTATCCTCACAACAACCTGGTGAGGAAGATTAAGCTAAGAAAGAGTGGCCCAAGATGAGACCCAGGAGCTCATTATTATATTCTCTAAAAGGCTTTTTAATACTATGGAATATGAGTAAGACACAGAGACAGCATGTGCACATTTGTTCTTTGGCTAACTACGTTTTGTTCTTTTATGCATTTACTGGCATGTGTACTTATTCCACAGCAAGTCTGTAACATTTTGTAAGGGTAGTCAAAGTTTGTATTTAAAGGACTGGAAAGGGAAATTACCAAAGTTAATCATTGTTTGGAAGAGGAAGGATACACAAATGAGTTGTTTGCTTATGAAATATGCAACTTCTTGTAAATGTGAACTCTTAAACTTTCGTTTTCTGTCTCTGTTTCTTTTCAAGGGTTTTAATGTATGAAACTGGAAGTTGATGTACAGAAGTGTGAACTTCTACAACTGGTTTACCTTGCATAAAATTTTGTTACATACACATAGAGAGACAAACACTCAGTCTCTGTTGCAGAAATGTGGTGGAGGCAATTTCTTATGTGCTACTGTTGTGGATGAGCAAGGGCAGTGACAAACATTTAATTAGCAAAAAAGGTACAGAGGGTTACTGGGCAATTTATTTTTGATATTTAATCCAGAAAGATTCATATCCTATTATGAGTTCCTGCCTTTATAGAAATGATTAGTTCTCCTTTGCACTCTTAAATGGAAGTCAGCAAAGTTTTCATTTCTTGCTGAGAAACTCAAAGGACTGCCTGCCATGCTTTGTAGGGTATAAAATGTATAATAAGGAACAAACAAGCAATCAGTTGCGTGTAGAGATGGGCATGAACCAGGAAAATGCAGTTCAGTTCGAGCCAAACCATGAACTGAAACACAAACCGAACCGAACCAGGAGGTTTGCTCATGAACTGAACCGGTTTGTGGTTTCGCAACCCCCATTGAAGGGGACTGCAGTCCCTTTAAATGGGGTTTGCAGAAAGCCCGAAAGAGGGGAGCAGCGTGCTCCCCACTACTCAGCTGTTTCAGGCTGTCTTGTGCATCCGTTTAAAGGGACTGTAAAAGACAGCCCAAAAAACAGCTGCGGAGGAGGGAGGAACTTCCTGCCGCTCAGCTCTTTCGGCCTGTCTTGTGCAGTCCCTTTAAAGTTTAAATGGACTGCACAAGACAGCCTGAAAAATAGCTGAGTAGTGAGGAGGGCCTCCCCGCTGCTCAGCTGGTTTTGCGGCTTTTGTGGGGAACAGAAAGCAGGGGTTTAAAGGGACATGGGGTCCCTTTGAACCCCTGCTTTCTGCTTCAGCCACAAAGCACCATGAACTGCTTTAAAAGTTCCTGGAAGTTCGTGATGGTACACCGGTCACTGATTTCTGTTTGCAAACCATGAGCAATGGGCCCACTATGTCGATTTCTGCTTGCAAACCATGAGCAGTGCAAAATATGTGATAAATTTTGCTTCACAGTTCAGTTCGTGCCCATCCGTAGTTACATGTATGCAGAGCATAGAAATGGTTGATTTCTGATTTGCTTACTTGAGTCATAAAGAGATAATAATGATGGCAACGAAGGTTGTTTTCATTCCATTTAATTCCGTTATAACTTTGAATGTGTCACACTTGGAAACAGGTTTTTTTCTTAGTTTGAGTTACAATATGAGCAACTGCAACACCTCTGCTGCAGCAACTGTGAATCTGAGCAAGTTGTTGTTGGTTTAATGCTTCGTTAGCCATATGTTTAATGATGAGCAGCAGGAAATGTTGGTTGACAAGAGGATATTGCTTATAGATACCGTGCCATGTCAAAATTATATTCAATTGCAACATCCTACAATTTGGTTTTGGGGCAGAGCTCACACTAGACTTGCATCGGCTTCTGAATTTTTGTATTTATTTAAAGCAAGTATTGATCTTAACCCAAACAGTTCAAATGTATTTATATATCTAATAGCCAAGTTGCCCCCTCTGTGCGGATATCTAAATCCGCACATCGGGGGCACTTGGGGGGCAGAGAGATTTTCCAGCACACTTGGAACAGTTCCCAGGTGTGCAGAAAAATCTAAAAAGTTGAAAAAAGTATATGGGGGATACTTAAATCCTCCCAAAAGTAAAAGAGTGTTCACTGCGCACGCGCAGAGAATGCCCTGACAACTGTCTTGCCCTCACCACCGCTGGGGGGGGGAGAGAAGGCTTGGCGAGCCGCCGTTGCTGCTGGGGGGAGCATCTGGTGGGGGAGGGAGAAGGCTTGGCACGCCCGACAGCTGGGAGCCGTGTGGGCCTTGCCGTTGGTGCCGGGGGTGGGTGAGAAGGCTCACCTGCGGCTGCTTTCTCCTCCTCCTCCTCCTCCTCCTTCACGTGGAGCTTCCCCCCGCAAGTATCGTGCCCCCCCCTTCTTGTCCATTCTAAATCAGTACTGAAATTGTTTTAAACTAGTGTTGGGAGATCTATGACTAAAAAGCCAGGACAGATAGGCAGTAGTAAATATTTCTGATAGGACCAGGATTTAATTACTGGCATGTTTGTTCAAATGAAGTGTACAGTAGTTCTCAGAATGATATTCCGTCATTGTCTGAAGACAGCAGAAGATGCAATGTCTTTTGCCAGGAACCACACAGAAGTAAGCTAATAAGCTTGGAATCCGGCACTGGAATATATTAAGTACTCACTAGATAGTCATGCAAAGGGGTGTGAAGTTCCACTAGCCTGTGTGCCTGATATGGCACATGGGAGAAATGAAAGAATGCCGCGTGTCTTCCTTCAGTTGCTGAATGAAGCAATAGGATTCTAGCTTAAATGGATGGCTGCTGACTTGCAGCTGTTGGCCACACCTATAGGTGGGAGTATATCCATGTAGTGCTCCTCTAGATTTTATCTCTGTCTACTAGGGGTGTGCATTTGGGTCTACCCAAGCCAAAAGTCTACCCAAAAATACGTTACTGGTAATTTTTGGGTAGATTTTGGCATCCCCAAAAAGATTTTGGTATCTGGGTTTTCTCAGGAAAACTAGGGAAACCCCCCCCCCCAAACCCCAGATATATTCAGAAATTACTGGACAGATCTGACAACAGCAGAGAGGCTAGAGCAGATTGCTCCTGTCTCTCAGCTGTTTGTCAGGCTGCAGAGGACAGCCTGGGGATAAGATGTGCTGATGGGGAGCACACTGTTCCTGGGGTGGACATTTGGCAAACCTTTTATCTCCCTCTGTGCACATTGGCATTAAAAAGCACAAACTGCAGACAAATGTATGTTGGCATTGAAAAGCACAGACTATGTCAGCATTTCATGTTATGGCCAACTCAGTTGAGATCTAAGGTGGTCTCAACCAGTGTTCCCTCCAAGCTTGTTGTGTGAGTGGCTGCTCATTAACACAGGAAGCCCCACTGAGCAGCAGTCTGGAGCCACACAGGGTCTTGTACTACCCATTGCCCATTTTAAGATTATAGCAGTTACATTCTGCTCAGGATGTGAACTGCTTTGCTCAGTAGGGGAAAAAATATTAAAGGGAACATTAGTCTCAGGGATCAGTACTTGGTCCACTGCTTTTTAACTTGTTCATTAATGATTTGGAGATGGGAGTAAGCAGTGAAGTGGCTAAATTTGCGGATGATACAAAGTTGTTCAGGGTGGTGAAAACCAGTGAGGATTGTGAGGCACTCCAAAGGGATCTGTCAAGGATGGGCGAGTGGGCGTCAACATGGCAAATGGGGTTCAATGTGGCCAAGTGCAAAGTGATGCACATTGGGGCCAAAAATCCTAAATATAAATACATATTGATGGGGTCTGAACTGGCAGAGACTGATCAAGAGAGAGATGTTGTAGTGGATAACTCACTGAAAATGTCGAGACAGTGTGTGACTGCAATAAAGAAGGCCAATGCTATGCTGGGGATTATTAGGAAGGGTATTGAAAACAGATCAGCCAATATCATAATGCCCCTATATAAATCAATGGTGAGACCTCATTTGGAATACTGTGTGCAGTTCTGGTCACCACACCTTAAAAAGGATATTATAGCTTTGGAAAAAGTGCAGAAAAGGGCAACTCGAATGATCAAAGGGTTGGAACACTTTCCCTATGAGGAAAGGTTAAAGCGCTTAGGGCTCTTTAGCTTGGAGAAAAGACGACTGAGGGGTGACATGATCGAGGTTTATAAGATTATGCATGGGAAAGAGCAGGTAGAGAAAGAGGTACTTTTCTCCCTTTCTCACAATACAAAAACTCGTGGGCACTCCATGAAACTGCAGAGCGGTCGGGTTAGAACGGATAAAAGGAAGTACTTCTTCACCCAAAGAGTGATTAACACATGGAATTCACTGCCACAGGAAGTGGTGGCGGCTACAAGCATGGACGGCTTCAAAAGGGAATTAGATAAGCATATGGAGCAGAGGTCCATCAGTGGATATTAGCCACAAGGTATAGATAGGGGCTCTGGGGCAAGTGATGCTCTGTCTTCTTGGTGCTTGGGGGGGTCAACAGTAGGAGGGCTTCTAATGTCCTGGCCCCACTGGTGGACCTCCTGATGGCACTGGTATTTCTGGCCACTGTGTGACACAAAGTGTTGGACTGGATGGGCCTTTGGCCTGATCCAACATTGGCGTCTCTTATGTTCTTATGTTCTTTAAAAATATTAAAGGGAACACTAGTCTCAACCCTGGCTTATCAGGGAAAGTTTTATTTCCAATCAAATATCAAAGAAGTACCTGAAAACATGCTCAAAATAATTATTTATCCATATTAAGAGCTTCTTCAGACTCTATGCTTTAAATTCATAATTAGCATAAGATGTCTTACTCCCATGTATTAGTTCTCATTGATTACATACAACTCTCCCTGCTTTTATCTGCTAAATGGTTATAGCCCTTAAGGCAGATAGAAGGGGTTGTCTGTGGTACAGCGTCTGCTTTGAATTGAATGAAGAATGTCCTAGGTTCAATCCCTGGCATCTCAAGTTAAAAATATCACGTAGGAAGTGATGTGAGGTACTGAAGGGCTGCTGCCTGCCAGAGTATTTATTTATTTATTTATTTATTGAGTTTCTATCCCGACCTCCCCGTGAATGGGCTCAGGGCGGCTTACATTTAAAGGCACTATGTGCCAGAGTACATAAAACCTATAAAACCAGATAAAACAAGATAAAACAACCATATCATTACAATTAAAGTGCTCAACATAGAAATGATCTTCCAATCACATTGAAGATGGCATCCTGTAGATGGACACAAGTCCCAATTCAGCCGTATGTGTCTCGCACGTTACTGTGGCTCGATCTCCATATGGGCCAACCAACTACCCTGGTGTTACGAACAATAATAGTTGTTGGTAGTGGTGGGCGGCTCCTAACTAAAAGCCTGGCGGAAGAGCTCCGTCTTGCAGGCCCTGCGGAACTGTACAAGTTGACAGTACTGACCTTGATAGACCACTGGGTTGACTTAATATGAGGCTTCATCGTGTGTTTGGAAATGACAGGCATGAATGGTTTTTGTTTTTGTGGCCAAATCTTAGTGAAGTATCAGCAGATAGAGGCGAGGCTGAACTGAATTTTCTGTTGGTTGGGACTATGGTATTAGCTTCCTTTGGTGGCTTTGCCCCTCTCTCTGACTAGCAGACATACACTAAATTAAAATTACCAAGTGAATATATGTCACATTTTAAAAATATATATATAAATATTGGAATTTCTATGTACATCTTTTTTTAAAATTCAAAGTGTTCATTGCTGCTTCATCCTTATATACCCCATCCACAGGCAGTTAGGGAACAGAGTACATGAAATTTTCTTCTTCTTTTCTCCCAGGTAGGCTGAAGCAGCATGCGAAGACAGGAGGAGCCTCTTTCATTCTTTTCCTCTTGCTATCCTACTTAACCTCAGCAGCAGCAGTAATATGCTTTCTGTGAGTTGGCTGACAAACATTTGCTAACTTCCTAAAAATATCCCACCACTCAAGCGATCTAGGAAACCTTTACTTATGCAAGAGCCCTGTGAAAGTATCAGAACTTCTGTGTGCCAAAAAGAAATGCTGTATCAGGATAGAGAAGGATATTCCTGGGCAACTGCAGAACAAGTGGCTTGTGTGTCATAGCCTGGAAAAAAAATACCTTGAAGTAGAACACACTCAGGCCTGGATGCATTTGTCTTCTCTTACTCATAGAGTTAAAATCACACTTGTGTATATGACTGTTATGTGTGTATGTTTCTGATTCCGATGGACTATAGAATATATAAATATAATGTTTAGATCAGTGACTCAAGGGAGCAATTCCTAGAGTATGCTGTAATATGTAAGACTAATATAAACACAGTGGAAGTGTGCATAAAACCCATTTTTTAAATACAAGTGTTTCTAAAATTCTGACAACAGAGAAGAGAGCTTAGTAATGCTGGAATTATGCTGTATGAATGTGAGCATTTGTCAAAAGGGGCTAGATGCCTCTTCTGATGAGAGCCGTGGTGGAAAATAATGCTGCCTATCTGTGGCATCTACATTTCAATATTCATTCTAGGATTACATGCTACTTTGCTTAATGAGGGCATTACATTTTGTCACTAGATCAAAAATTCTGTGCCTACTCTGTGCCTTCTACCTCCTTTTAGTTTTGTGTTTTAAGCACATTATAACTACTGTTGAAACAGTTTTATCTCCGCCCCTTCTATTTTTGACCCTTTGTACGGTCAATTAAAATCCCAGTTAGTAGAATTGTGAGTAAAGAATCTCAATCTCTCTCCCTCGCTCTGTTCCCCCCCCCCCCCACCATCTCCACCTCCCTTTGTATCTCCGTCTCTCTCTGGCCACTGAAAATGTAGGTCAAATTGCATCACCATAAAATGGAACAGTCAGAAAGGTGTTTGAAAAATGCTGACATCCTTAGCCTGGGGTGCATGCCTCTCTCTTTTGTTTACATTGAGAATAGCGATGTGACGATGTACCTGTAAAATGAACAAATCTCTTCTTTAAGGTTAGTGGTATGGCACATAAATTGCAACAAAAGATTCTGGCTTCTGTTTTCCTTTTGTTTTCAAAGTAAATTAAAACTGTTCCGATAAATATGCCGTAATTTACAGTCCTAAAACATCAGGGAACTCGAAATGTCCTATTCATGGTAGCCATAACTGTTTACTTAGAAAAATCCACCGTCTTCCTCATGTAGCTTTAACAATAGATTTTGCAGATTCTTTTAATCCATGTGCTCTGTTATAATTAACTCCATTTCAGCTGTGTGTTAAAGGGGCTCGTGTTTTGTTTATGCCTTTTGGCACTGACTTGTTTTGTACGTGTGTGAGAGAAATACACACACACACACACACACACACACATAGTGCACTCAATTATGTGAAAATATACTGAATGTAGTGAACATTTTTAGTGACTTAGCTATCTTTTCTATAGATCTTTCAGAGCTGATAATATAATCATTTTTGATGCAGGAAAAGAGGATTGTCAGGAGCTCCAGTATACAAGCCAAACTTTTAATTTTGTTCTTTGTGTACAGGGTTTGGCATGAAATCTGAACTGTACATGTTTTAAATATCTTAGTGCCTTCTGAAAATTGGCTGTTAATGTAATTTATCTTGTTGAGTCTTCAGATGTTTGAAAATGAGCAAATGAAGAAAGCTTTTTAGTAGCTTCAGAGTGTACATTTTTGTAGCCTGCGTGTTTATGCACTTCAGGTAGCTGTATTTATTTAAAGAGCAGAATTGCTGTATGCAAAGACATTATCTCATTAACTATGCTGTCTACTTCTGAAGATTATCTTGAAGTTAAAAGGAAAATTACTGCAGATGGAGATGAATCTACTACTGACAATAGCCTGTGATTGACTGTTAGGGCAAAAATAAGAGCCCTGGATGTCTGCGTGCTGTAATTACACAGAGAAAGAAACATCAAATGGAGAAGTCAAATACTAGCTGGAATGCTTTGAGTGCACTTTACTGTGGAAAGAGTTTGTTCTACAGGTTGTTCATTACCAGGACATTGAGATTGTTGCATTAAAGATACAGAAAGTTAGCTGCTGACAATCAGATGCTATGACTATAAATTAAAGATTTCTGCATTGTTTTGTGCTACTTCTGGGAGTTTGCTGACACTCTGTCATCATAAATTACAGCATTCCTAGAAATGATTTTTTCTACAGTACAGTTTCACCTGAAGGGAAAAAAAAGTAAAATGGATTTACAGTCTATCTTTTCTAATTTTGGGTGATGAAAATCATTGTTTTTGCCTGTTTGAAAGGTTCACTTTGTTGTAAAAATCTGAATACTTAAATCTTTACTGTTCAAATACAGTCATGGGAGCTGAACTTCAGCCAATTATGTTCCAACAAGTGGAGATCATAGTAGTATTTATGTGGTATGCAAATAGGAGGTCAGGGTCACTTCAATTAATTTTTATTTTACTTTTGGAAAATAAAATTACATGATTTGATTGTTACCATGTGTTTCTTTGCAGATTTAATCAATTATAAGAGAGAGGAAATTTCCACAATCCAGACAGATGATGCTCAATTGATATCCCAACCCTGAGTTATACCAGACTTTTAAGGTACTGTGACCCACTAACCTATATATACATATACCATTTTCCTCAGGTATTGTAATCTGCACTTCAGATGCAAAATACACAAAGGACATAATGACACTACCAAAAACTAGGCACAGAAGTTGTTAGGAAGGAGATAGAAACTTGAAGAGCTGCAAAAGCAAAAGGGGTTTTAAGGATTGTACAGGCCATAATTTATTTTGACCAGTTAGAGCGGCTGTATCTGTATTGCTGTACTACTACTGGGGAATCCAGGGGCTCAAATTGAGGGTGCTAGAAATGGGTCTCTATGTTGGAAGAGTAGATTTGCTGCAAGGGGGAAGCCTATTGCCCATTTTGTGTTGTGTGTGTTTGTTTAAGGAGGGGGCATATATCTTTCAAAGAAAAAAAAATTACCAGGATTTTATCATTGGTGAGGGTATCACTTCAGAGGAAGATGGTAGTAGTAGTCAGTAGTGGTGGAGGAGAGAGAATTGCATTTACCGAGTTGTCGTTTGAAGGCAGCCGAAAAGACAGAGGACTGCACTGCTGTACTAAAACCTGTGTAAGATGGCTTTAGGCTTTCCTGATCTTAAATACTTTTTCTATCGTTTTTATTAGAATCTCTGCCATGGGGACACCTTATATTTACGAGAAAAGTGCTTACTAAAGATCTTGCAGTAGTTAAAGCAGAACTAATCTGTGCTAAATGATCTTGAGTAAGCGCCCTTGCTTAACACCTAAGTGCCTTGGCTGGATTCATCCAAGGTCCACCTATCCCAGCATTCTTTGCAACAATCCCAGCAACTGACAGGCATGATGTGGTCTGCTGAATATTAACCAATGCACTGCGTACCATTCAGATAACTTTCATCCTGAATGCATGTCTGTTGTTGGGAGCTCAGTGTTCCCCACTCCCCATGTGGTTTAATGTTGGTGATAAAGCGTCATTCTCTCCATAGCTAGCACTTTTATAGTAATTGCTGCTCAGCCAATCTCAATCAGAGCAAATGAAGAATCAGAGCAAATGAATCAGAGAAATTGGGTGGAGCTTGTGGTGTTACTGGGGTGCTTTGTACATCTTGAGTTCTTTTTTTGTTTTACTTTTTAAGCAGTGGACAAGCTTTCACTTTGAATGAGGTTCTCCAACTCCTTGCCCCACTTCCTGTGTTGTTTGAACAGTGGTCCTGCAGCTTGTGGGCTGGTGTAAGGTAGGATGAGGAGGAGGACCATTGAAATCATTCTTTAGAAACTACTGAGAAACTACTGAGCAAGCCCTTAGAATAAGTTGCAAGTATCCTATCAGTTCTCAAGGAATTAAAAATCTGTATAAGCCTGTAAGGTTATGACAGAAGAAATACTTTCCAGTTTGTAACAGTGAGCGCCATATGTATCTATATAAAATGTATGTATTCTGAACCTGAAATATTCACACTACTTTTCCAAGGATGCATGCTGGAGAGAAAAAACGGAACAAATAAATAAATTCAAATGGAATGTTAGAAATCAAAAGAAAGGTTAAAACCAGGGGTCATTTGGGGGGGGGACGCGGGGGGACGCCATCCCCCCGGGTGAGGTGCGGGAGGGCGGGGCCTGGAGC
>NW_015172011.1:802761-813688 GCF_001447785.1 Gekko japonicus
CCCTGCCTCCACCTTAGGAATGGGAACCCCAGTGATGTCAGGGGGCGTGGCCTTATGACACACTTCCGGTGATGTCAGGGGGTGTGGCATATGCTAATGAGTTATGCTAATGAGTCCCCCTATCTCTTTTTCTACGAAATGACCCCTGGTTAAGACAAAACTGTTGCTTTTTTTTCACCCCTCAACATTTCGACATCTTCACTGACCTTCCAGTACTAAGAACTCTTGCTTTTCCCCCATTCAGTGAGGATTCTTGTGTATACATCAGAAGCCATGTATATTCTGCTCCACTGTCTGTCCAGTTATTGTGAGGCTTTAAGGCACCACCTCTCAACTTCTCCACTTCAGTGGGAATTCCCTATCTTAAATTATGAATTTCATGCTCACCAGACTTCTGCCACACGGTCTTCCCAGTCCTCATGATGTTCAGTGACTCCCTGCTCCCTGTCTCTCAGAGTAGACCTTCATTTAAAAAGCATAGGCTGTGGTCCCAGAAAGCAAACCTTTCGTGAGGTCAATATCTGTACAGCCCTTCATTTACCTGAAGTATTCTTTTCTCTCTTTGTAGTCCCATACCTTTAATAGGAAGAATTGGAAAAGGATACCACCTGAGTCTCACCTTCCTTCCTAGATCCTAACAGTTAGTTGTAGTACTCCCATAGCTATGTCATTTGTTCCCACATGGAAGAGCAGGAAGAGGGACTGATCATGGGACATACTCAGTTTCAGCAACTTGTCTATCACATTCTAGATCCATGCACCAAGCAGACTTCATGAGCTTTAACAGGTCTAGTTGGCACACAGCTTCATCTGTCCCTTTCAGTAGGGAGTCACCAACCGTCATTATCCTTCTCCTCCCCTTTCTGCAAGTGGTGGTTGAATACCTTATGTTTCTGAGGGGCTGAATCTTCTTTACCGCCCTGTTGCAGTGTCTCCTGTGTGCTGTCCAAAAACTCATCTTCTCTAATGAGAGGAAATGTGGAAAGCCAATTCTACAGTCCTCTTACCTCCTCTTCCAGCAGAACAACCAGTTTACATTTGTTGCAGATGTAGTCTAGGTGGAGTCTGGCAAGAGAATAACAACAGCACTTTGGCTCCGGTCACACGGAGCATTAGCCACGCTAGAGAGACGGAAGATAGGCGGATTTTCCGGGCGCGATCTCACCGCCACATCTGGGAAGCGTAGAGCTCCCGTGGCTCAACCGAGGCTTCCCGCCGAAGATGCGCAGCAAAAAACTAGTACCTCGGAGGTACTAGTTTCCAGAAACCATGGGGCAAGGGCGGGCGTCTGATCGCGTTTCCGGTGGCATCTGGCGCCCGCCCATGCCCCATTGCAAAAAGGGTCCCCCCCCCCGAAGTCTCCAGGGATGTGCACAAGCACCCAACGGGGCATGCACATACTTCAGGTTAAAAAAACCAAAACACAACCCCGTTTGCCGTGCCGCTTCTTTGGCGTGTGGTGTGATTGGCGCCTCCCCCCTAACCACGGGACCTTGATGGGACCGTGAGGGGATGCCTGATCGCGCAGTCGCGCGTTATTTTGCTGCGGGGCAAACAGCCACGCCTCCCCCCCGCGATATCCGGCCCATGTGACCGGGGCCATAGATTGTTTTTTACTCCCGAAGAGTTCATACTGTGCCATCTTCCTATCTCTTGCTTACACTCCAGCCTCTGTCTCTGCTGAAGGAGTAGGCTTTTGCTCCTCTCTTTCTTCTCTTCTTGCTCAAAGTTCTTGTGACATATTGCTTTTGAGGAGGTACTTTGGCACGTGCCTTGTGGTGTACACCTTTCAGCCTGCTGGTGATAAGGGCGTGGGGTAGCGAGAAAGTCACAGGAGCACATAGTGATCTCTAGCGTCTTCAGTATAGGCTGTCGGGAGAATATGCAGAGCTGCAGCCCTCAGCCTTCTGGTGATTTGATCTCTGGAGTTCCAACAGGAAAAACTAGATCTAATGGAGTTAACTTAATTAAATATTTCAGATGGGGAGAAATTACAAATAGTTAGAGCAGGACAACAGTGGAACCAGTTGCCTGGAGTGCGTGAGGAGGTGCTTTCCTCTGTTGGAAGTCTTCAGAGGGAGGCTGGGCAGCCATCTGTTGGGGATACTCTAGCTTTAGGTTTCCGACTTTAAACA
Organism: Gekko japonicus; assembly: GCF_001447785.1. Taxonomy (NCBI): domain Eukaryota; kingdom Metazoa; phylum Chordata; class Lepidosauria; order Squamata; family Gekkonidae; genus Gekko; species Gekko japonicus. Next base: position 804,897 of record NW_015172011.1, read on the forward strand.
AGGTTGGACTAGAGGGCCTGTAAGGACCCAGAAGGACCTCTGTGATTCTGTGGTACATCGACAACTGTTGATATGCTTTATTGTGTTTATGTGTGTGTGTTTGCCATTAAGTTGCAACTGACTTATGAGGACTCCATAGGGTTTACAAGGCAAGAGACGTCCAGAGGTGGTTTACCACTGCTTCTCTCTGTGTAGTGACCTCGGACTTCCTTGGTGGTCTCCTGTCTGAAGACTAACCAGGGCCCACCCTGCTTAGCTTCTGAGATCTGATGGGATCAGGCTATCCTTGTTACTTATATCTGCTCTTTGATAATTTTTTTATGGCCGCCCGTAGGGGATTTTTTATTTGCATTTACTCAAAACTACAACAAAATTAGGGAGGGAATCTACACACTATAGGAGAAAGAAAAGAAAACCCACTAAAAACCCAAGGGTTGGAGGTCACATACAGCTTGTAAAAAATTTGCTTAACAATAATAAAAAGCTTTCTTTAACATTGAGAGTGATCAGTCATCATCATAGCTTGTAAAAACATCCCAACAAATCTGACTATATGAAGAGTAATCCAGGAGAATCACTATTTAGCTTAGACACAAATTACAGAGAACAATGGCATCTCATTTAACCATTATTTTCCCCTCTACCATTAAAAGCAAATTAACAATAAGTCTCCCTCAGTAGATATTACACAATCTCATTTTCTCTTCCATTGCTGTTTTCCTCTTTCTCCTTCCCTGTGGCACCATCTTGCTGTATCAGGAACTGGCCGTCCCAAAACAAAGTCCCTTCTCCTTTTTCCAGAACTGTTCCGCTTAAATTCTTGCCTTTAATCATAGGGGTCGTTCCAATGTGCTTTTCACTGCCCGACTTGAAGAGAGTCTCGTCACCTTATTGCCCAGCAGACTTAATCAGGATATAGCCATGGAGAATACTCCTTCGCTTTAAGCCTCGTTTATGGATCGAATTGCAAATGCCCATTTGACTCTCCTCTTCGATCCTGGAAGCTCCTATGATCATTGGTTAGGCACTTCTGCAATATTAACACAGTCCTTTTAAAAGCTGACATGTAGCACAGTTCTTGCATAGTACCTCGTTTATACCAACAGGGAACAAAGACTTAAGACACCGTTTGCAAAAGTCTATGATTATTTCCTGTCAGATGGTTAACCAGCAGCTCTTCCACTTCCTGGAGAAAGCTTGGATATCGCTTGTTGCTCTTACTACGTTGTCCATCGCCATTTTTAAGGATGTTTACTTTTACAAAGTTTGCCAAAGTCCCGAAAACTTGCTTAAATGCTTAACTGCCTCCTGGAATCTCTCCGTATAGTCCATTGCCACTTTTAAACATGCCCCCCTTTCTTCTAGCTCCGTAACGCTTATAAACAGTTCTTAGCGGAGGAGAGTCCCCTCTCCCCCCTCGCTTTTCCCTGGGGGGCTTTCACTTTGTTGCTTCCTTTCAACTTTACTCACTCGTTTCAACTTTACTCGTTTCAACTTTACTTCATATGTAGATCAAGTAGATCTCTCCAACAGATATGCGTATTTGCCGCTCGACCTCCACTCGCTTGATGGGGTGTGCGTAGCTTAGTCCTTTCTGGAACAAAGCAGAGAGAACATCGAAGCAAAGGGACGCCTCAATTTCCCGACAGCGTGCCGGGAAAGAGGCGACCCTCAGCGCTCCATGACTGGAGACCCTTTGCAAAGGTCCCCGGGGGGCGCGGACATTCGCACCCCCTCTCTAACTGGTGGTTTGCGAGCCGCCTCCCTGGAAGATCCCAGGAGACACAGCCACCATCAGCTCACCGAAACCCCGCCTCCCCTCTTTGATAATTCTGTACAGCTGCTCTGTATAGCTACTCTTTAAGACAGGTTCCCCCCCATTATTACAAGTGGGTGGCTGAGACCAAAACACAGGGGCTTGGACAAAGTTCTGTAGGATTTTGAACCTGGGACCATGTCCTAGGCTGCACCCTTATCTGATGTTTTAAGGCAGTTGGGACCTGTTTGTGAGGTTAATGCTCAGTACTGAAAATTCACTTCTTTGCTTGTGAGCCTTAATTGACGACTTGCTCATAACATCTGAATGTAGCACTGTGCGTCAGTCACTAGACTATATGAAATTGAGAATAGTTATTTAAGCATTTTCATTTATATTAGTGAATAGGCTTGCCAGGTCCCCTCGGCTTGCTGACAGGGGGCTTTGGGGGATGTTCTGGGAGGGGGCAGGGATGTCCCCAGCATGATGATGTCACATATGTCATCACCTTGGAGATGCAGCCGCTGCCAGCACCTGCTTTGAACTCCAAGCAGCACCCACTTACAAGAAGCATTTAAAGGGACTTACCCGAGCCGCCAAACCCTCCTGCAGACCTCTGACAAACTCCCCACTCGCCCTGCTCACTACTGCTGAAAACAGCGCCAGCCCACAGTGGAGCACCAGGACCAACCCTGCCGCTGCAACACCTCACTCTGATCTGCCCTCATGCAGGCCCCCAACAACCCCCCTGCTCACCCTGCTCGCCACTGCCAAGAACACTGCCAGTCTGCAATGCAAACACAGCCCTGCTACTGTAACACCTTGTGCCTCTGGAAACCGGCACCCTGCTTCCCAGGGTCCCAAAGAGGTTGCCCTGGTTACCTAAAGGGATACAGGGCAAGGCTCCTGAGACCTCAAGGCAGGAGCCCGTCATGAGCATGCTGGGTTGGGCCAGGAAGAGGGAGCAGGGGGAGAAAAGGGGGGAACTTTGGACCGAGGGCTGGAGCCAGATCATTGGGAGAAGGGGGTGGGAAGACGCCCACCCCAGACACACACGTGCTCAGTGGGGAAGGATGCCAAAAACACATGCCCCTTTCCAACAAGGAAGGCAGACGCTCACAGAAGGCACGGGGGACGGGCAAGGAGGGATGGATTTAAGAGGCAGCAGGGGAAAACCTATGGGAAAGGAGGAGGACCCTTTAAATCTCACATGAGGGAAGGGAGAAGGATGGCCACCAGTGGTCGCACTTCGGGGCGTGGCTTCCCCCCACCAGCCAGCTGGCTGGCAGTGGGCAGGAGCCCTCAAAATTGGGGAATCCTCCGCCCCCACCTAGGGACTGTATCCTTATTAGTGAATGAGAGAATATGTCCTGCCTTAGAAATGGCAGGATAAAATTTTCTCTAGTAGATACGATATAATTTGAGACTTTTTTCATTCATCTGTCTTAATTTTGGGGGATGTCTTCAGTTGTATTGGTTGGCATGTGTGTGTGTATTTATGTATCATATACATTTGCCTGATATGGTAAAAGATAGGATTGGCACTTATGATACCAGTGCCCTCATGTATAAAGAGTGACTAGCCTATAATACTTACATGTACTTTTGCTGTGATGACCAGCTCTATGATTTTAAAAATAGATTATTCTCCAAGTGCCTAAAGGGGTTGCTTTATGTAGCTGAAAGAAGCAGAACACATTTAAGTGGAAAAGATAATCTTACAGAATGTGAGCCACAGTACATTCCCTCCCTCCCCAAAAAAAGATGTGTAGTCATGAAGGTCAGCTAAAAAAGCTAGTCAGAAACTCTTATATTGATTCTAGTTTTCATGTGATGAATGAATGGGAAGCCTATTCTAGTGGGCCTCATTTAAGTGTTCTGTGTTGTCTTCATAGAAAAACATATGCATAAGTGTGCAGTGATCTAAAGCAAAGTAGCAAACTAACAGATTGGCTAAATCTGTTTCCTGTGGCTTGCTGGATCACAGATTACTTCGTATGCATATCATTGCACAAAGCATCATAAATCATTCTTTGGTCATGGGGAGCTGTTTACATGTGCAGAACAATATCTCAGATTATGATCTGTGATTGTAGGCCTGTGAAGCAGGTGAATAGTTTCCTACACTTACAGTTTCTTATTCCGGGTGAATAGTTTCTTACACTTCTCTTCCATTCTTGTCTATGCATCTGGGTGGTAAAAAGTATCTTCCCTCCTTATATATAAAAGTTTTGGTGTGACTCCTGGACATGCTCCCTCAGCCTTTGGCCTGCTCAGCTGTCCCTCTCACGGTCTCCCAATCCCCTGGCTGCATTGCCTCAGTGTGTTGGCTCGGCCCCGCCCATGGAACCCGCAGCCAGCATTTCACCCTCACTCTCGATGGAGCCGCCAAATGGAATGGAGTCTCGCCTTCAGTGTGCTGGGAGGCGAGGGACGAGACGGGCATTCCAGCAGGTGGGTGGTGAGGAGGGCGACTGCGACACAATGGGGGAACAGGGCGAGATGACAGAGAGCCACGAAGGGTCCCCGTCACCGCGGCTTGCCATTTGCGGCCCCAGCCGAAGACAGAGAGCTGACCAGACACTCACGGGAGGGGGGGCCTGGCCACCGGCGGGAAAGCCAGGACCTCCCTCCCATCCCAGGTCCACTGGCAGGGACGCGCCATGCTCGGCGAAGGAGCGGGCTGGGCACTCTGGATCACTTGAATGCCACATGATAAAGGGCCGCCCATCCGGGGGGGGGATGTGGTGCACCTCAGCAACCATGGGTTCTCGGGGGGGGGGGCTGCCGCGTGTGGTTCCTAGGGGAAGGCCCTCAGTTTGCGCCCGCCTGCTGCGTCTGCTCTGTCTCCTCCCGCCCGCCTCCCATCTCTACAGCTGGGGCAGGCCACAGCCAAGGACGACACTTGCCCACTGTGTCAGCCCAGGGGCCGGCCCGCCTCGCTGTGGCCTGCCACGCCTCCTCCGATCGCCCCCAGGTGTCTCCTTTCGGGACGGCAGGGGTGGGCCAGGAGATGCTCCGGGGTCACGGCTGGTGGCCTGGCCGGCTGAGAGGGGGGGGTTTTCTGGATTGCTTCCCTGTCCTTGGCGCACGCAGCCTCCTCCTTTCTATTCTCCTAGCAGGCAAGCGGCGAGCTGAGGAAAAGCAGCCTGCGGCCAGGCTCCCTTCCCTCCCAGCCAAAGGACCTGTTGTGGGATGGGGTGTGTGTCGAGCAACGGTGCAGGGGATAGGGAGAATGGCGCGGAAGGAGCCCTGCACGAGGGTGCCACTCCAACTGGCCCCACTTCTGTTCCCTGCGAGACCTGCGGTGCAGGGACGATTGCCATCATGCTCTTCTAGCGTTCGTTGTCTTGCAGCTACAACGAGCTTTGCACCTAGTTGCACAATTCACATATGCCTAATGAACAATGTCTGTTGTTTAGTATGATGATGCTGTTTTTCTGTGTTTCTTGTACTTTAAATCACAAAACCGAGCTTCGAATAGCTTAATTAGGTAGACAAAATTAAACATTTTTTCATGAAGAACTACAGGAGTTATATTTTTAAAGATTAAATTTGGATGTTGGCAGTAAGTGCTGGATTCTTATCCCACACATTACCAAATCTGCAGGTGGATTACAACTGTTTTGTAACAAAATGGATAAAAAATTAACACGGTTGTATTTTGCAGTTCCTATTGTCTGCTATGATATATGGAGCTATTTTAGCTGTTTCCTCATCTGTCGCTGCTTTATTGGAAGAGCATTGCCTGAAAACATATCACACAACAATAAACAAATATCTTAACCCCCTCTCCTCTGTCAATTCAAGTGTGATTTATAAACAAACAAACAAAAATAAAGAGGAGTCTTGTAGCACATTAGGACTAATAGATGTATAGTGATATAAATAAGCCACTGTATATTTGTTACTCTTTAAAATGTCACAAGGCAATTTTGATTTGGCTATAACAGATGACCCCTCTAGATTGTTAAGCGAGTCTTTCTAGAATATACTTAAACTCAGCTTGTCTCCAAGGGCAAAGGAGTTCCACAAACATGGAATACATTCTATTTCTGTAGGTTTGGTGTTTAGTTACCATAGTTAATTGGTAGACCTTTGGAGATCAAGATGGGACTTTAGGAGAGTTTATGTTAAAACTTCTTATATCTTTAGTTGTTGCACTTTGCTGCAGCCTTTCAGCTAGGTCAAAGCAATGTATATGGGCTTTCTATTTATTTATTTATTTGATTTATACCCTGCCAAAGCAGGCTCAGGGTGGCTTACATAAACATTTGTAAACAGATAAAACAAACAAATCAAAATATGAGTATAAGTAAAAACATGACATAAAGTGCTAGTATATGACAATGGCGAAGCGTTGGTAGTATCAACATAATAGGAGTATAGTCAAATTAATCTTATGGTGATCTCTCAGTCTGGGTCATTTCAACAGAGCTTGGCTGTCAATGATGGTATTGATGGCATTGGGGTCAGGGCCTTAATTTATTAAGTGTGGCTTATTAGTTGAAGGCCTGGTGGAAGAACTCCATCTTACAGGCCTTGTGGAACTGTAAAAGGTCCTGCAGGGCCCTGAGATCTTCCGGGAGCTCATTCCAACAGCGTGGAGCCGCCACTGAGAAGGCCCTGGCTCTCGTTGTGGCCAGCCTGGAGAGGTGGTCCCTCAGATAGGTAGGCCCCTGACCATAAAGGGCTTTAAAGGTAAGAGCCAGCACCTTGAAACGAATTCGGAATGCTATGGGCAGCCAGTGCAATGCTTTTAGCGTAGGCTGAATGTGCTCCCGCATATGTGGATTTGAATCCAGGCATTGACCAGGACTGAATCTGCTTAGTTATAGAGATAAAATTACTTCAGAGACTTGTACATTATTTTCTTGGCTCTTATGTTGGAAATTGTGTGTGGTCGGCCATATTATAGTTTTTTTATAGGCCAAACCCATTGTGGCGAGAAGCCACTGTAGGCCCTGCATCTCTGGGGAAATGTGCTTCCTAAATACTTCAGCCCTATCATTCATTTTCAGCCAGTACTCTGTGGAATGCTAGTCTAACATTGAGGTTACAAAGCTGTGAATGTCACTTTTTCAGCGTTTGGATTGGAAAGAAAGTCTTGCTTTTTTTGTGCTTCTCAAATATTTTAATACAATAACTTGGAGCAAGTTTTACCAGCCAGAGACCCTTAGACAGCATTCAAATCACACTATTGCCATGACACTGTGCAAGGAATAGGGTGGGATACGAGTTTTATTTGTGCTCTTAATCCGTAACGTTAGTTAACATCAAAATATTATGATAGACTGTCATATTTTACTCTTGAACAATATTTTTGAGTTCTTATTTATTTTATTTGATTTTTATCCCACCCCTTCCCTGGGAGCAGGGCTCAGTGTGGTTAACAACTCAAAATACAAAATATATGAATGGATGTATTTACAGTTGTCCATGAAAGGTAGGAGTTTATACCTGGAACACAGTGTGCTCATTGATTATTGGAACCCATTGAACTTCTTGTGGACATCTTGGATGTGGAAAGCTTGTATGCTTTCTTCTATGAAATTGTTAATTTAATTTCAGGGAAACCTCCTTAACCCCAAAAAGGTTTTGGGATTATTTCCATTTACAGTTAGTTCTGTGACCTTGAAAGGCATCAGGAAGGAATAGCCCATTCTTTCTTTTTGTCCTCAGTCTCTTCTCCTCTAGTAACTGTTCCCATACATTAGACTCCCCCCCCCCCCCCCCCCGGCTCCCCCTATATTTTTTTCATGCTTATCTTGCCTACTCAACTGTTTCAAATTCCGTACTTGACAAGTTGGCTTCAGTGCCTGCTATGGTTTCATAATCTTTATTTCTACCACTTAAAATAATTCATTTTAATATTTTCCAGCACTCTTTTTATCATACATTGTCAGATAATTAAAAATCTTGAATAGTTGAGTGATTAAAGACATAGGTAAAACAAAAAGAGAATAGTTTCTTACATGGATTTGAAACTAGCCCACAGATTCATCCACTGTAAAAATCAGTTTCTGAAGTGACCTTATTATTTCTAGTTTGACTTGACAGTCAGTAATATTGTCCATTGAAGTGATGAATTGATCTTTCTGCTGCCACTCTTCTCTCTCTCCTGGAATACTGATGGATTTATGACATGCTGAAAGAATGTTTCAGCAGCAGAAGAATATAACACAGGCCTGCCTAAGGAGGTATCTGAGCATGAAGAATGGTTGCTAGAGGTGGGCAGTAGGGGGGGGGTGAATAGGGAAATAAATATCGATGTAAAGTTATCAATAGCAAAACAAATGAGCACAATTGGTTTAAAATTGAATTAAAATTAGAATGCTGAATGCTTTTTTGGATATGTTCTAGTTGTAGAATTTTGATTTTTTTGGACAGATTTTTGTTGATATATACCATACAATATACGTGTATAGAGAAGAACAAAATGACTATTTACCAAATGTAGTTTTAGAGAACTGTGCAGTAGATTTTCTCACTACTGAAGTGCTGTTCTGGACTCTTGAGACTATCATTGTTCACATGTGTTCTAACTTAAAAACTGAGGACTAGAAACTTGAAATCCATAATTTTCCTTGCAGTTTCTAAGATGTAATTAAATTGTTGGTATGATGTGATGGGAGATAAACTTGTTATGTTTTCTGTTGTATTATGCTTACTATCATTTCTGCAACTAAGAATGCAATTTGGAACGTGTCTATATACTTAGCTTAGTGAAGCTTTATGCACATCAGGGCTTGTAAGCAGAGGTCGATTGGGGGGATCGTGGGGGATCGCCGTTCCCCTGGGTGAGGTGCGGGAGGGCGGGGCCTGGAGCTCCCTGCTGGCGCCCGCTGGAGATCGCCGCCAGCTGTGGGGAGGAGGCAGGCCGCGCTCCGTTGGGCGCGGATGAGCGAGCAGCTTTCCCAGCCGCCGCCTCCCGGCTTCGCCTTTTCCGTCGCGCTCGGCTGAGCATGGGGGAGCCGCCGCCAGAAGCAGCCCCGCCGTCCCGCGGCTCGCCTGCGCCACCATGACCCGCCCAGGC
>NW_015172011.1:814329-822915 GCF_001447785.1 Gekko japonicus
AGCCCTCCCTGCCTTTCCCCACTTTTTAAAAACAACAATCTGGAAGTGGCAGCTCGACTCACTTGGCTGGATCCTTCCAGCCTTGCCCTGCGGTCTCTGCCTGGTCTGCCTGCAGGGGCTAGCCAGCTGCTCCTTTGGAGCTGGGGAAGCCATTCCCAAATGAGCATTGCCAACGCAGATATCAGAGGGTGAAAGAGGCTGGACCAGACAGAAATTTAGCCTTCTCATATACTGGGTAGTGGCTTTAATTCTACTGGATTGTTTGTAGACCGTTGGTAGAAAAGAGGAAAGTAAAAAATATTTTAAAAACACCAACACTAAAGATCTGCTGGGTTCTTTTGAAGGACCTTCTCCAATGAAATGGTGGAATGTAGGGTTGCCAGGTCCCCTTGTTGTGCTAGTGGGGGATTTGGGGGGCATTCCAGGGGTGGGTGGGGGGGGTCACGTGATGCACTGATGTCACCCAGAAGTGACATTAGTGTGTCCATGACGTTGGGGTGCAATGCTGTGCTTTTGGGGCAAACTCTATGGTAAAAATGGCCTCAAACCATAGAGTGTTGCCCAAAAAGTACGCCACCTCCTGACATCTCCGACACACTGATGTCACTTCCGGGTGACGTCAGTGCATTGTGCAGTTTTGGGGGTGGGGAGATTTTCATCTTGCCAGCCAGCTGGCAGGTGGCAGGCAGGAGCCCTTGAAAGGGGGAGATCCCCTGCCTCCACCTTAGGAATGGGAACCCCAGTGATGTCAGGGGGTGTGGCCTTATGACACACTTCCAGTGATGTCAGGGGGTGGCATATGCTAATGAGTTATGCTAATGAGTTCCCCTAGCTCTTTTTCTACGAAACGACCCCTGCTTGTAAGTACTGCTTCAAAATATTCACTGATTAATTATGAGTCTAGTTTGGAAGTCTTCTGACTTTAATCAGATTCCAGCAAAAAATTACTCATTGCACTACTACTCATTCTATATGAACAACTCATTCATTTCTCACACCTTCTTTTTACAGACCACTTGTGAAAGGAATTAGTATTCCTCAGCAGCACTTGTACAGACACCTTCATGACTTTGGATAGTGGTGATAAGAGCAGATAGTTATGCTCTAATAATAGTGAAGAGTTAAGGTTTTGTTTCCTCTTGAATGAGCCTGTGATTGACTGTCAGAATCTGAAAGCCTGACCTGTTGTATCTTGATACAGAGGATACCCTCATATGGAGAAGGTCAGAATTTTTCTGGTGGCCATTTCATTCAAATTTTTATTATAGTTATAGTTCTGAAACTGGGAGGTATAGAAGTTGTCTGGTCCTGCTCTTCTACATTGATAGTGTTTTGTTTCATTGTTGTAGCCAGCTCCATTCTAAGTGCTCATAAAACCTGCTTATATTTTGAGAATTTCACATGAAGAAACAAATGAGATTCCTGAAGGGTTTTCTTTCTAATTTTGTACCTATATAAGTAGGGGTCCACCAATTTTAGCTGGCCTTGGTAGCCAGTAATCATTTGTGGTTGCCATTAGTCCTGACCCTCCCCTGAGTCCCCTGGGTGATCATGTAGACCTTGACACAAAATCATGGGTCATAGGGACCATATAACTCCAGTCTTGTTCTACCTACCCTGATTTCTAGTTTGCTTCCAGGCCCAACGGAACAAGGAATAATCCCAGGAATACTAGAAGGAATGTTGCTGTTGGATTGGATCCCATGGAACATTTCCATTGACACAAGAATTTCCTTTAGTGGACCATGACATTCTCAGCTCCCCATCCCCAGAAGCAGCATTTGGGGGTGGATTTGGGGCTGCAGCAGGGGAGGGGAGTTGTGTGCGTCATACTCCACTGATAGAAATCTTTCTGCCACTGAAAACACTCTGGAATCCAAACCATAGTTGTATACAGCTGCACACAGGAAACAAAGCCATGTTTACACCTGCAACCTGAACTAATGGATAAAGTGGATTTTTGGATCCTTTGCAAATCTGGTTTCAGGCCTAGTTACAGAACTGAAACAGCCTTGGTCACCTCTATGGGTGCCCTGTGCCAAGAGGTAGATGGGGGGAGTACAACCTTGTAGATTCTCCTGAACCTCTTGGAGGCTTTCAGTACCATCAACTATAGTATCCTTCTAGACCACCTTTCAGGGTTAAGACTAGAAGGCACTGTTTTACAGTGCTTTTGGTTATGTCTGGAAGGTAGGTTTCAAAAGGTGGCACTGGGGAACTGCTGCTCAGCTCTTGGTCATTAAGGTTCTGTAAGATTCCATCTTGCCCCATGCTTTTCAGTGTCTACATGAAGCTGCTATGGGAGATATGGTGAGCTAGCTGTGGCCTTTCCTGGGCAGTAAAGATCTTGCCACTATGGTGCATGCCCTGGTAACATCTATATGTACTCTAGATGGGTCTGCCCTTGGCAAGTGACTGGGAGCTACCATTGGTACAGAATGCTGTGGCCAGAATGTTGACTAGAGGGGACCATAGGGACAATATCACTCCGGTCTTGTTCTACCTACCCTGATTTCCAGTTTGTTTCCAGGCCTAGTTCAGGGTGCTGGTGCTGACTTTTAAAGCCCCATACAGCTTGTATCCAGCATACCTTAAGGCATGAAGCTCCTGACCACTATGGTCATCTTCAAGGGCCGTATTTCAGGAGCCCCTGTCATCTGAGGCTTGATAGGTGGTAACCCACCAAAGTACGGGCCGCCTGAGTTGTGGCACCAAAACTATGGAACTCCCTTCCCAGGAAAATTTATCTGTCCCCCTTTATAATTTTCTTCCGCCAGTGGGTGAAGGCATTTCTGTTTTGTTTGGCATTTTCTCACTGGATTCAGAAAAGGAAGAGGCACTAGAGATCATATTGCTTTGGGGTAAGTCATAGCAGTAGCCTCTAGAAACCACTTGCTTATACACTCCATCTTGGAGTTTGCGGTTCAAATCGGAATCAGAATAACTTGGATCACTGTGCCTAGTCAGCCTTGACCAGCAGGTCTCCCTTGCATGCCAACTTCTTTCAATGTGATTAGAGTATTGGAGTAGGATCTGAGAGACCTAGGTTCAAATCTCACCTCCTTCATGGAAGCTTGCTGGTTGACCTTGGACCAATTACACACTTTCAGCTTAACCTACCTCAGAGGGTTGTTATGAGGATAAAATGGTGAAGGGTGATGTAAGCTACTTTGGGTCCCCATTGTGGGGAAAGGTGGGGCATACATGATGTAAATAAATAAATCGTACAATAGACTTTGGAGACATTCCAGAGTAGCACAAGATATTCCAGAGGTGGTGGTGGTGAGAGGAGGGCTCTCTAACATTGTAAGGAGGACCAAAGGTCAGGTGATCTCAGCTGCCTCTGTTGGCAACCACATTTCTTGATCTTTGTGTATAAGGGAAACTTTATTTCCTTTTAACTCAGAATGTCATCTTTTACTACACTGTGTGCCTTTGGACCACACTGACCTTCATATGTTGCCAAAATAAACTCTTGGAGCATTTTAAGCCGTCTAACACTAACAGAACTCTTTTCAAAATTAAAGCTGTCACCACTGTCTTGCCGGGCAGTGGAATCTGTCTTCTCTCCCTTTCTAAGTAGGAAAAGTTATTCATTAAAATAATAATATTGGAAGGGGGGAAAGTACCTTTGTCTTAGATCTTGTAAGACAGCTTGGCTTGACACCATGCCTGTGGGGGCTGGGAGAGAGAGGACGTGAATATTGTTGCTTGTCAGGGACTCAGATTTCTCAGATTAGGAAGGTGCCACCAAATGTAAGAGGATGGCAGTGTGATTAATGAGCAGGATCAGCTAAGACCATAAAAGGCAAGAAGACTTCCTTAAAAAAAAAAAAAAAAAGCTTGCCCAGACGCGGAGAACAAGAAGACACTCAGATTCTGGAAAACAAGTGTAAGGTGAGGCAGGCAAAAAACATATGAGAAGCATATTGCTAAAAACATTAAGACAATAAGTTCTTGAAATATATCAAAGGCAGGAAGCAGCTGTTTGAACTGCCTCTGGACCTGCTCTCTACTACTCATTTTCTAATAACTCCACCTGTCATGACTCTCTTCTTGGCATTGGCTGCGCTGCTGTACTGTGAAAAAAGGCCTTGGCAGGCTTTGGCTAGGAAGCTGAGTGCTAATGGGGACTTGGGAGACTTCGGAGTTTGAATTCCAAGATCCATCAGCAGTTGTTAAATTTTAAGCATTGTTGTCATTGCCTTTCCACAGTGGGATCTGGATGACCCCATGTGTGTACTCTATTCAGCACATGTATATGCTACCTTTCCATTTTAAAATGCTTATTCCATTAAAACTACTTATTTCCATTAACAATTGTAAGTGATACTTTCTGAACTAAATCTCGAACTAATTACAAGTAAGAAATGTCATTAAAGTGAGCCCAAACATGTAAGATTTATTCAGCTAATGCTAAGAACGAAAACTTTGCATACCTAGAAAGGCAGGTAAGTCTTTTCAAAAGAAGGTGATCAAAATTTTTCTCAGGTTCTGCGGATTATTTTCCAGGGGTAAAAATATACTTGCAGTCTATGGCATGTGAAGAAATAGACTCTATATGAATGTTACTGCTCAGAGCAACTTTAATGTGTTGAGCTTCACGTCATGTGTGTTACTTGAATCAGTTTGAGATCTAGAAATGTGTAGTGTTGGCATGGAGACTCTCTAGGGCTTTCAGGCCTCCTGCTGTGATAGGAGGCCTCCTGCTGTGGCTCCAAGTGGCAGCAGGAGAATTTTTTAAAAAAAGATAAAATTGGTGGCCTGTGCACCACTGTGGCACTTCTGGATAAAACGGGAAATGCTATAGAGTTTCCAGCAATTCCTAGAACTACCTGACTTCCCTCCCAGGTTTTCCTTGAAAGTGACATAGCAGTGCACATGACATGCCCCCCCCCCAATGTCCCCATCCCTGAACATTTTATTTGTTGCTGAAACTCTCCCAGCTATTCAAACTGCTCATGTAGCAAGCTCCCCCATGTCAGTGCTACATAGAGCAATAGGCACACTGAAAACTGTCTCCTGAAAGCATATTCAAATGATTTACAGGTGCTGATTATAATATACAGACCAGCCCAAAGCCTTTTCTGTTGGGGATAGTTTGCTTTGTTCCATAAAATCACTTCTTGTTTTAGCCCCACCCCCAGCTTTTGGGGCGTTCATTAAAATGTTTGAATAACATCTGATAAGCCCTTAAGACTGAACTCCACATTTCTACCCTATAAAAGACATATATATATATAATATTTAAAGCTGATTTATTTCTCTTGTACTTGTAGTAGTTTACGTATCGGTGCAATGTCTAACATATCTGTTCACTTTGAAATAAGTTTGTAATTTTTCTTAATTGATAGTTTTACTTGGTTGCATTGTCACAGGGCTCTTCAAAAAGGAATGCTGCTAGAATTGTTCAGTTAGATTCGAGACCAACAAGATTTTTAGGGTATAAGCTTTCGAGAGTCAAAGCTCCCTTCATCAAACAGGAGTAGAGATGGAGAGCTGAGTCAGATGGTGGGACGGGTGTTGTAAAGAATGCTTGTAAACGATGCAGAGGTACAATGCATATTGTAATCAGCTTAATTAGAGCAGACGGAGAAATACTTGGAGGAAGAAAATTAGCGTCTGTGGTGAGATAAGAATCCTGTGTCCCTATTCAGCCTCAGGGGTCCATTGTTCTGAACTTGTGAATGAACTCAAATTCAGCAATCTCTTGTAATTTCCCCTTGAAGTTCTTTGTTTGAGGTCTGCCACTCTTAGGTCAGCAATGGAAGATTAAAATGTTTTCTCACTAGTTTTTAAGTGTGCAGTTTTTAATGTCGGATTTAGGTCCATTTACTCTTTGCATAGGGACTGACCTGTTTGTCCAATGTAGAGTGGAAATGTATTGCTGATATTTGATGGCATACATAATGTTGGAAGATGAACAAGTGAACGAACCTGAAATGGTATAGTTGGTGTTGTTGGGTCTAGTTATTGTGTTGTCAGAGGGGATATGGGGACAGAGCTGACATCTTAGTTTGTTGCAGGCCCTGGTCCCAAAGTCTGTGTCCATGTTAGGAAGAGTATTGCTTTCGGGTTAAGTTATTTAGGACTAGGAGGCTTTATGTGTGCAAGAAATGTTTTGCCTCCCAATGCCTGTGAAAGAAGAGTATCATTGTCCAACATGGGTTGTAGGTCATTAATGATGCGTTGAACTGGTTTGAGCTGAGAGCTTTGTGTGACCATCAGTGGTGTCCTGTTGTTTCATTAGGGCCTGTCTTGTAGCAGGTTATCCCTTGGTATCATTCTGGCTTTGTTGATCTGTTTCCTTGCTATATCCTTGGGTACTGTAATTCCAAGAATGTCTGTTTTAAGTGAAAATTTCTGTCTGAGGGATCAGAACAGATGCAGCTGTAGCTTGGCTGTAGGCAATGGATTGTTTGGTGTGTTGACTGGAAGCATGTAGATATATTTGGCCATCAGTAGGTTTCTGATATAAGGTGGTTTTTATGCTTCCGTTCGATATTAGTACAGTGTATTTCTTGTATGGATCATATCATGGTCAGGTTGATGGTGGGGTAGAAATTGCTGAAGGTCTGGTGAAATTTCTCCATTGCCTCTTTCCCATGTGTCCAAATGATGAAAATAACAGTAAATCGCAGGTGCAAAAGGGGTCTTAGTGAATGGGAGCTGAGGAAGCGCAACTCCAGGTTAGCCATGAAAATGCTGGCATATTGTGGTGCCTGATATTTCTGACAAAGCAAGCTTTGGCTTGCAAAATCTTATACCCTCAAAATCTTGTTGGTCTCTAAGGTGATACTGGACTTGACTCTTAACTGTTCTACTGCAGGCCAACGTGACTATCCTGTGAAACTAGAACTGTTTAGTAGATATTTAGAATTATTTACTTCATAATATAAATTTTTGTATGGAATGCTGCCAACAGTATATTAATGAACGTTTTGGATTTGCAATACTAAAAGTATATTTGCTGCTGACAGAAAAATTAGCAATTCATAATCTTGCCAGGGAGACAGTATGTTAATATATCTTTGTTGCAAAATAAAGTATCTGAAATTACTGCAGCCTACCCATTTTTGTACCATTAAGGCTGCAATTCTATGTATTTTACCTTAGAATAAGCTCAGTTGAATTAAGACTTGCTTCAGAGTAAACTTTTATTAAAGTGGTCTGTCTGAACCATTGAATTCAGTGGGACGTACTTCAAAGTTAACCTATGTAGGATCAGCTCACATGACAACAGTCTTAAGTATATTTACACAGAAGTAAGTGCCATTGAAATCAGTGGGTCTTCCTTCCCAATAAACGTATTTAAGGTTGGGATATAAAAACTGCTTTTTGTGCATAAATAGAGCAGTAAATAGTTTTCTTGATATATGTGACTGTTTTCATGACAAAGATTGGACACAGAAAAAAATGGTAATATCCATAGATCAAGTTCGTTGGTATAAGTTTTTGTTTGTTGCGCCATATAGCATTTAATACTAACTTGGAAACGCGCACATTTTACCAGCACAACTCTAAGTATTTCTCTGTGGCGATCCCCACCCCCAACATATTGTTTCTTGCAGTGCTATATAAATTGCAGAGCAATCCTAACCAGAGTTACAGCATTCTAATCTCATTGAGTTCAGTGGATTTAGAAGTATATAACTCTGTTTAAGACTACACTGTTAATATAAGTAGTTTGTCTCACTGTTTGCATAACCCAAAAATGCTGGTGGCAATACTAATACTATGGCAATAAAGATTTGCAAAATTGCATATTCTCCGGTGGTCCAGGAGTGGGCAGTCCTTGACTCCTTACTCCTGGGAAAGCACATCCCCCTTCCATAGGCAGGGCTGGCAAACTTTGATCCCAGAGGGGAGGGGCTTATCCTCTGATCCCCAGTTTTACCGGCCCTGCCTTCTGAGCAGGACGAAGATCCCGGAAGACACCGGAAGGTCAGAAGAAGAAGTGGAGACCTAAAGGGCAATGGGAGAAGGTACTTACCTTCCAGCCCTAAAACATATTCGAGAGCTGCAGGCCTCGAATTACAATGGATCTGGCGCCGGCAGTCCTGGGAGGCCCCCAGGCGGTTGCGGCGCCGAGAGGAACGCCTCGGACCCCGCTGGGAAGGCGGCGGTAAACTGCTCCCCCCTCATCCAGCTGCGGCAGCATGCAGCGGTTTTGGGGACAGACGCTCAGTGAAGAGCCTGGGGAGAGCAGAGGCAAGAGAGGTGGCCGAGGGTGGTGCAGAATCTCTGTCGCTGTCCCTTTCGGCATTGGAATGGAGCCCCCTCCTTGTTCCAGATTGTGGCGAGGAGGGACGTGTCTCCTGCGCAGTCTACCCAGTCGGCTGAACCATGGTAGGACTGTATCCATTGAGAACTGGCAAGGTGTGGAGGGGGGGAGAGAAAGAGGATTACCCCCCCTCCAGTTTTCTTTTATCTCGTCCATGGGTCAGGTCTCTAGCAGGGACATTTTACAGTCCTATTGCTGGGCCTTCGGGAAAGGGAGCAACAATAGATAGCCTACTTCTTCCCCACTTGATTCAGCTGATGTGGGTGGGGTAGGGCTCCATTTTGGGGCTCTGTTAGGAGAGT
>NW_015172011.1:823137-823250 GCF_001447785.1 Gekko japonicus
TCCAAAGATACAGGAAGACAAGGAGGATCCTGGGTTCTTTCCTGTAGGCTCTGACAAAGCCATTCCCAAGTGTGCCGCTTCCTGTGGCATTATATAATATCATTATGTCAGAA
>NW_015172011.1:826198-826326 GCF_001447785.1 Gekko japonicus
CGTTTTGATCCAGACAGAGTCCAGTCACCAGGCGAGCCTACACTTGGACTTTATAATCCAAGTACTACAGGGACGTGGTTGTGCTATTAACAGGGAGAAGAGGACCCTGGAGCCATCTCAAGTAATTA
>NW_015172011.1:826597-882975 GCF_001447785.1 Gekko japonicus
AGCCGCAGCACTCCCGCACGGCTCAGGAGACCTGGGGGCGGGGCTTGCCACCCTGTGGGCTGCCGGAGCAGCGCTCCGAAGGGCTCCGGCCCCAAAAGACCCCTGCTTCTAAGTGAACCCCATGGGACACATGGTCAAGACACCTGGTCGAAGCCGGAAACATCCAAGAGCATCAACTTCCTGGAACTTGGGACCATAAAGTTGACCCTGGCTCGCCTACAGCCGCAGCATGATGATGAAAGTCTGTATTACCAGACAGGGAGACATGCATTCCCAACGACTACATCGGGAAGCAATGCAAGTGATGCAATGGGCAGAGGAGCATGTGCTGTCCTTAAAGGCCACACATGTGGCAGGAAGAGAAACGTGTTAACAGAGGGACGCCTTCCAACGGATCAGTGAAAGATTTGGAAGGCAGAGGTGGATCCTTTCATGTAGAGACAGACCATCAAGTTAAAATAAAAACAACCCCCCCACAAAGGTTTATGTCCAAAACTCACATGAAAGGGGCACTAGGAATGGACGCCCTGTTCCTAGCATGGCCAAGAACTCTACTCTATGCCTTGTCGCTCTTGACTCTTAATTCCCAGAGTGGTACAGCAGGCGATAGATTAAAGAGCAGATGTGATTCTGATGGCACCCTGTTGCCCACGGAGGGCGTGGTTCCAGGACCTCATGAGCCTATCCAGACAGGATCTATGGCGGCTGCCTCTCAGATGGGACCTTCTATCTCAGGAGATGACCGTTCATCTGCAACTGGACATGCTACAAGTCACAGCGTGGAGGTTGAGAGGAGACAGCTCTAGGATATGAGACAGAGATGGTTTCCATCCTCTTGGCATACAGAAAATCTTCTATGACCAAGATATATGGCAGATCCTGACAAACATCTTCTAACTGGTGTGGAGAGCAGGGGTGGACCTGATGCGGGCGCAGATGGGAATGGCTTTTCTCCAACAGGGTCTGAGTAAAGGGTTGAGTACTAGTTCTCTAAGGCGACAGGTAATGGCCCTTTCCACGGTTGGAGGGGCTAGGAGAGGTAGGTTTTTCCCCATCACCCACACATACGGCGGTTTTTGAGAGGGCCCTCCCTCCTCAGTCCACCACAGGTACACGGGTTCTCCACATGGAATTTAAATGCAGTGCTACGAGCACTATGCAAGGAGCCGTTTGAACCAATGGCATCATGTCCCATGAAAGATATTACTCTGAAAACAATTTCTTAGTGGGGATCACTTCAGCGCGTAGGTTTTTGGGGCTGAGAGCTTTGTCCACACAGATTTATGTACCTTCTACAACGACAGGATCGTCCTCAGACCAGCCCCAGCGTTCATCCCCAAAGTTGACTCCTGGTTCCATAGATAGGACGATATGGTACTTCCCTCCTTTTCTTCAAATCCTGGCCATGAGATGGAGATGGTCTGGCATCATCTAGACGTGCGTAGGGCTTTGAGTTTTCTATATGGACAGGACCAGGAGGTTGAGAAAGACTGAATCCTTGTTTGGGTATGTTAGTCAGTTGTCCCTGGCAAAGAGTGTCTCCACTTCTGCCCTGAGCAGGTGGATAAGGATCAGTCAGGCATACAAGGTGTAGGGGTTAGTACCTCCAGTAGGGGTCACAGGGCACTCTATGGGGGGCAGTCACATCGGCAGCATATAGGGCCTTGCCATCCCTAGAAGTCACTTGTAAGGTGGTAACATGGAAATTTGTCCATTCCTTTACAAAGTACTATAGGATTGACAAACTAGCATCGGCAGAAGCAGCATTTGACAGTAGAGTGCTCTTTCAGGCCCTGTAGGCACCGGAAGTTGTGTGGCCCACCCGGGGGGAGCACTGCTTTTTTACTTTCCAGAAGTAAGGAGTCAAGGACTGCCCCACTCCTGGACCACCGGAGAATGGAAGATTTGTATTCACTTACCGTGAAGCTTCCTTCTTGGTGATCCAGAGTGGGGCAGTCCTACCCACCCTCTCTCGAAGGACACGACTACCGGTCCTTTACGTTTTGCAGTGGTTCAGCTGTTCATGAATATGGTCTAACTGATTACGTGATGTGGTGGACTGTTGCTGTTTGTTTGCTCTATTGGTTAAAATACAGGTTTGTATTTGTTTAAGCCCATGGCTGTGATGGTATTCCCCAGTTGTCTGAGGGGAAAGGAGTTATTTTTAAGTGGATTTACAGCAGCTCGGAGATGGATTTCGGTATGACTGGGGATCAGAGGATAAGCCCCTCCCCTCTGGGATCAAAGTTTGCCGGCCCTGCCTATGGAAGGGGGAGGTGCTTTCCCAGGAGTAAGGAGTCAAGGACAGCCCCACTCTGGACCACCGAGAAGGAAGCTTCACGGTAAGTGAATACAAGTCTTCCACTCCCATTATCCTGGAACATAAATTGTTACATTTAGCCATTAGATGGTGGTTGAAGTTGGCCACAGTTAGAACGAACCAAGGTTCCTGTTCAAACCAGTATCCAAAAAGACTTTAAACCAGTGGTTACAAATTCTGAGTTAACTTCTGAATGCTGAAACAGCTCAATTTTGATTACCTTTGTTATTGCTTTGACATCCAATGAAACGTATAGTTATATAAAATCCTTATAGTCCCCCCAAATGAACCTCGTATTTTTAATTACATTATACCTACCCTATCCTTGTGGCTCAAGATAATTTACAAATTGCAATTAAAACCATAAAATTTAAAACATACCAGAGAAAAACTTTCAATAACCTCCTTTCCTAAAAGATGCCTACAGTCCATATCCCATTAAAGGCTTTGGCACATAAAATGGCCTTTATAAAGAGCGTCGGTTCTCTGAAATTTCCGGGACAGGTTTGTAAACATAGGGAGACTTTCTAGGATGGGTTTTGTATGATAGGAGAAATTATCCATTTACAATGGAAGATGTCCACCATATTCAAACCCATCCCAAGAATCAGAAGACTGTAGGACCTACTTGCAAGCCTCATGGTGGTGACATATTCCTCGCCTTTCAAAGCTTATCCTAGGACAGAAAAAAGATCAGCACTATAATCAGTACTTTGAATCAGCTGTGATGTTCTACTTTGGCCAAAGTAGAATCTAAAGTGAGCAAGTTTTATCACAAAATCAAGAACATGTGATGCTTGTTACGTGACTACCTGAAATTTATTTGAAATTAAGAGAGTTGTATCACTGGACCTGCTTGCCAGTTCTTTTTTCATAAGACAACTTTTCAGCAGGGTAACTTCTACCTCTCTGTTATTTTACTTTAAAGTGCTTTTAATTGAATCATCACCAATTCATGTCATGTTCATTATATGTGACAGCAGGGGAGGACTATCATTGGAGGCTTTTGGGAAGCACTTCAGAACAATGTTCCTTGTTCTATTTAAAAAGAAAAGGGAGTTTGAAAGGTTCTGGATAATGTTTTACCCAGGAGTCACTGAATGGAGTTCTGGAGCTGCATACACCAAGACCTTGTGTTTTGGCTGGGGAAAAAATATGTAGTGCCAGTTCATAAAATACAAAGGTACTTTTTAGATATTTTCAGTCTTCTAAGGTTAACTTCAGAGAAGAACTACACATTCAGATTCAAGCAATTAAGTTGAAAATGAAGCAAAGCATTCTTTGACTGTTTTAATGAAGAACTTCACCAAGCAGTTCATGCTGTTTCCTGGAATCTCAAAAGAACTGAACTTATACTATGAAAAAAGTGGAATCAACATAAATGTGCCAAGAGTTTCCATGCAATTCTAAAAAGAGTTTTGGAATGGAAGGAAATGTTAATGGTAGTGGTGTTACTGTCAAGGTTTTGGTTTCACTTCTTTTCGTTTTGCTTCACTGCTTACCTTGCCATGTATTAGGGGGGAGGGAATTCCTGAGGGGAGTGTGTGTAGGTTGAGTGCTTGCTTGTAGTAGCCATAACCATTTCTCAAGTTGCACCCCTTGGCCTGTTCTCATGGAATTTGGCCTTGGAGACTCTTTTGCTAGGCTAGAATAGATAAGACACAGTATATCTGTCAGGGTGGTCATAGTAAAGCTAGGGGCAGAATGCTGATGTATGAGTGGGGTGTGGGGTGCATTGGGTTTTACCTATAACCTCTGAATTTGGGCACTTTCTTCAGTCCTGACTCCTGACAAAGATCCAGTTCCTGTGGTAAGCATATCTCTAATAAAGCATCACTGCCAAAAGTGTTGTGGAGAGTGTCTTAACTGGGGATCTGACAGTTACATGCAATGCAACATTTTTGCTGGTAAGAAACCCAACATGGATTATGCAATGCATGGAAACTTCACCTGCAGCCTCAGTTCATCAGGCATTCAAAATCACTAGAACATTTTCACATACTCTGTGATCGGTCACAAATTCTGAATCATGTGCACACTTCCATGTCAAAGAAAAAATGAGAGCTACCAGAAGTCCCTGTCTGTCAACAATTACTTGCAGACATTACTTTAGAGAAGAGAATTTTGGTTGCCTTTTTCCAAAAGAGTTGTTCTTGCCTGTCATTCAGGACTTGTCACCACATCTTATCAGAATTCCATGAATCCCTGACAGTCCTCTCAGGCTACAGCTCATACAACTGAAATAAAATAAAGAGCAGAATACTAGATGTTGCAGAAAGTTTCTTGGCTAGGGAAAAAGTAGTGTCATTGATCTGTGGAAGATTTCTGAGACCTGAACTCCGTCTTCAGCACTGTAGTTTTCATAAAAAAGAGCATCTGCTGAATTTGAGCAATACGAAGAATGGGAAAAATCAGGTCGGTTGGAAGCCTTAACTATTTCGAAGTGCTAAAAACCTACCTTAAAACCTTTATTAATTGCTGATGGTACCTTGTGAAATTGATGAGGCTACAGAAAACAGCATGGGGAATTAAACCAAAATGGTAGGTGCTACTCCAAACCTAGTCACTAAATATATAACACATCTTTCTGCTGAAATTGAGGGGATTCAAAAATATCTTAACACCTTTGAACTCTTCAACCTATCTCCTAGCAAAACAAATTCCAAAGATAAAAACAGTTCTTAAAGGAAGTGTTGACAGTTGAGACTGCCATGCAGTTAGCCCGCCTCACTAATCAAAGAGAAATACAGATTCTCCAGAAATCTGAGAACAAATTTCAGCTTAAGCTGGAGGATCTTGATAACACACCCAGAAGGCATAATCTTCATTTTCATAGTTTTTCGGGGGAGGGGGAATTAAAAGAGTTCCTTTCTAGAGCCACAAAATCCCTGACCAAAAGGGGGGGGGGGGTTCTTCACCCTTCTTAAGCTGAGGCTGGCTCACTTGACTCCCTCCCATCCCGTGGTGTCCCATAAACTCTGATTGGCTGACAATCACTTGGCTTTGCATGAAACCTCAATCACAAGGATTGGTTCAGAGTTCTAGAGGAGAGATAGGACTTTTAAGAATGATTGCCACAAACTCCCATCCAGGAACTGACAGAGCTCAGTGTTCACGTCTTTGACAGTAACCCCAGATTTTCGGCATATAGTAAGGAGTGTTTGGACAAATCACATTTGTATATTACACCCCACAGCACTGATGGTATAATGGTACCTTCCCAACTCTCAGTCTGCAAAACACAGGGTGTATTGATTCCGTTGTATTTATTAGTATAATATCAAAATGCTGAAGGAATTAAACTGAATAAGTTTAATCAGTTGCTATTTTATACAGAACTTAAGGAATCAAAGGTTTTCCGTGCAAACCATGAAATACTGGTTGAAATATAGAATGCTACAGAAAAATGCTTTGATTATTTTGGTAAATGTCAGAGATGTCAACAGGATACCGATGGTTACCATTTTCAGAAGAAGGATCATACTGTACCTGCATTCCAAACATGGATTTGACTTCTCAGTGACCGGTGCCGTAGCATCGTTTTCAGGATATTTATTTGAGATGACTTGAAAATATCCTGATTTTTTTGATGACTGGTAACTTTTGGCACCAAGCAAGATTATTCCAGTTGCTTGTGTTCCTTTCATGTGTACTGCTGAACATCTGACTCACAGCTTACACCAAGGGACTTGAATGTCATTAGACTCTGTATTGAAAAAGAAATAAATTCAGTAGATTGGGAAAACCTTCACTGAAGAGCGCAGCAACAGTATTTCACTGGAAGGAGCTAATGTTTCTCCTGAAAAGACAGTGGTGTTGCATAAGAAAAACATTAATGCCTCCTGATCATATTCAGAAGAGTCTGAGGATGCACTTGTATTGTATTGCTCAAATATTTTACCTTTCTTGCTTGTGGGCTGTTAGTCACAATTTTTTTTTGAAAGAAAGAAAATGGAGTAAGGCCCAGCAATGATTTTACTGTGGTTTTCTTTGAAACTGCAAGCACTGGTACCATTGCCTTTGCATAACTATTAATTCAAAAGAACTTACATGGGTTTTCATGTGTGTCAGTTGCCATTCTACTTTGGCCAAATAGACTTTGTTGTGTGTGTGGGAGTATGTCATTTGTCTCCCTAGTTCACAGAAAATAAATGTTTTAGGTCCGTTTTTCAAGTTTAGAACAGTCTGCATGGGATAAAGGAAGCAATATAGAGAGATGGATTTGGACTGCTCAGAAATTCCATTACGTAATCATGCAAGGAGGAGTAGGCTCATACCTGCCTCCATCCTATGCACTGTTACTCTAACTCTTGAACGGAGCCTGTGGAGGTACCAAGTGGATGTGCACTGGTTCTGTCAAGAACAATCGCACATGCAGAGATCCAGATCATGCAGACAGAGTCTGTGTGTATACGCTTGGTAATTTATCGTACATAGGCTTTATTTATTTATTTAAAACATTTATTAGCTGCCTTTCTTCCATACAGAGCTCAAAGCAGCTTACAATATAAATTCTAAGCCTTTTTCTAAATTATAAATAAGAGTAGTCTTTTTTTTTTGCACAATTCCATAACTTCCTTAACCAAGATGCCATTTTATGATGAAACACAAGATATATTTTTCCAGCTAAACCCTGAATCAACTGAAAATGAGAACTTCTCCTGCAGGAGCTGTTCCGCCAGGCCTTTGGTTGAGACAGCGGACGTCAAATAACATCGGTCTCCCCTGCTAAGCACCCTAGGGCGCGGTTGCTTTATCCATCAGACTGATCCTCTGCCCTACTGGCATAAGCTTGGCGTACGCAGAAATGGAACTGAATTGGAATGGCCAAGCCACCCTGAGCCATAGATATATTTAAATTTAACTAGCTGGAAATTTTAAATTGTTTTGAACTAATAGTTTAATGTCTTTTTAATCTATGAATTCGTTTCTTTTATGATATGTTGTGAGCTGCCCTGAGCCCGCTTGCAGGGTATGGCGGGATTTTAAAAAATAATCGCAATAAATAAATAAATAGAATCTTCTTGTTCCCTTAAAAAAAAACACTGCCAGGCCTACCTGTCTTCCGCCGTCCTCTGAAGTTTGCTCAATTTCATGTTCGTTGCATCGATGACACTGTCTAACCATCTCATCCTTTGCCGTCCCCGTCTTCTTTGACCTTCAATCTTTCCCAGCATCAGGGTCTTCTCCAGTGAGTGCTCCCTTCTCATTTGGTGGCCAAAGTATTTGAGCTTCAGTTTCATTATCTGGCCTTCCAGGGAACAGTCAGGGTTGATTTCTTTTAGGATTGACTGATTTGATCTTCTTGCAGTCCAAGGGACTCTCAAGAGTCTTCTCCAGCACCATAGTTCAAAATAATTTATTATTTGGCGCTCGGCCTTCCTTATAGTCCAACTCTCGCAGCCATACATGACTACTGGGAATACCATTGCTTTGACCATGCGGACTTTTGTTGGCAGGGTGATGTCTCTACTTTTTATCATGCTGTTTAGGTTCACCATCGCTCTCCTCTCAAGGAGCAGGCGTCTTTTAATTTCATGGCTGCTGTCACAGTCTGCGGTGATCTGGGATCCCAGGTACGTGAAGTCTGTCACTACTTCCACGACTTCCCCTTCTATTTGCCAAGGAGTGATGGGGCCGGATGCCATGATCTTAGTTTTTTTGATGTTGAGCTTCAAGCCCACTTTTGCGCTCTCCTCTTTTACCCTGAGCAAGAGGCTCTTTAGGTCCTCTTCACTTTCTGCCATTAGAGTGGTATCGTCTACATATCTGAGGTTGTTGATCTTTTCCCCAGCAATCTTAATTCCCGCTTGTGATTCATCCAGGCCAGCATTTCGCATGATGTACTCTGCATATATATTAAATAAGCAAGGTGACAGTATACATCCTTGTCGTACTCCTTTTCCTATGCTAAACCAATCAGTTGTTCCATATCCGGTTCTAACTGTCGCTTCTTGGCCCTTATACAGGTTTCTCAAGAGACATGTGAGGTGGTCTGGTACTCCCATCTCTTTAAGGACCTGCCATAGTTTGTTGTGATCCACACAGTCAAAAGCTTTAGCATAGTCAATGAAGCAGAAGTAGATATTTTTCTGGTACTCTCTTGCTTTCTCCATAATCCAGCGAATGTTGGCAATTTGATCTCTAGTTCCTCTACCTCTTCGAAACCCAGCTTGTACTTCTGGCAGTTCTCTATCCACGTACTGTTGAAGCCTAGCTTGTAGGATCTTGAGCATGACCTTGCTAGCATGTGATATCAGTGCAATTGTGCAATAGTTTGAACATTCCTTGGCATTGCCCTTCTTTGGGATTGGAATGTATACTGACCTTTTCCTATCCTGTGGCCACTGTTGTGTTTTCCAAATTTGCTGGCAAATTGAGTGCAGCACTTTAACAGCATCATCTTTTAAGACTTTGAATAGCTTTGAATATTAAAATGTTACTCCCTTTTTAAATTACTTTTCATGTATCTCTTAAATTTAACCCTATCTTGTAAAAGCAGTATGAGATGTGAGATATAGAGAAGATAAGAAGCATGCCAGTTTGTTGGACAAAGCCCTGTTAGGGCCTGTGTTGAATCCCCCCCCCCTTCTCTCGGTTTATTTAGCTTATCTTTTTGTTATAGCTTTTATATTAAATAAAATATATAATTAAAATAAAAAGAAGCATGTTATAATAATCCACAGCATTGGTTGTGGAATCCATCTTTTGTGACAAACTTTTAAGCTTGAGGAGCTGCACTGTTTTTTATGAAGCAGAGAACTGCACTTTAAATGTTGAAGCTCTGAAATTCAACTTTATAGTGCAGCTGCTTTATGGGTTAAAGGATGACTTCTGCAGAAAAATTGTTTCTCTGTGTTTAATCTTTGAGATGTTTAAGAGGGCTTCGAAATTAGTGGTTTTAATATCTCCCTCCAATACATAATTGTTTCTTTGTTTCCCTCTTTATTTACATTGTGGGAATTCTATCCATTGTTCCTTTACTTAGGGGCACTTCTGTAGTAATAAAAGATCTGCATGCCCATCCGTGGCAGACATAATGCATGAGAAAAGAAAGCCAGGAGCCTCAAAATTGGAGTTTCTATGAGAAACCCCTGTTTCATCTTCTCTGTGAGGCAGATTTTCCTGCCGAAACACTGTTCCCCACTCTAATTGAGCAGCCCCTCCATAGCATATTTGAATGATAGAATTATAACTTTCTGCATGTCCCACCCTGTAATAGAGAAGTTATTTGGCTTTTGACCAGACCAGAGACTTATTGTAACTCAGCAAGAGCCCTCTTATAAGTCCCTTTGTAAATGGCACTTGACACGGTGTAAAGTTCAAACAGAAAGATTGATTTTATTGAACAGGCACAGTTGAGTTAGGAATAGGGCAAGGGATGAGAAGTTGAGGTAAATGTTGTTGTTTATACAAATTATAATATTTTGAACAGGCAGTAGAGTATAGTTGACGCTTATATTCTTAGAGACTCAGTTCTTAACTGTGAGAGATTTGTTTGTCTTGGAGGCTTCTTTCAGCAACAATGTGTATTTTAGTTTCCTGGAAGTTAGTACTTTCTTCCTGTATTTAAATACTTACCTTGTGGGATTATAACTTTGCCCTTGTGCACTCTTGAGGAGTCTAACACCATTTCCCTTTTCACACAAACTAGGGGTCCCTTCTGAGTTGAACCCTCTGAATAACTGAGTAACAAATATCCTCCTCTTTCTAGGAGCGATAATCCTTTTCTGTTTGGCTAGATTGGTAGTTTCAACCTCCTTTCCAGTCTCTTCTGTCAAACCTAAACCTCAGTTCCGAAGACTGTGAATAAATGGAATTCAGCTAGGGCTGATGTTTAGACTTTAAGTTCTACTTTCTAATTTTTTCCTCAAATGTGTTGGTACACAGTAAGGGCAAAGAGTTGTGTTCCTTCACTTCCCAAGTGAACTTGTGTTTCCCTCAGACCAACACATACACTCCTCCTGACTGGCAACTGCCAAGCCAAAGTCCAAACAACTACTGACTCTCCCTGACAAGACTGACTAGACTCTTTGAATGCTCTCCTCAGCTGGTGTTGACCAATCAGAGAGAAGGGTGTGTGTGCATGGAGGCAGTAGCCTGGCAATCAGACTGTGCTTTACAGTGAGGCCTTAACCCCTACTCTCCCAGCTCTCTGAATTTGATGCACTAGGCATCTTGGTTTTGGAGGTCAGTTCGTCATAGTTGCAGAGTCAAAGACTAAGGGAATCATTTGGAACCTCCTGGCCAGCATTATCTCCAGAAACCCCCTCCCTCTGTGGTATTTGCAAAGGAAGCTAAGGTAGTGTGTTTGTGGCAGGCATAACTCATAAATCCAGCAGTCTCAAAATTGGCCAACAGCTTCAGGATGAATGTGGGAGTTGCAGTGCTCAAAATGAAGGGAATTGTAACATCCTGGTCCAGGTAACATCTGTAATGTGTCATCTATCCCACTGTCCTGAGATAACCTGGGGGAAACAGCAATAGCATTTTTTGAATTCATTTCTCAAAACAGCAATATATGGTTCCTCAAGGTTCAGTGTAAGGTGTTCTACTGCATAAATGATAATATCACCTTGTCTAAAGTGAGAGATCTGTCCCCTGCAAGCATCACCTCTGCCAACCAGTGGCACTTCCATCTTGTCTCGATTCATTCCCACATTCTTCTGCCCCTGAGAGCCAGTTTGCTGTAGTGGTTAAGAGAGGCAGACTCTAATCTGGAGAATTGAGTTAGATTCCCCACTCCTCTACATGACGCCAGCTGGGTGGCCTTGGGTCAGTCACAGCTCTTTCAAAGCTCTCTCAGCCCACCTCTAAGTTTAGCTTGCTATCTAGTGGTGCATAATGCAAAAGAGCTAGAATTTATGGCTGCCAGACAATCTCAGGATCTCTTGGAGAGCCAGTTTGGTGTAGTGGTTAAGCGTGCAGACTCTAATCTGGGAGAACCAGGTTTGATTCCCCACTCCTCCACATGCAGGCAGCTGGGTGACCTTGGGTCAGTCACAGTTCTCTCTGAGCTGCTCTCTCATGAGCAGTTCCCTCAGAGCTCTCTTAGCTCCACCTACCTTACAGGGTGTCTGTTGTGGGAAGAGGAAGGGAAGGATATTGTAAACCACTCTGATACTCTTGAGTGAAGGGCGGGGTATAAATCCAATCTCCTCCTCCTCCTCTACACACACTGCCATATGATAATTATTATTAATTATTATTATTCTGCCCCTTTCACTTGGCTACCATATCCAGACCTTGGTTCAGTATAGAAACATCCACATCTGGGGGCTTAGTCAGTAAAATACAGGGCTGAGTGCCATCACTATATTGATGTCACTCAGTCCTAAAGCGCCTGATGCTCTCATTCAGTGGATCTCATACAATCATTACAGCATTAGTGAGAGAACCAAGCTATGAGGCATACTATGCTTAAGGTGCCAAGTAACTGATTCTGTTTTTCAATCAGGAGGGGCTGCAGCCATGCTGTTTATGATGCAGTTTAATTGGAACAAATGTGCACCATGGTTAGGAAGTGGTTTGTGCATATCTCAGTGTAAAGGATTTGTATACTGCTTTTCTTCTCCAAAATCATACAAAGTAGCTTAAAAAGCAGGACGGCCATCAATCGCGGGGAACTTACGGTGACTCCATAGCGTTTTCAAGGCACAAGATGAACAGCGGTAATTTGCCATTTCCTGCCTCTGTGTAGTAACCCTGGTCTTCCTTGGTGGTCTCCCATCCAAGTACTAACCATGGCTGATTTTGCTTAGTTTCTGAGATCTAGATGAGATTGGGCTAGCTTGGACCATTCAGATGAGGGTGCATTCTTCCAGAGCCCATGCCTTTTCTATAGTAGTGGTCACCTTATGGAATGGACTGAGAGGGGCGCCATCCCTAGAGTTTATTAGAAGGTACTGCAAGGATCTGTGCCTCAGATCCATGTCATTGCATCATGGACAGGCGTTTTGTTTTGTTTGCATTATTTTCCAGTTCTGCTAGCCCTTATGCTGTCTGAATTTCGTAATCCACCTTGAATCTCAGCAAGAAAGGTGGACTGTAAATGTAGGAAATGAAATAAATGGTGATGCCACAAAGTATGTGGTTTTGTGATGCAGTCAGTAGTAGTGATACAACGTGGTGTTTGATCGTGAACTTTGGAGGACTCCCTGTAGAAATCATAAGGCTTTAAAAATCTGGTCTCTATGCCATGTCAGCACTACTAACTGCTGGACCCATATTTTTGTGGTACAGTCCATGAACATGTGTAATTTGATGCAGGATTTGGAGGGAGTCCATGTAGGAAGCCCTCACTTGGATAGCCCAGGCTAGCCGAATCGCATAAGATCTTAGAAGCTAAGCAGAGTCAGCCCTGGTTAGTATTCGGATAGACCACCAAGGAATACCAGGGTTTGCAGCATGGAGGCAGGCAGTGGCAAACCATCTCTGAATGGTTTTTGCCTTGAAAACTCTACATGGTTGCCATAAGTCAGCTGCAGCTTGATGGCACTTTCTACCACCACCACCAGGTAGAAATCATGATGATCTGTGATTGTGTACTGTGGCAGGACCATGAAGTGCTGGATCCTAAAAACACCCCCCCCCACTGCACCTCGTGGATATGAATTTATTATTTTTATTTATTATTAGATTTTTGGTCACCTCTCACCCAAGGGGTCTTGTGGCAAGTTACCACATCAAAACCACATGACATTAAAACAATATAAATAAGATAAAAACAACATAAAACAAATAACAAATATAAAATATTAACATTAAACTATTAAGCTATTAAAATATGTGGCTAGCACTGTACCACAAAAAACCCCCACCCCAAATATGTGAATTATCCTTCAAAGCCCAGCCTAAACAATTTGGCCTTGCATGCCCTGTGAAAACTAAACAAGTCCAGCAGGGCATGGGTGTTATCCGAGAGTGCATTCCACAGGGTAGGAGCCACAGCTGAGAAGGCTCTTCCCCTGGCGATAGCAAACCAAGCCATCCTGGGGCCAGCCCCCTGCAAGAGGTCCCTAGACCACCTGCAGTCTCTGAAGCGTTTTCAAGGGTTGCCCTACATAGAGGGAATTGCAGTAGTCCAATCTGGAGGTGACCATTGGATGGATCAATGTGGCAAGGTCTGACCCAGACAAATAATGTGGTGGTATTTGATGCTGGATTTTTCCAGCATGTTTTGAATCCATAGTTTGTCATGCATGTTGCTGTGCCCAAGCAGCACATCAAAGCACAGGAGCTATGATTTTGGTGGTGTAATTCATTGGCATGGCTGTGATATGTGAGCTGATAGTGAATTTCAAGAACTCTGTAAAAATCATGAGGTGTTGTCCGTGGAGAAAGATTTGAACTGTGATATGATTGTGAATTTGTGTTTCGGTTTTAAAATCATATGAATTCTCAGTGATCCATTGAAAGTCAAGATGCTACTATTGCTCACCTTTATGAAGAAAGCTAGGTGAAAAAATGTTTAGAAAAAGCCAAATGTTTTAAGAACATAAGAGAAGCCAATGTTGGATCAACCCAATGGCCTATCCAGTCCAACACTCTGTCACACAGTGGCCAAAAATACCAGGTACCATCAGGAGGTCCACCAGTGGGGCCAGGACACTAGAAGCTCTCCCATTGTTGCCCCCCCCCCAGCACCAAGAATACAAAGCATCACTTGTCCCAGACGGAGACTTCCTATCTATAAAGGTAAAGGTTCCCTTGCTCGAAAGCCAGTCGAGTCTGACTCTAGGGTTACGGTGCTCATCTCCGTTTCAATGCCGAAGAGCCAGCGCTGTCCGAAGACATTTCCGTGGTCATGTGGCTGGCATGACTAAACACCAAGGTGCACGGAACGCTGTTATCTTCCCACCAAAGTGGTACCTATTTATCTACTTGCTATTTCTTGCTTTCGAACTGCTAGGTTGGCAGGAGCTGGAACTAGAGATGGGAGCTCACTCCATCCATGCGGCAACTCGGGTATCGAACTGCTGAACTACTGACCTTCCACAGCCTGCAGTTCAGCGTCTTAACCACTTGAGCCACGCAGCTCCTTTCCTATCTATACCTTGTGGCTAATAGCCATTGATGGACCTCTGTTCCATATATTTATCCAATTCCCTCTTGAAGCCGTCCATGCTTGTAGCCACCACCACCTCCTGTGGCAGTGAATTCCATGTGTTAATCACTCTTTGGGTGAAGAAGTACTTCCTTTTATCTGTTCTAACCTGACTGCTCAGCAATTTCATTGAGTGCCCACAACTTGTATTGTGAGAAAGGGAGAAAAGTACTTCTTTCTCTACCTGTTCTGTCCCATGCATAATCTTGTAAACATCAGTCATGTCACCCCTCAGTCGTCGTTTCTCCAAGCTAAAATCGATTTATACAGGGGTATTATGATACTGGCTGATTTGTTTTCAATTCCCTTCCTAATAATCCCCAGCATAGTATTGGCCTTTTTTACTGCGGTCGCACACTGTCTCAACATTTTCATTGAGTTATCTACTACGACTCCAAGATCTCTCTCTTGGTCAGTCTCTGCCAGTTCGGACCACATCACTGTGTATTTATAGTTAGGATTTTTGGCCCCAATGTGCATCACTTCGCACTTGGCCACATTGAACCCCATTTGCCATGTTGACGTCCACTCGCCCATCCTCGACATCCCTTTGGAGTGCCTCACAATCCTCCCTGGTTTTCACCACCCTGGAGAATTCCGTGTCATCCGCAAATTTAGCCACCTCACTGCTTACTCCCAACCCCAAATCGTTAATGAACAAATGAAAAAGCATCGGACCCAGTCAATGTTCCCTCTAAGCTGAGTTAGTGTGAGCTAGCTCACAGTTTTTATAGCCTCCAGCTCACACATTTTTGTCTTGGCTCAGGCAGTATGACTCCAGAGCAAACTAACTGATGCAGTAGCCCAATCGCTCACTCACAACTTTATTGTCAGTAGCTCAGAAAGTAGAACTTTTGCTCACAAGACTCCATAGCTTAGAGGGAGCATTGGACCCAGTACTGATCCCTGCGGTACCCCACTGCTTACCACCCTCCACTGAGCAAATTGCCCATTTACACTCACTCTCTGTTTCCTATTAATTTTGAATTTTATTGGTATTTTGTATACTAACTTCAAATGTTATTGTCAACAGATTTTCCTTTCGAGTCATGTTGATAATTTCTCCCTGCAGTATGTTTGTAATATTGCAGAATTGCAAGTGCGTTTGTAGAGGGGATAGCGAAAGGGTTAAGTAGAGGTCAGAATAAACCGTCATCTTTTAAAGTTTTAAACCTTTTCTTGTTCGGGGTAACCACATAAACACAGGCAGAATTTTTCCTCGCTGTTGCTTCTCTTTATTAACCCCAAGTAAGCCAGAGGGCGGCCAATCTGGCACTTTCTGCCTGTCTTCAGTGGTTTTGACTGATGAAAAGCCTGGCTTTGGCAGAACAAGGGGGATCCTTACAAGCGAGCCTGCGTTCACCGTAGCTCATTGGCGGATTGGCAGGAAGCGATTTAAATATTAAATGAGACCTTTTAAGGCAAGATCGGCGGATGACATTTGTGAGGGGAAGGTGTCCGCGAGAGCGATGGGGGCGGGAGATGAGTTACATAGACGGGGTTAGTTTCCTGCTTGCTTCCTATTCAGCCTCCGTTCCTGTGCTTGACGTGAAAACTTTTAAGGTGGGAGGGAGGCCTCTCCTTTTTTTTAAGGTAGCCTCTCGAGATGGGAAAACCACCCACCTGCACAGGAAGAGTTTGGGATTTAGCAGAAACGAAACGTAAGACATCTGGAGTGGTTTGTTAAGTACCACGCAAGCCCCGGGGGCGGGAAACAGAGGGCTGCCCGGGTATTGCCCAAGGATCCTGGCCGCGGGGGAAATGTTCTTGTGCCTTTAAGAGCCTGCCTCTGCGTGAGGAAAGGGGCGGGGGCGGTTGTGATGTACCCGGACCTCTCCGAGTCCTAAAATAACCAACTTCCTTCCAGTGAAGTTTCTGGAGTTGGGGGACGGAGAGGGGAGGGGGAGAAAGGGAAAGCGGGCTGCTGCGTGGACAGCCTGGCGGAGGCGAGTGCTCATGGAGCCCGGAAGCAGACGGCAGAGAAACCCTTTCGTTTCTCGGCGCTGTTGAGCGGCGGCGGTCCCAGATGATTCCGGCCGGGTCGCCGTCGCCACGCTCGGTGCCTCCCCGCCAGCCTGGGCCAGCAGCTGCGAAGGGAAGGCTGGGGTCGCGCGCGGGACTGTGCCGGTGACTGACTTGCGACCGCTCACCCGGAGAGAGGTTAATGGGAAGCTGGAGACAAAGGCGATGCGAGGCCTCCTGTTGCTGCCCTGTCATCCCGGCCCCTAGGAGCGGCGGCGGCGGCGGCGGCCGCCGATCTGGTTTCCCCGGGGCAGGCGGAGGGCAGACTAGTCCGGGAGCTTCCTTAAGCGGCGGCGCCACCTTAAAGAGCCTGATGACTTTTCTCGTTACATTGTAGCAGCGGAAAGAATGTCGGCGCGGGCCGTGGCTGACGTCAGAGGGGAGCAACGCAGAGCGGCGGTGGCGGCGGCGGCCAGCAGGCAGCAGCAGCGGCGGCCCCGGCACGGCGGAGGAGGAGGCGGCGGCGGCGGCGGCGGCGAGAGCGGCCCCGCCAGCACGACCACCGCCAACGCGATCACCGCCAGCACCGCGGCAATGGCGACCGTCGGGGAGCGCAGGTCCTTGCCTAGCCCGGAGGCGATGTTGGGGCAGCCCTGGAGCCACTGGGTCGATGCTGCTAAACTTCACGGGAACGACGGTGAGCGAGAGAGAGAGGATCCCCTTTTTCTTCCGGGGGGAAGAGGAGAAGCCCCGCCTGATAGGAAAGGGTTAACCCAGCTGGTCTCCTGTGAGGGAGGGAGGCATCAAGGGGGAGCGCCAACCTTCCTCTGTCTCTAAGGCTCTGGAGGCAGGAATCTGCCCCAGACCCAGAGATTTGGCAACGAGGTGGGGGTGAGCAGGTAGGTGGAGGTTCTTGTTTGACCCTGATCAGCTCCACCCCCTAGCCTGGTTTATATCTGAGGTTTTGGGGCATGTGAGCAGTCCTTGATGTGTCACTGATGGGTTTTCTTCATAGTCATTCAGGTGAGGTATATGAGTTTAACCTCTTTTTTTAAAGCATAGATTTGAGGAATATCATCTTACATCTCACTCATCTCCTGCATCCCCCAGTAGTTTGACTGAACCCAAAGAGTGGTGGTATATTTCCAGACGCATTGTTTGCATGGAAGATGCATGCTTTGATACAGTTCTTGTTTACAGATGTCTGCTGTAAAATGTCTTGGGCCAGGAAAAAAGAAATCCCAGTAAACAAATTATTTGGTTGTTTGGGAACCAGTGCACTGACAAGTCAGAAATCCTTAAAATAACTGTCTGACAAGTAGATGCAGTTCTCACTTTTTCATCTGACATAACTTTTCTTTCACTTACATGCTTCTATGAGCCATTCCCATGGCAAAAGTAATATTTGGGCAACCGAGTTGCTTTGGTGCGTGTGTGAATGAAAACACTGAAACATAGTATAGTAGCTCATACAGGTGTGCACTGCATCTATGAATCCAATATTTCTTATGTGTCACTTAGGATTGTGGTGCACTCTGCCTTAGTCATAAATGTTTGATTCAGCATTGGCTTCTATCTAAAAGGAAACAAGTTAATAGTTTGCTTTTATGTCTCTGGCAGAGATTGCTGTTTTTACTGTTTGGTCTACTTTGAATTTTCTCCATCTTGACTGCCTTGGTAATTAGAGGTGTGTATGGGGGGAAGGGCAGGGACAGAATGTCTGTACTGCACATTTTTTGTACCAGGTGTCCTTACAGTGGATACACTTGACTTAAGGAAGGTAAAATTGCAGTGTACCACATTGTTTGCTATACAGCCGCTATTCCACAAAGATCTCATAGATTTACATATTTCCTTTTTTTTGTTGTGTTCTAGGGGCAGCCTTGGAAGAAAGTTCCAAGGAGTATGGGAAAAACCGTGAAGCGATGCGACTCTGTAGAGAAGGTGAGTATACACAGAGAGATATCCCACTGTGTAAGGAAATAATTGAAATAGACGCATTTGCTAGCAGTGTCTTGGGTAGGCCTGGATTTGCAACCCCAGCCTGTTATGAATATGAAGAGGTTGGTTTGACTCAGCAGTTGGCTTCTATCTGAAATGGTCACCGTACATTTTATTGTTTGTGTTTAGGAGAAAGTAACAGTTCAAACTGTCCCAATAAAATTAGGTGTATTCCCTGTTGAGCATTGTGAACATTTATTTTACAGTTAAACACAGATTAGACAGAATAGAGGTGACAGCTCTCATGCCCCATCCAAATGGTAATCTGGAATTCTGTATTGGTCTATATTGGACCTACTTTATGGTCATGCTTCATCCTGCATAGCCCTTGACAAGCATAGGAAGTGTTTTGGCAGCCAAGGAGAAAGGATGAATCTGTTGATGTATTTAGTTCCTTCTAACCTTTCCCTGTCAACACGAGGAATCTTTAGGATGTCATTGGGCAGATATGTAGAAAAGTACCCAAATGTGCATGACCATCTGTACCAATATATCATTTCCCCCTACATATATATGCTTTCTACAAGGTTATGTGCTGGGTGGCCTCACAAGGAAATTGGCTCATTAGTCATTACTAGTAACAAATTTAAAGGAGAGCTAAAGAGCTACACAGAACTAAAGGCTGGGGATCAGTGAAGCACAATGAGCTACTTTGCAGGTAATCATTGACACAGCAGTCTTTAGCACTGGGCTTTAACCTGCAAATAGTCTGAGTCTTGGGGGATAGACCAAGCTTGTATTGGGGGAGGTGAACCAGGGGCAGGTGGTGAACAGTTGAAAAGGAGTCTGAACTTTGGCCAAAAGAAATTTCATTATATATTGAGGTGGCATTAATAGTATCTTCACAAGGTATTTAGTTTTATAGTATTTATGGTTCACCTTTCTTAAAAAGGGTTGTGGTGATAACGAGTTAAAACACTTAAAATAGTAAAACATACGTAACTCAGTATTAAAGACAGTACCCCAGTTAACAAAAAGGCCCTTCTAAAAGCTCTGTTTTACAAAGACTGCAGAAGGACAGGAGTGTAAGCGTTTTCCTAACATGCTCTGTAAAGTTGTTCCACTAGGGAGGAGCCACAGTGTGTGTGTGTGTGTGTGGGACATCTAAACACAGGCTATGATAGATCTTCCTTATCTGCAGGAGGAGATCTTCAGAAGGCCTTGTTCAGGTAAACAGAGCTGTACAGAGCATAGTGGGGAAAAGCTGTTGTGTAGATACTAGGTCATGAAGGGCTTTATAGCTAATAACCAGTTCTTTGAATTTAACCTGGAAGGTAATTAGCAACCAAGGAAATAATTGCAAAATGGGTTTTATATGATAAACCACATGTTCCTCACAATAATTGAGCTGCAGTATTTTGCTCAAGCTGAAGATTCCAAATAGACTTCAAGGGCCACCTTACATAGAGCACATTACAATAGTCTCATCTTGAGGTTACTTTGGCGTGGATCCATGCCACCAGATTGCATGGGTCAAGCCCCAATCTCCATGCCTGGTGAAGATGGAGGCAGGCATTTTTTGCAGCAACAGTGCTGACTCAAGTAAAAACTCAAGATTCCGAAGTCAGCAAGGGTCAGTGGTACTCCATCAGATGTGGAGAATGTAATGCTATCCAGCTCACTGACCAGAATCACCTCCATATTGCCTGAGTTTGGTTTCACTTGTTCACCTTTAGCATCTTAGCCATGGCAATTGAGCACTTATTTAGGGAGGTTATGACAGCATCAGGTAGCTTAGATAAAGAAAGATAGAGCTGGGTATCATCGGCACAGTGTGATGACACCCAGTACCAAAACCATGGGTGGTATCTCCTGAAGGTCTTAGGTACAAATGAAAAAGCTTGGGTGATAAGATTACCCCACTTCCAGAGATTCAAAGTTGTGCTGGCCAGTTACCGGGAAGCCTGATAATTCTGCTTGTAATAGTAGATCAAACATGTTTGCTTCATGGTAGTTTCACAAGACACTGGTCTGCAGTCCTGATTTGCAGTGCAGCTGTAATGGAGAGCTACAGTTCACCAAAGCCAGGAAGTAACTAATTTTGCAGCACACCAGGGGAGGAGGAAGGGACTGTGAGTGAGCCTGAGGCTCCTTCTAGACTTGTTTGCATGGTGCCAGAACATAGTTTGGCATTACGTCCCAACTGTGCCTAATGACGCTCATGGCCTGCCTAGCTCATACAGCTTTGATGCTGTGGCTGTACAAGGAGCACCTGGAAAATGTCTATAAATACACTAACCTTAAAAGAGCCAAAATCAATAAACTGAACTCTTTCAGGGTAAACAAAACCCACAGAGATAGAGGGAGTGTATTTTCAGGTACCTGGTTAGTTGAGATTAATGCCAGATCAGGTTGTTTTCTAGGTGAGCTGCTATCTCACATGTTGCTTCACTGTTCATATGTGCTGTTCATTGTGGAAGTCATTGGTATTTACTTCTTTCTTACATGTACCATGGGAAGGAAGCTGTCCTGTATACCTGGATGGAAAGTGGGGGGGGGGGAGGATGGACATGAAATGCACTGATGGAAGTGATACTCAAACTGTTAATTTCTCCATGAATTATTTGGGCCTTGTGGCAGGACTGTCCATTTGAGTTAGCATCCATATCAGCACTATCGTAGTATCTTCTAGTGCTGGTTAGAATGCATTCATGTGCTCTCATAGAATGCAGATGCCTTAAGATCAGGATCATTTCTGGTTCTAAACACTCTTATCTTAAGAAACAGGCAGTATTTTTAGGAAAACAAACAACAAAACACTGCATTCAGCATGTAATTAACTCATGCTGATGGCTGCTAGGTTAGATGGCTTGAAAATATGTCGTATTCATAGAAAATAGCTTTATGCATCGTTATTTGATAGCGACCGCCTCTAAAATAGCAAGAGTCGTTATGTCAGGAGAAAGTTCTCCCCATCATATCCTGCTTGTGAGCTTTACTGGAATATCAGGCTGGCCAGTTTGACAGAGGTGCTACACTAGATGGACACATCCATTTCTTTCTTTCTTTTTCTTCTTAAGCGTCTTCCTCTAGGGAGCTTACAGTTAGAACAATCTAGCCGTATTAAAAACCAGCCTTTAAACAAAACAGTGGGCAGCATAAAAAAATGATCCATAAAAAAGAGGCAGACTATGAAAAAGCTGGTAAGAGAAACCCCCTCATTAAGAGCCTTGGTAAGAAGATGTGTTGTGGCCTGGCACTTAGAAGGAAGTAAAGTAGATACCAGTCAAGCCTCAAGGGGGAGGGCATTCCAGAGGCAAGGTGCCACCACAGAAAATGCCATGTCTCTAGTCGCCACCTGCCTCACCGCTGCACAGAGAGCAGGGCTTGAGAAGCAGGTCTTAACTGCCAGGTTGGGTAATATGAGAGGAGACAGCTCCCAGAAGCAGAGGCTCTTACCTTTTTTTGAGAGAAGCTGGACCTTCCTTATTTATTTGTTAGCTTACTTTATAGCCCACCTTTCTCACTTGAGACTCAAGGTGGCTTACGTGGTGTAAAACAATGCAGATAGCATGGGAGATCTACTTTTTTTTTTTGAAACCCCCAAGAGGGGTATTTTTATTTTTTCAATAAGACTACAAACTACAAAGAAAAATATAGGAAGGGGAACTACAACTATGGATAAAGGAAAGAAACCCACACTAACTAAAAGCCCAAGAGTGGGAGACCGCCTTTATGTTAACCTTAATAGTAGTATTAAAAGAGTTAGTAAAACAATATACTTGTAGAGTTCTTGTTTTTCACATTGTTCTATATTAGTAAATTAGTTATTATGAGAGAACTTTCTGAGCATCTTTTTCATTTCAAAGAGCCATTTATCAGAGTCCTTCTGCCTTTACTTCGGCTTTCTGTCTCTAAAATCATATATAGTTTTCATTGCTCCCGCAACCACTTTTGCAGCAGAGTCCTCATCCGTTCCCGAGGCAGCCGAGTCACTTGACTTAGTTTCTTCCTCTTTAGATTCTTCCCCCGATCCCAGCTGGCGTTTCAAGAATTCCTTGGCTTTGAAGATGGAGTCTATCTTCTCCCTTCTATCGTTGATTTTAAAGATGACACCTTCAGAAATCGCCCACCTGTACTGTATACCGTTTGTTTGAAGAAAAGTAATTAACTCCTTGTAGCTCTTTCTCTTCTGAGGAATTTCAAATGGAATGTCTTTTAAAGTCTTGATAATTGTATTCCCAAATTTCAGTGGAGTTGCTGAAGTTACCTTTAATATAGCATCTCTGGTCTGTCTTCTTGCAAATCTCATCACAATCTCTCCAGGCAGGCTATTTTTTAAAATATAATTGGAGTAAGCCCTATAAGCTGTCTCCATGTCTTTTATTATTTCCTCCGCTGGCAAGCCTGTCACTGGAGCAATAATCTCACCCAGAGTCTTCTTCAAATCTTCTTTTTCTGTCTCAGGAACCCACTGGAACCTGAGAATCATATTAGCCTTTTCCATTTGCAGCTGCAACAAACGATTTTCTTGAAGATTTTGTTTCGTTTCCACTTCACCCATTCTTTTCTTCATCTTCTTGCTTGAGGTGTCCATCTCTGTAACTTTCTCAGCCACCAGCTCCACTTTTTTTTCCGTTTCTGCCAGCTGTCGCTGTTGTGAAGCGAAGTTTTGATTTAACGAGGTCAGTTGCTGGTTAATACCATCGAGCTGATCCATCACTGGCTTGAGCATATCCGCTAACAGCTTCATGACGTCAGCTCCCTCTTCCGGCCTCAGACTCTGACTACCAGGCTTCACTTTAAACTTTCCTCGGGATGCCACCATTTTTCAACTTTGTTTACATTTTCAAATTGCTTCTCCCGGGCTCGAGGCACTTGTCAATTCGCTATTTGCACTCAAGTAAGTCTCTCAAAATACACACGCTGTCCTTGCGCTTCAGAGGTATCCCTCTTTGCGCTCCGCTTTTCCCACGGGGAGGGGGGGTGCCGTCTATAAAAGTTCGTTTACTTAGAACTCACGTTCATTGTTGGTCACATTCCTGACCTCGCTCATATCAATCGTTGTTCTGCTCAGTCTCCCCCGCTTGTCCCGATCGGGTTAGCTTGTGCC
The DNA here is from genome assembly GCF_001447785.1 of Gekko japonicus. Taxonomy (NCBI): domain Eukaryota; kingdom Metazoa; phylum Chordata; class Lepidosauria; order Squamata; family Gekkonidae; genus Gekko; species Gekko japonicus. Next base: position 850,040 of record NW_015172011.1, read on the forward strand.
CTAAGGCCACTCATCGGTAGGACCGTCAGAGCGGAGAGAAGCCTCAATTCTCCGGCAGCAAGCTGTCAAAGAGGCTATCCCTCAAAGCTCTCTGGCCTGGAGCCTTTCACAAAGGCTCCGTGGGAGTGCCACTTGAGGTGGCCCCCCTCCATGCCGATGGTGTGCTAATCACCTCCCCAAACTCTGGGGAGAGCGACCGCCATCGCCAATCCATAGACCGGAAGTCCAGCATGGGAGATCTACTAAACCATCTAGTACTGCTGGGATTACAAAATTAAAAACAGTGTGAAGCAGTATTAGATACGCTAATGTAATTTGTCAACTCTTGTTTCATCTCTCCATCTTTTGGGGTTTGGTTTTGCGTTTGAGATTCATTTTCTTGGGCCTTGTTTTGATACAAATTGTTTCCAGGTTGTTTATTAATATTTAGCATCCGTGTTGATTTTAGGATGGTTTGGAGTGCTTCACATCTTTACAACAACCCTCTAATGTAGGATCATATTAGCTCTGGAAAGCAAATGGGGGTGGACTAAGGCTGAGAGAACAGGTTTGCCTAAAGCCATTTACTGAGATTGTGGCACAGGTGTGATCGAAACTCCCTGGTTGATAGTTCTGTCTGTTAGTCACTGTGGTATACCAGTTCTGTGTGTTTAATGTAATGTATCATGGCAGTGTTATAGCAAAAGCTCTGATTTCCTGGAACTTAAAAGAGCACCAGAGGTTGCAAACATAAACACTTATATGACAGTTTGAATTCTCTGCAGCTTGATAGAGGCAGAATATGTATACGTGGAGTAGCATTTAGGACTACGCTTGAAGCAAATGTAAAATTCATTTAGAAATGAAATCCAGAAAAACAGTCTTGTCCGACAAGAACGTAAAATGAAGTAAATGTATCTGTATGAGGTTAGAAAATAAAAGTATAAAATCATAGTCCGAAATGAATTTTAGTGGATGTGTTTTTTTAAAATGGCTATTTTTAACTGTAACTGAAAATTGAACAAAGAGCTCTTTGCCTTTGAGCACATCTTTTGTAGCTCAGCTTGCCAAACTTTTGTGTAAAATATTTTATAAATAGGTAGGTAAAATAGGTAGATTAACTGGCACAAAACTAACTTGTGTTTAATATATTCATTCACTTTTTTCCTTTTGCATCCATCATTTTAAACAGTAGCAAATATATAAAAGAACACAGATTTAGAGAGCTCTGTCTGCCCCTGGCTCTTCTGTTGTTTGCAGCTTTTAATATAAATGCATTGGCATTACAAGCATACTCTTCATGCATCTGATGAAGTGAGCTCTGTCTTACAAAAGCTTTCACTGGAGTAAACTTTATTAGTCTCTGAAGTGCTGTTGGATTTCTGCTTTATTAGAGAGCCAGAAAGACATAATTCTGTATAAATGTACGAATCTCCCTATACAGAAGAGTAACTTGAAAGTTCAGCATGAAATGGTCAGTCAGCTCAGTTTCACTGCATGGTTGTTGTTGTTTTTAAAAAAAATACTTCCTGGAAAAGGTTTTAAGTAGCAACATCAGCTTGCTTTGGCACAGTTTTGGGCATTAAAACAGGTTCCTCGTGTTCTTTCTTCTATCATAATTTATGTAAAGATTAGTGATAATGGTGTATGTATAAAACTGTTTGCAACATATACCTACAGAAGCTAACCATTGAGTTTCAGGATTCCTCCCCCACCCCAGTAATACAAGAATATTTTGGCATGCCCTGAGCTGGATAGTCCAGGCAAGCCCGGTCTCAGAAGCTAAGCAGGGCCAACCCTGGCAAGCACTTTTTTAAACATCCAGAATTCAGCAGAATTTCAAAACTGTTGTTCAAATGTAGTTCCTTTTTTGTATGTATATTTTCATATATATGTACTCATGCTGCGTTAAAGCCCTGAATTCTGTTCTGCTAAAGATGTTTTTGCCTCAGTTCTATTGAAGTGAATGGCCCTAAGTAATTAGTACTATGTTTAGTGTTCCATTAATTAAAATTGGATATATATCATTTCTGGAGGGTTGTTTTTCCCCGCTTCAGTGTGATTGTGGCAAATCCAGGACCAATACATGTACTTGAGCATATGGAGAAACAATAGTGTTTTGGGGGTTTCTTTTTGTGAAAAAGCTTGTGTGGTGTGGTTTCTAATAATGTCTGCTGTAGTCCCTGGTTTAAGTCTTTGCTTCTGCCACAGACACACTGGGTGATCTTAGGCAAACTATTCTCTTGGATCCCATAGAGGATTTTCACAGAGAGAAGGAGGGGGAGGCATTTTTGCTGAGTCTCCTTTCCTGCTGCAGACTTTCAATTCCCCCTACTGTTCCCAGTGATTCTGGGGTTTCCTTTTCCCAAGGAGTAGCATTTTGGGGTATATTTTGGACTGCAGTAAGGGGGAGGAGATGAAGAAGTCCCACTCCATAGGTAGATATTCCTTCCCTCCACGGAAGTCTCTGGTAGATCCAAGGCATTGTCTCTGTTTAACATGTGCAATATGACGATGATAACAATGAACTACTTCTTTGGTTTGCTGTAAGAATTACAGCAGGATTGTGATTATTTTTATGCATATCCACCTATCTTCTATCATTCCCAGGGGGTCTCCCATCTAGGCACTGACCAGACCCATACTCGCTTAGCTTTAATATGGTTACTGTGTCATCTGCCTGGGACCTACACTGATATTAAGAATAGTTTTCAGAATTGTAGTGGTTGAGAATTGCAGCTGTAATCATGTATGCAATTGCATTGGATGGGGGAAGCTGCTTGTTTATGTGAGAGGACCTTTAAGTAGGAGCGCTGTGTTGATCAGGGTTCTCAGAGACCACCTATGCATAATCACAGTCTGCATGCATGGGGCATCTTCGGTAAAAGGGACTTAAGATGATCAGTGTAATTTTCAGGAGAAAGAGGAACTGCTTTGCAAAGTATATCTGAGATCTGACAAATACTTATCAGAGATCTGACAAATAGCTTATCAGCCATTCATCATTTGGCTTGGAGTATGGATTTTCAGCTATTTCTTGATCTCATTGTGGTTTCTCTTACTTAGTGTAGTTTCTTTAGTCTTACTGGAGTGTATTATGCAAAGCTTTGCCACCAGCCTAACCAGTGTTTCCCTGTCCACAGTAGTGTCCTTGTTGGCTGCACAGTTGCCCTCTTTAAAGACAGCAGAGTGACTTGCCATAGTTCCAATGTTTGCGTCTATTTCCATTACAGTTGATTTTTAGGGTTTTTTGTCTTGATTCTAAGTAAAGTTTAATTTTCCAAGCAGCAGCCTATAATACAATACAAAGCAAAACAGTGCAGTAGAAACAAACAGGAATGGGGTGAAGGCTTCTGAATGCAAAACAGGTCTCTCTCTCGCTTTCTTTTTCTGCTGGTGGATCATTTTCCCAGCTCTAGGCTAAAATCCTCAGGCTACGGGTCCTTTAGTTCATTTCTCTGGGCATGATCAGACTTTTACTGTCTATAGTAGAGGAGAAACAAATTCAGCCAGGTCTAACTAGCCAGCTAGTATAGTGTTTCCCATTTCCTCAGTTCAAGAATATAATTTATTTAATTGTTTAAACTATTTATTAGCCGCCTTTCTACCTTGCAGAACTCAAGGCGACTTTGCAATATAAATAAAACAACAGTTAACAACACACGTAAAAGATGGTTTAAAGTCTCAATTAGGACTGCCGATAAATAAAAACTAAATTAGTTAAATGCAATCCCAAATGACACTGTCCTCCACTGCCTCCTGAAGATCAAAAGTGAGGGGGCCAGGCATACCACCCTGGGGAGGCTGTTCCACAATTGTGAGGTTGCTACTGAAAAGGCCCTCTCTCATGTGACCACCAGCCAAGCTTCTTTGATTGGTGGGGCAGCCAGGAGCGCCTCTCCCTGTTGCCTTATTCCCAGACTGGAACGTATGGGGGAAGGTGGTCCTTCAGATACCGTGGTCCCAAGCCATGTAGGGCTTCCAAGGACAAAGCTAACACTTTGAATCAGATTTCGGAATATGGTCTCAATACTCAGTTCAGCACATTATCCACTTCGCCATGCTGCCTTGCTATTATTTTATGTGTTGTCTAGTGGCCAGTAAATACTTTCATTGCACCATAAATGCTTATGGAATAATGAGAAAGTATCTTAGGGACTAACTTTGTAACTGTAAAATAGTGCTGCAATTATATTTTTACATAAAATTGTGTGCCGTTTTTTTTTCCTGGATGGGAATTCAGAACATCATCGTCCAGTTACTTATTTAAAGTATTCATACTTTACCCTTCTGATCGTCTCTGAGTGGCTATCAGCAAGAATTAAAAAAACAGTACAATATCTGCAGCTCAACAATGTTAAACTAAACAAACTTATCCCACTATCAATAAACAAAAAATGTACCCCCTTCAGAACTTTTACAGTCAGCTACAGTACAGTTTTGTCAGTCAAATGATATTATAATACCTCTGCTTTTTTTCAGAATTCCTTAGTCCAGAAACCCTCAGCAAAAAGTCCTCCAGATTAGCCAGGTTTTACAGGCTTTCCAGGAGACTAAGAAGGAAGGAATCTGCTGTATTGCCTCAGGGATGCTATTATGTAATAAGGGCGCAACCACTGAAGGAGCCTGAGGCCTGCCAGATTCCCAGTGAGGAAAAGTTGGTGAAGAGATTGTTGGACTGATCTAAGTGGGTCACAGGTTTTTACCTAGAGAGGCCATTCTGCGTGAGTCCCAGGTCATGAAGGGTTTAGGAGCAATGCTCCCTCTAAGATGTGGAGTCTTGTGAGCAAAAGTTCTACTCTGTGAGCTACTGGCATTAAAGTTGTGAGTGAGCGATTTGGTTACTGTATGAATTAGTTTGCTCTGGAGCCCTCCTTCCTGAGCTAAGGCAAGAATCTGTGAGCTGGAGGCTAAAAAACTGCGAGCTAGCTCACACTAACTCAGCTTAGAGGGAACACTGCTTACGAGACAGTAAATTTTGAGTGGAAGCTGGAAATAAATTAGAAGCTAATGCACTTGCATCAGCATTGGTGCTAAATGCTCGTATCATCCTACCTTGAAAATCAGATGGGCAGCTAAACCTACATCTTGTATCAGTTGAAGCTTACTTGCTTTTTGACTTTATTTTTACCCTGCCTTCCTCCCCAGTAAAGAAGCAAAGCAACTTATATGGTGGTTATGTTTTCCATTTTATGGTTAGGCTGAGAGCATGTGACTGGCCCAAGGTCACCCAGCATTCTTCCAAGGCAGAGCAGGGAATTGAACCTGTGTTTCCCAGATCTAGTCCAACTCTCTAGTCACTACAGTGCCCTACCTTCCAGGTTTTATTTCAGGACAGCCCCACGTAGAACATGTTCTAGTAAACCCAGCCTACAGACTATGGCATACACATCTCCATTTCCAGATTGGCTAAATCTAGAAGTGAGGACAGTTCCCTAACCAAGTTCATTAGGACAAAAAAGGACTCTGCTATAGCCTTGACTTCCTTCTCAAAAAGCAACTGTGGTTCTAATTTAGTTTACGAAGGTAGCTGTGTTGGTCTGCAGTAGGAGAGCTAGATTTGAGTGGTTCTAGTAGTACCCAATGCTGTTTGTGCTCAGGAAGGCCACTCCCCTCTGTTTCAGCTTGTTCTGCCTTATCTGCATGGCCATTGCATCCATGCATTCATTTAGGATAAATATTTATTTACTAAATTTAGATCCTTTCCGTCTGCAGTGTCCTTAGGGTGGCTTTGCAGCAACAACAAAAAATAAAAAATTAAAGCAACCAAGTATGAAATAACAAAAACAACAAAACCATGTAAAGTAGCAGAAACCAAAAACTGAAAAGCCCATCCAAACCTTAAAACTATAGTATTATCCTACTTAACGTATGTAAGATCCAGCTGCAGTAGAACCCACAGAATAAAATCGGGCATAAGAACAACCCCTTGAGATTTATCCCCGTTAGAAGTCCATCTGGAAGAGAATGGCCTTTACTGATTTCCGGAAGGCTCTCATTGAGGGGACTGATCATGTCTTTGTAGGCAGGGCATTCCATACTTTGGGGACTTCTGCGGAGAATGCCCTTTTCTGTGCACTGACCACCTCAACTCATGTAAACGGGACATAGGCAACCAAGGCCAGGCCCACCGTTTCCAGGAATGATTCACAGCTGGAGTGTTGTTAGCCTTTTGGGGGGTAGCTGCACATGTAGTATTCAGTACATTTGACGGTCCCGCCAGCAGGGCATATAGCACCCTCTCGGTCAGTGATATGCTGGAAAAAGGGCCCCCGGGGGAAGGCCACATTTCTGATCCAAATCGAGCCCCTGCAGCACTTGGGAACTTAGTTCCCAGCAGCTGCCATGTGACAGATCTAAAGGAAACTCACTAAAAACAAAATGGCCTTTTTAATGTATTGTTTGGCCCTTAGGTGTGAGATCTTGCTTGACTGTCCACTGAGTTACCAGTGGAGTTAAAATATCAATATTGGTTCAAATCAGCCCTAGCTGATTTGAGTGGGCCCTAGCCTTGCCCACTCAAAAGAGCACTTCCTCACCTTTGCTAATTGTAGGGGATCATACGCTGTATAGACTCTTGGGTTGAAGAAATAACATTTTAAAAAGCAGTTAAATCATGTTGTACTAGGTTGATGGCAAAGGCACTGATTTGATTATTGGCTTTAGATAGTTTTATCAATCCTGGTTTTTTTCTGAGTGCAGAGAGGTTCATTTCCTCTTGGTTAAATGATGCTGATGCTGCCTTTGTCAATGTAAACAGCTGTGGTGAGTTTGTAGATTGTCGCTGAATAATACATCAGATTATTATCTTTCCCTCTTATGTATTTTTTTAACTTTTTTTTTTTTTGCGTCAAAAGAGTTAGCACATGTCATAAGTTTTAGGGCATACTTCTAGTTTCCTTGCTTGAAGTCAGACTTTGATTGCAATATCTCAAATGCCAGTTTGAAAGGAAGCTGCATAGAATATCACTATTGGCTAGAATGCTTTCCTCTTTAGTTAGCAAGTTGGCAGGGTGTTTGGGTGCTGCTCTTACTGCTGGACAAAAGTATTGCAAGACATTGCGTTCTTTCATGGAAGCTGAGGAAATCCCAGGAGAGAGTGCTAAAAATAACAGCAGCAAGTGAGGAATGAAAAGCAGGAGCCAAACACTCACATGTGTTTTCAAAATGTATATACTCTTTAAGTGTCAGTTGCTGATCCCTGTTTGCCAACATTACCCATAAGGTTGCACCTGAGATTCACACAGCATCTTCGAGGCTTAATTTGACAAAGGTATGCAGCCATGCCTAGCAAATTTACTGTGTTCGTTTTTTGGTTCTGGCAGAAAGGGAGAGCTTATGGGAAACTGCAACTTTATTTTCTTGAACAGGTTTAACTGCCTGAATTAGGAAGCGGCATAGAACATCCTAATAAATTATGACTTCATTGTTAAGAGCCCTGAAAAATTGTGCCTTTTTTCCTTAAAAATTTCAAGATAATCTTTTAATCTGCATATATGTTGGGTGGTGGGTGGAAGCAAACAATGTTCTGAAAGCTCTGGCTTGGATCCCGTTTTGTGCAAGTGGAGCAGTGCTTACAGGAGCAAACTTTCTTGTCGTCCCCCCCCCCACTGTAACCAGCTGTGCTTCTGGGAAGTGGTGGAACCCCAGGAACAGTTGGGGCCAAAGTGGGGGGTCTGCAGCATGGCATGGAAGTTGCAAAGATCCTTCCCAGCCACTCACCTTTCTTTCTACCAACAGAAGGGCTTTCTGCTAGAAGAAAACAGAGGGTTAAGGCCACTGATACCAGAAAGACAATATGAAGAGACAATGTAATTTGTGTTAACTTTCTGAGGGGTTTTGGTGTATTTTTTTGGAGAAGTTGGTTCTTGATTTTGTAATTCTTTGAACTGGCACCTGTGGAGCTTATGGTGACCCCTGTGATGGAAGACTCTGCTGGCATCCTTGGAATTATATATCAATTTATTGGCTTGGTTTCAGTGATGCAGAAACATAAATGGACTAGGCACAGTTCCACTTGTGCAAAATTTTGTATAATAGCAAGTGCTTCCCCCCTATATATATGTATTAGAGTGCCGAGAAATTGGTTTCATGAAGTCTAGCACAAGTGAGGATACAATAAGATTGCCTTTGGGCAGGTAGCTATTGTGGTCTTTTTCTTGTGCTTCCACTTATGAAGCAGGCAACCTTTTATGCAAATTTGGATGTCATGAATTAAGAACAAAGCCAGTCCGTGAAGAAACAAGGAGCAGAGCATTTTGAATTGACAGACGCATGTAGTATAATAGCATGCCTTCAATGAAAGCATTTGGTTAATGTCTAGAAGTATTTCATCTGTAAGTCAGTCTGTTTTATCTGTTGTTGAGTCTCTTGCTGTAAGCCAGAGCTGTGTCTACAATACCATATACTATGGGGCTCCTGTTTTGTTTTTTCTCTGCTTTACTTTTCTGTCGATACAGATGTTAAAATCACATGTTTTTTGCCTTGGCCAAAATTGCTTAAGGTAAATAAGACTGACTAAATTGATACAACAAACCATTAGGGTCAGTTCTAAAGCTGCTTAGTTCAACTTTATGCAAACCAAGGAGAGAGATCACGGGGAGGAAGTGGAAAAGGAAACAAACAAGTGTGATATATTATGCCACAAAAGTCTCCAAAGACTAGAAATTTCTTTTTCCAATATTCAGTTTACTGGATGCAATTCAAATGCCATCAACACCAATGGATCATGCATATCATCTCGTTTCGTGTGCAACTTTGTCAAAGTGAATAGCGTTGAAATATAAGAATAGCGTCGAAATACAAGATTAACCCATTTAACAAACTCACTGGTAGTATTTCATAGTGACATTCTTCAAAATCCATCAGTGGATTTTGAAGAATGTCACTAATTTAGAGATGTAAAATTTCTGGAAATGTTGAAGCTCGGAAAAACCCTCAAATTTTCTGAAAAATTGAAATAAATGCTACATTAGCATTTCTTTTGTCTTTTCTAGATTGAAAGTCATTCTGTTACTTTAGGAACATAAAATATGACTACGGACATTTTTACTTGGCATGAAATTATCACAACTAGCATATTAAAAATATAGTGTATCCAAACAATTATTACAAACAGAATACCCACCCACATGCAAAAACAAAACTGAAACCTTTTTATTTTCGTCTGGCAATAGCACCTCCTAAAGGAAGAAATGCATCTTGTTCTTGCATTGGAGAGTTCAGTTTGTAACCTAGGACTTGCTTGTCCTCAGTGCACAGAAATTAGATCAATCTGATACCATATAGGTATATATGATTTGGAAAATATTTGAACACCTTGTCTTAAAATATTTTATTCATCATGCTAAAATAAAACGTTCCATAATAAAAAAAAATTCTTTTCTTTTTTCAATTTTTCCAATTTTTCGAAAAAAACACAAAAAGGCTTCAGGAAAAAAACGGAAAAACCCGGTTTCCCCCCCGAATTTTCCCGGGTTTTTTTCGGGCCTTCACATCTCTAGTCACTATGAAATACTACCAGTGAGTTTGTTAAATAGATTAATCTTGTATGTCGACGCTATTCACTTCGACAAAGTTGTACACGAAACGAGATGATATGCATGATCCGTTGGTGTTGATGGCATTTGAATTGCATCCAGTAAACTGAATATTGAAAAAAGATAGTTCTGCTTTATGGCATAGATCTGAAGTGTTGATTTGATAGTCCCACTTCAGGAAAAGTAATCTCTGAATTGTTAGACTAAAGAGCTTCAAAGGTTGTTAGGTTTATAAGCATCAGACCAAGGACCAAATTTAGATTAGCGATCTCTGTGCATCTTAAAATATTTATTTATTTATTTATTTTTACATTTATATCCCACCCTCCCCACTGGGCTCAGGGCGGCTAACAAGTGCAGGACAACAGCCATGCCAAAGGTAAAAACATATAAAAACATATAAAAACATAATAAAACATTCAACATTAAAACCACAGTGCTCATTCTGTTAGGATCCATTACTAATGTCCCAAGTCTGAGATGGTAACTCCACCGTTCCAGATGATACTCCCATGAAGTACGTGTCCAGTGCCGATGACCACAGATCTTCTACAATTTCCAGATTCTTCCTCAGGCCTCATTGATGCCTCCTTTAAGAAGCCTTAATGGTGGTGGTATAATGGGGTGGCGGCTCCTACTCAAAGGCCTGGTGGAAGAGCTCCGTCTTGCAGGCCCCGCAGAATTGCATAAGGTCCCACAGGGCCCGGATTTCCCCCGGGAGCTCATTCCACCAGGTAGGAGCCGCCACCGAAAAAGCCCTGGCTGCAGCTAGTTTAACTTCCTTGGGCCCCGGGATGACCAACAGGTTTTGAGCCCCGGACCGTAGTGCTCTTGGGGGAACATGTGGGGCAAGGCGGTCCCTCGTACTTACAGATCAGGAAACTTTGTAAAAAAAAAGAGAGAGAGAGAGTGAGTGAGTGGAAGGGGGGACTTTTGGTTTAGCTCTTCTGAAGAACAGAAAACATCTGTGCTTTCCAAATACAACAAGCATTAAATTAGCATATGCACCAGCCAAGTAAAATGATTCTGAAAGGAATCTCTCAAGAAAAAACAACAACTAATTCTGACAGGTTTTTTTGCTGGCATTATTAATAGCTTGCTGTTTGTTCCTGCTTTTTGAGCCACATGGGAGAGCATTTAAAGAACACATTATTTTGCTTCTGTGCCAGTAAGGCACATCAGTAAAGGTTAGTCGTTCTCAAGTCCTCTATGAATTGTCATGATCATTTGATGGAAGATGAGACATACGCAGCCAATATGAAAAAAAGCTGTACTTGTTTTCAGTAGCCTTCTGGTTGTTCAGCAGTTAAGCTGAGTAGTTTCTCAAGCTTTTCCTGGATGCACAGGACTGAACTTTTTTTAAACTCGCCTTTGACAATGGTGCTCAACACTAGCACAGATTTTAAAAAACATTCAATTCTGGCCCCGGTGTGGCCTGAACATGTGGTGTATTAATTGATCATACGGACATTGCTGTTGAAGACCATTGAAGTCTCTAGAAAGAAATGCCTCTTGGATGTTGCATCTTCTTCTGTTCTTCTAGTTTCAGTGGGTGAGTGGGGTCATGCTGCCATAACTTCTTCTCCACCCTTCTTAGTACAGTTGTTTGAATAATGGCTCTTCTAGATTGTGAACCAATTATAGAGGTGGGAGAAAACACATCTTTTGGGTCTTGGTATATGCAACTGATGTGGAGGAGTTAATATTTCAGTAGGTGTTTAAAGCTTATGGTATCGATAGGGTTTGAATAGTGCAGTCCATAGTACCTTCTGCAGGATGTTAATCAGATAATAAATTACTGTGGACAGGGGCGGCCAATCATGTTGGAGGAAGATTAATAGGTGTTAATGTTGCATGGTCTCTGACATGCTTTCTGGGATTTCTGAGGAATGTATCCTAAAGTGTGTAGCATCATGGAGACAGGGCTTTGTGAGTGACTTCTAAATGTGAGGCGCATGGAATTTTTCCTTGTGGGTTAGATTTTGAGAGGACCAGCCAAACTAGTCTGAATCTAGTGATCATTGTTAGAAAGAAACCATAGGTTTCACTACCACTTAGGTAGACATGAGCTGCAGATGCCAATTTAAATAATGTAGCTTGAGCTTTCCGTGTATAAACTGGTAGAGCAGGATGAACTTGTTATAAACAGTCCAATCCAAAACTGTTCATGTACAACATGTGTGGGCTATCCTGCATTAGGCAGACAAAATCTTTTGCTGTAACCGTATTGTCACTGCAAGTTGTTCAAGGAGAATGAGGATTTTTGCAGATGAAAGTCAGGAAATATTCTGAAGGCAACAGGAAATGCAAGTCAGGCATGGAAGTGAAAAAGAAAGCATAGATTGTACTAATCTTTTGTAATCAGGGATAGGACAGGAAAGCAAGCTGTATAAGATGTAAATGGAGAAACTGATTCAGTTAGTTTCTGGTTGGAAATCTTTTTTAAAAAAATCCCACAGCAGAGGAAGAAATCTATAACTGTATTCCATCCAGAGGATACAGGAGTAGGGGTGGGAATGGTTAGTGGCTGTTTGCTTAGAGGGAGGAAGAAAGCCATCTGCTAAACTTTACCTAGTATCCCAAAAAGTATCTTAGCCACCTGTGGCCACCATCTGCAGATATCTAAATCCACAGATCAGGGCCACATGGAGGCTAAAGAGATTTTTCTGTACACTTGGGACACCCTCCAGGTTTGCAGAAAAATCTGAAAATAAAAATACACCGGGGTGGGGTTAAATCCCCCGAAAAGTAAAGTTTGTCCAGAGAACACACTGCACTTGTCCAGAGAACACTCTTTCCTTACCTGTGTGGTGGAGCCTGGGAGCTGCTGCAGGCTGTCCAGGAGCTGTTCGGAGCCCTACTGTGGCAGTGGCAGATGGTGGGAGTTGCTCGGGGCCGTGCTGTGGCAGGCATTGGGAGCCACTCCAGGTTCAGAGCGACTCCCAGACACTGCCACCAGGCTTCAAGGCCGGTGGTTGGGCGGGATTCACAAAGTGGGGGGGGGGCTACTTGTCTTATATTCCAATAACAAACTATCTTTGGATACTTAAATCTGGTGACTGGAGCAGTGCAGGCAAGACAGATCTTCCTGCAAACCTGAAAAGGGCTCTAGGTTTATGGAAAATATGAAATCTAAAAAAGAATACACTGGGTAGCTTAAAAAATCCAAAAATGATAAAAGACGCTCCTGTAGGTTTTAAAAAAGGATTCTCTCCGTGGCTGTTGCTAGGCAACCACAGATTCCAAAGCTTGGTTCTGTCAGTAAAAGGTAGGGGGACAGGGCAGGGCCTATTTTGGCCTTTGAGGGAGGCCACCTTGGGGGCAGGCCTGGCTAGAATTGCCACCTCCAGGTTGGGAAGTTCCTGGAGATTTTGTGGTGGAGTCTGAGGAGGGCAGGGTATGGGGAAAGGTCTCAGCCATATATCCTCCAAAGCAGTAATTTTGCTTTGGAGCCATATATCCTCCAAACCAGTAATTTGCTTCGGAGTCCATCCTCCAAAGCAGTAATTTTCTCCAGGGGGACAGATCTCTGTTGTCTGGATTTCAGTTGTAATTCTGGGAAATTGCCAGGTCCCACCTGGAGGTTGGCAACCCTGGACCTGGAAGCAACCTCTGGGTGACTTGATAGAACCCGACTTGCATGACTCATCTAGGCCTGGCTGCTTGCTGCTGTTCATCAGCAGCTACCCTATGAAAGCCAGTGTGATGTAGCAGTTAGAGCCTCAGAGTAGGGTCTGTAAGACCCATGTTGGAATCCCCATCTCGCTGTGGAAGCTGACTGGGTGATTTTGGGACAGTCACATACTTTCAGCCTACCTCACAGGGTTGTTGTGAAGATAAAAAGGAGAAGAGAATAATGTAACCTGCTTTGGTCCCCACTGTGGAGAAAGGTGGTGTATAAATAAAATAACAAATATAGCTGAAGATGTGAGGCAGATAAAAGGTAGGTTGGTGAATGGCTGAGAAGGAGAGAATGAGGCAAGGAGAGGATATGGGGACTGCCAAGAAGAGGGAAAGCGGACATAGTGTGGGGAGGAGAAAAGTGAGATGCAACCCCACAAGTCCTTGATGGTTCCCTGCCATGCAAGCGGGCCTTGCCCAGTGGCTGGCACCACACCACTGGGCCACAGTTTTCCTTGGTAGAGGCTGCTGGGGGTGGTGAGAGGGAAAGCTTAAGACAGAGGGGGAGATAAAGGTAGATTGGCTGTTGGGTGGGGAAAGGCTTGCCAATTCCACATTAGGAAATGTTTAGAAATTTTTTTTGGGGGGTAGAGTTTGAGGAGGAGGGGGACCTCAGAAGGGTATAATGCCATAGACTTCATCCTCCCAGGAAGAATTAGTGTTACTAACCTCCAGGTGGGGACTGGAGATCACTCGGAATTACAACTGCTCTCCAGATGACAGAGATCAGTTCCCCTGGAGAAAATGGCTACTTTGGAGGGTGGACTTCAGGGCATTATACTCAGATGAGGTTGCTTCCCTCCCCAAACCTCACCTTCCGAAGGCTCCACCCCCAGGGATTTTTCCGCCTGGAGCTGGCAGCCCTAAGGGGAACTGATCTCTGTAGTTGGGAGATCTGTTGTTATTCCAGGAGACCTTCAGAAGCACCCAGATGTTGGCAACCCTAGAAGGAGAGAAGGAAGGAGGGAAAGGGGAGACACTGTGGGTGCTTTCAGGAAAGGGAAAAAGGAAACAGTGGGAGAGGGGAAAGTGAGATGCCTCCTGCAAGTCCTTGCGGGTTCCCACTTGTATTTAGGATAGACCTCAAATTGTGGCCACTGCCAGGACTCATCGAGTGTCTTGGACATAAAGGTTTCTTTTTCCTACTTGGTCACAAAGGCACCAACAATATTGTGAGGTAGGGCATCAAGGTGATTGAAGTCTTCTGCAGTATCAGGCAAAGAGATCAAGTTCTAGTTAAGTGTGCGGACTCTAATCTGGGAGAACTGGGTTTGATTCCCCACTCCTCCACTTGCACCTGGCTGGATGACCTTGGGCAAGCCATAGTTCTGGCACAGCTGTTCTTGAAAAATACCAGTTTCTGTCAGAGTTCTCTCAGCCCCACCTACCTAACAGGGTGTTTGTTATGGGGAGGGGAAGGGAAAGGAGTTTGTAAACCACTCTGAGACTTCTTCTGGTAGTGAAGGGCGGGGTATAAATCCAAACTCTTCTTCTTCTTCTGTCCTTCCTGTCTAGAAGCAAGATTAGGTTCAAATGACCTGGAGTTCTTCCACCTCAGTAGTACTTTGTGAATGGAACCCTTTCTTCTTATATTCCCACTTTTGTGTGTGATTGTATCAAAAGGAGATGGTTTCTTAAAATGCATGTTTTGGAAAGATGGTCTTCCAAGAGCTCTTTAGATTTGCCTGTAGTTGTATGTGTGGAGTTGATGTAAACACAGGATATTAAGCTGACAGGTGCCTGGGGGACGAACTGATGGGAGTGCATAGGGGTGAGTGCAGCTAAATACAGGTTGAAATACTGTAGCATTGCCTGGCTTTGGTGGTTTGGGGTTTTTATGTCCTTAAAATACTTCAGGTCCTGCTGTCCAGACTTTCTATTTCAGGCCTCTGGAGTTCTTTGCATGTTGATACTTCTCTGTTAGTCAGATTATAAATACTGAATAGTCTGTCTGTTGCTGTTATAAGAAATATCTGGATTAGCCACTCATTGTTAATTGGCAAAACTTTATGTTGCTTTCAAAGATGCTGTCCCCTGCCGGGAGGGTCAGGGATATTGTTTGCTTATTTATTTATTATTTTATTTTATTAGCCTTCTTATCTTGCTCCATCCCCTGCAAACTAGGGCTTAGGGGAGTTTACAACAAAATACAATAGTTCAGTATATTACAATTTAAAATCCATATTACTATAAATTAAAACCTAAAACTTCAGTTTTTACATCAGATGGCGCCCTAATATCCATCACAGGTGGGACAACTGGGGGGCAGCCAGCACAGAGAGGGCCCCAATCAGGTCTGCAAGGCCCTGGCTGTTTCCTACTTCCGTTTGCAGTTCTGCCGCTGCTGCTGCCATGTTACCACTTGCTTTACCAGTATTTCTCAATTGCACAGGAGAGATTGATAGGCAAGGCTCTCCTGTGTGATTGAGAGAGTCTGGCAAAGAACTGGCTGAGGCTTCCCCCCCCCTCCTCCCAGGGAGAGGGAGAGCTCACTTTCTGGCCAGGCTGCAGGAGAAAAGGGAAGGGAGGAAGGGAACGAGGGAGAGCTTGCTTTGCTGGGCTGCCCCAGTCGCATGGGAGAAATACAAACAACCTTTAAGACCAACAAAGTTTTGTTCAAGGTATGAGCTTTTGTGTTCCTTGCTAGAGTGTGTATGTGTGTGTTTTTTGTTGGGCCTTTTATTCCAGGGCTCTCCTGGGTACAGCTGGCTTCCCTCCCCCTTTTCACTGTATTCATGCCCTCATCATCCAGTCTTTCTCAGTAAGAAAGCAATGTGAACTATTTTAGAGGAGGAATAACAACAAGCCAGTGATGTGGATTAGACTGAGAGTGTGTCCAGACCAAGTTCACCCCCTTTGTAGGAAGTTGTAGTTATTTCTCTGGGGAAGACTATAGTTTTGTTGACAAACACATGGCCTGCGTCAGGATGGCCTGCGTCAGTCTGCGTCAGGATGCCTTCTCATGTTCTTGACCAGCACGTGAAGCAATTTCTATACAAAAGGTTGCAGTGCCCAGCCATTTCATGTTTTCCCCTGGGTCCTGGGCTAGGAACACTGAGCATGAGATTTCTGTAATAAATGTCAGTAAATCAAAAGTAGGTTTGCCGCTTACAGATACACACCTGAACAGCATACTCAGGATTGCTACTGCACAGACATTTTGATTCAATAATTCAGAGCAGAGGTGTCAGTTATCAGAGACAGTTAAATAGAAGAAGAAGAAGAGATTGGATTTATACCCTGCCCTTCAGTACCCAAAGGTGTCTCAGAGCGACTTACAAACTCCTTTCTCTTCCACTCCCCACAACAGACAGCCTGGGAGGTAGGTGGGGCTGAGAGCTCTTGACAGAAACTGCTCTTTTTCAAAAACAGCTGTGCCAGAGCTTGTGACTGACCCAAGGTCACATCAACAGGTGCAAGTAGAGGAGTGGGGAATCAAACCCGGTTCTCCCATATTAGAGTCCGCACACTTAACCACTACACCAAACTGGCTCCACTACACTGAACTAGACAAAATATTGCAAGATTGCTAGTGTTTTAAGCAAGTTTTATTTAAAGTTTAAAAAAACTTTAATTGTGTTTGTCTGTGTCCTTTATAAAGTGTATATCTCCGCTACCTGGCATTACATTTTATGACACACCTGGCCCAGCCCAACAAGGTCTCACTTATGTCAAATCCGGTCCTCATAACAAATGAGTTCGACACCCCTGGTGTAACCTAACATGGAAGGCTGTTAAGGACAGTAAATACAGTTGGCACAGCCTCCCTGCTTTTACATATTTTAAAATATGGAAATGGATGTGTTCTATTTCATGATTTCTCTGCAGCCCTGCAACATGGGCAGTTCTAGAGTTTTGCCAGGGACAAAGGTGGCTGCTTTCCCCAGGGTGGCATGCTCCCTTGTTGTGCCCATGAGTGGGTGTGTACTGCTCTCTTTTCTGACTGCCAAGCAGCAGGGGAAGTGCATTCTTTCTCTTTCAAACTCACTTCAGAGCGTCTTTGACAGGGTGGAAGAAGAACTTCCCTGCTGTCTGAAATGGCTTCTTTTCTGCTGTATGATAGCAACATGCAGTGGCATTCTGAAAAATGTCACTTCAAAGATGAGTATCTTTGTAAATACTTCTGAAATGCTTACTTGAGGAAAGAAAAGAAGCTATAACCACAGTTCGGTTATTATATTTTTAACAGTGATTGCTTAAACCATTATGTTTCACAACAGATTTATTACCTGCCATGTTTTTGGGCTATACCATACAATAGCATGCAGGTTTTAAACATTTTCTTTTGCAGTGTCATTCTCATTTAACATAAAATTTTCCAGGTTTTTCTTGGAATCCTCAATCTTGTTTGAAAACAAGACTAGAAGAGACCAAGAGAAATGAATAAAACCCAATGTGTAAGCAGCCAAGCCTGGACCTTTATTCCTTGGTACAAAATTGCAACGACTTTAGTGTCTAAAATTACTTTACAGAATAATTTAAGTGTCTGAAATCAGCCTGGCTTACTAACGAATATAGTCCTGTGTGGTCTGAGCTGAGCATATTTTAGGAAGCCTTTTTACCAGTACGCTCTCTCCTCCATGTGCTCAGTCCTGAGGCTGATACTTGCTTCCTCGGTTGGGTAGGAGTCTGTGGAATAGTCGTAGAACACATGCTTTCAATGCAGAAAGTCCCCAGGTATAATTGCTTATCTCTTATCTCTGGTTAAGGGATCAGGTCACAGGTGAATTGAAAGACTTTGACCTGAGACTCTAGAGAGATGCTGCCAGTCAGAGTAGGCAATACTGACCTTGATAGACCAATGCTCTGATTCAGAGGAAGAGAGCTTCATGTGCTATCTAAGTAAGTTAGGGATACATAGTTTAGCAGTGTGTGATGCTGGTCGTTATTGGTTAGTGCACCCATACACTGAATCTTTTTTCTGATCAATCTTCACTTTCTGTGTTCTGCCTCCCCCCCCCCCCATTTAGACTTTCATTGGCATTTCATAGGGCTTCTTTTCTGCTGTATGATAGCAACATGCAGTGGCATGTTACTTTTTAATTTGATTTTGAATACTTTTTAATTTGATTTTGAAGTGATTTTTATGCCTTTAAATTATATTGTACTATGCATCACATTGAACACTCAGGAAATATTATAAGCAATATATGTTGGGCTTTTACCAGTGCCCATGAAATGTGCTACTTTGTGCATGACACAGATACTAAAAAGCAGTTTTATACTTGGCAATGTCTGCAGCAGGAGAGCTCCTTAGATGTCTTCCTTTAGACGATCCGTAGGGCAGAGATTTTGGATGTTTTATTGGAATAATGGAAGCTTGTAAACAGAACTGCTTATCTAAGTCTGAAGGCATGAATTTTGGCCTTGGCAGTGTATCTCGGCAGTGGATTTTAGTAAAATGCACTGTTCTTGGCCGTTCAGATTTTTTAAATGTTGTCTCCATGTCACCTGTTGTCAAGAACAGCTGCCAACTCTTCAACGAGCATACTATTGATCTTAAGAATCTGTTTAGAAATAAATTGATGACTTTCTTGTAAGCAAAAAAATGAACAAACCTCAGACTAATCATGTGAGAGAGACTTGAGATTTTACAGGTGATGCAATATTATGAAAACGTAAAGTAGCATTTTTAAATTCCTAGTAAAGGAGTCTTCAGTAATATTGTTGCAATCCACCTGGAGAAACTGTTTGTAATTGACTGACTTCAGTGTCATGGAAATGTTACCCAAGCGATGATTCATTATTGCAAACGTCAATAGAAGGTTAGATTCAAAGGTACTATTCTGCTGGCAACACTTCATTGGTGGAGGGGTGTGTATGACTCTTGCCTATTCTCCCCTCCCACTGCAGACCCCCTTCCTCCCCACATGCTATTTCTACTTGCCTCTTGAATCCACAGGAACAATATTGAGAGGGCTCAGTGGGCTGCAGCAGAGAGGTCCCACTCTTCCAACTTCAGTCTGCTGAAGACTCTTAGGATCTAACCCAGAGTAGCTTAGAATGGAGTTTTTAAAAGAGAGAGATATTCTCATTCTCTCTCTCTCTCTCTCTCTCTCTCTCTCTCTCTCTCTCTCTCTCTCTCTCACACACACACACACACACACACACACACACACACGTTTGTGTGTGTATATACACATAAAATGTCAGCTCTATTAAGCGTTGCTTTTTAAAAATAATACTACATAACATGCCCACAGTTCTACATACAGAACTCTCCATAGTGAACTGTGAGCGTTTGCCTTCAAGTAAGTGGTCTTACTAGGTATCCTTGCATGTATATAAGGCAGCCAAAGAAAAATCAGTTAATTTCTCAGCTACCTCCATTGTCTCTGACTAGATATAACTGTGGTGTGAAAGACATGTAGGCTGAATAGCTAGGACTTTTTAAGATGATGCTCTTGGGCTGTAGAAAGGCTTTGTTCAGTTGCAAAAGTTGTAATTAATGGCATCCAGTTAGCATGAACTCTTGTTCAGGAAATGCAGTAATTATAAAATGAGAAAGTAGGCTCAAATTGGTGTATTGTTACTTGATGGAAGTTGCCCTGATTTAAATCAGTTCATTCTGATTTTGTTGATGATAATCCTGTGGCAAAATCTTTCCTTTTTAAACCTGCTGGCATTCTTCAGTCATGGAATATATGTTATTTATTTATTTTATTTATACCCCACCCTCCCCTCTGAAGCAGGCTCAGGGTGGCCTACATAAAATGTGGTAGCTAAAACAGCAATATAAATAAAAGCTTAAAAACACAACATCAGGTGCTAGTGAACAATTTAAGTGGCGATGGTGAAAGCCAGGTAGCATCACCATACTAAGTAGATGCAGTCAGTATACATAAAAATGTATGTATGTGCTCAAGTCTCTCACAACAGCCATGTGTTGTATGTGCTCAAATCTCTCACATTTTTATCACACTCTTCCTCCCTCCTCCATTTTGCCCTCACAACAGCCCTGTGTTACAGGGTTGTTGTGAGGGGGAAATAGAGGAGGGAAAACCATCGTCTGTCAGAGTGACTGTCCCAAGTTCACTCAGAGAGCTTCATTGGCTGGGGGAGGCAGATTTCACCAGCCCTAGTGACATGCTGAAATTTCTAGGTATAATAGGTTGAAAATGACTTTGCAGAAGCAATCTTTCCTCCCCCCCCCCCACAATTTGCGCCCCTCCCCAGTGCTCTGTGGAAGGTCAGGGGACTCTCTAGAACAGTGTGCCATGTAGGGGAGGGACTGCAGCAAGCTGTGAAACCAGTGTCCTCCAGCTCTTGCAAATGAACATTATTCTGAAGGTTAAAGGTTCCCTCAACTCCTGGTGGCTTTTAGGGGAATCATGAAGCTGCTGAAGGCAGGAGACATTCACAGATTTGCTCTGTTCACGTGAGTCTTTGATCCACTGTGATAGTGCATTGTTATTGGCTACTTGTTGTAAATTGCCTCAAGCAAAGGTTTCTGTGTTGTTTTTTTAAAAAGAAGTGTGCCATATTCTGTCTCATAGTTATTTCCTTTCTCTCAGACTCTCTCTGAAGTCATGCTGGTTCCATGCTTGGGAGGTGGTGTGCTACTCCCCCCTCCCCTCCAGTCATGTATGTAGTTGTCAGAGACAGCTCCCTCCATATTTTGTTCTTAATACATGGCCAGTGTTTAGGAATCATGGCCAGAATTCGTTTGTGGACTGTTTTGTGCAGTTGCAGCATTTTATGGAGCAGACTTCCTTGTAAAGAAGTAAGAGGGTGGCTTGGTGGCACTCCGCATGGAATGTCTGTACTGTCCCATTCAGTTATATCACACCAGAGGAATCCTGCCTTTAATTTTCCTTCAGTACCTTGTTAGATAAAACTAGCAATACTATATGACACTTCAGTACATTCTCACTCTCTTTCAATGTCTCATTGACAAGCTTTCTCATTGTTTCAATATTTGGGCACTTCTGGCAGGAAGCCTGTGATTGTTTTTGTGACTCAGTATCAAACTCCCACCCTCGCCCAAGCATCATAGAGACAAATGTTTTCCTCATTCAAGTAATTGCATTTCCTTACGGCAAGTCATCCAGATTAAAAACTGATCTTGGAACAGATAGCAAGCCTTGTTTGTGCATCACACCAGTTTGACAGTAGTTGCACTGTTTCCAGATGCCGGTTTTAACCTTTCATGACCTGGGACCCACGTACTTGGTGAACTGGCTTTTTATGTGGTCTGTAATATGCTGTTTTATTCATATTGTAAGCTGTCTTGAGCGCCACAAGGTAGAAAGACTTTCCAGTGTGAAGTTGGCAATCGGATTGGAAAGTGGGCTACATTCACACTGATGTGCATTTAGGACACATGCATGTGAAACAATTTAAACAATTCATGTTTAAATACTAGGGATTCAGTTACCATCTATGGGTTTTTTCAGCACAGGTTTCTCTCCCCCCCCCCTCCATCATTTATGGCCCCGTACTGCTTCAGTTTATCCCCCGATTTCCCGATGAATTTTTGTGCCTTTAGTTTTTGCTTTGTATTTTTATGTTTTTTCCTGTGTTCCTCCCCAGTTCTTTTTCTTTTTTGTGTGTGTGTGCTTGTGAGCCTGGAAATCATGGTGACTTCTGGTGATCCCTACTGGAGCTAGGACGTTTCAGAGAGGTGGCTTTGATAACACTTGCCTCTGTGTCCTGGCCCTGGTATTCCTTTGAGGTCTCCCTTCCAATTATTTGCCAGGGTTGGCCCTGCTTAGCTTCCGAGATCTGACGAGACCGGGCTTGCCTGGGCTCTCCAGGTCAGCCCCCCCCCCCCTCCCCTGTTCTTTTGAGATCAATTTTACTCCAGTCTTCATCTGGAAACCAATTCTGGGTTGACTTTTTCCTTGTGCATAATGTTTCTATTGGTTTTCTTTGTCCTGCCAAGTCCCACCCACCTCCAGCCCATTTTTCAATGATTGGAGTGTCATCGTCGTCTAACTACTCCCTTTCCTATCCCCAGCCCTAAAGGCGAGTGGTTTCATTTTTGATTTTTTGAAAATACAGTCCTTATATTGATAACATCGTTGTAATTATAGGTTTAGGAGGTTCTCTGAATTTGCAGCTTTCATTAAAAAAAAAAATCTCTGGTTCCTTCCCTTTTATCACCATAAGGGAAGGAACTAGAGACTCGCTTTTTAAAAATAAAATGAAAGCTGTGAATTCAGAGAACCTGAAATAAATAAATAAACTTATCATTACCACAGTATGTTGATATTTTAGTGCCTTTTTTAAAAGCAGCCATTATATCGATATAAGTATGCACAAAAAATAAAGAAAAGGGGTGCTGTGATGGTAGCAATGATGACAACACACACCCTTGAGAATCCTGATTATTTAAGGCACATGTGGACAAAAGTAAATGGAGTTCACATCTGTGAAAATATGTGGAAGAACAGTGCCCAAATCAATACCAGGGCTTGTGGATTGACTGCCCTGTATTATTAATGTAAACGTTTCATGGTTTTCTGTGCCATAAGAAACTGGCAAAGGGTTACCTATGCACTGCAAGATCATCTGAGCCCATGGAACGTGTGTTTTCCAATGCGGCCCTTGCCGTTAATAGTCTGTGTGCAAGAATTACATTGGATGATGGTAACGTTAATTGTTCTTAACAGAAGCCCATAGTGGGGTCGATAATGTGTAAGACTGTGCATGCAATATGTATTCCGTTTCTGGCCGCACTAGGGGACCTCCTGATGGCACCTTGGTTTTGGCCACTGAGTGACACTGAGTGAGGGTTGAACTGGATGGGCCATTAGCCTGATCCAGCATGGCTTCTCTTATGTTCCTACATTCACTTTAGATTGTGAGTTTGTTAAATGTTTAAATGTTTTAATGATAACATTTTTGATAGTTCAGAGTGTCAGTTTATCAAATGAAATTTACATTCCTGGTCTTCAGGCCTTATATGGTAACAGAATGGAACTTTGTGTTCAGAGTCCCTGTACAGCTGTTGCTGGAGGGAGGGGGCAGCATCAGGGGAAGGCTTTGGCCTGTTGAGGGCTTGCCATTGTTGGAAAGCAGATACTGGACTAGATGGATCATGGGGCTAATCCAGCAGGACTCTTCTTAAGTAATTATATTTTTAGTGACTTTTATGACTATATTTTATATTTTGGGGGTTGTAAGCTGCTTTGAGGTGAGATAGAGGCAAGATACAAATCTTATAAACAAACTGGAAGGTATAGCTAGCGTGAAATATTTTTGAAGTTATGACATTTTCCAAAGTAGGGTTGCATTCATGTATTAAACAAGCAGAGAAGATCAAGGCACATGGTCATAATTTCAGTTATAAGTGTTTCATAGTACAGTAAGTCAAATAGAGAGGCTACTCCCAGGGTATTCCAGCATCATGCCTACATATCTTTTTAAACAGTTAATTTCCAAAATGACAACTCAGTCACGGGATCTTGTTCTGTGTATGAATGCTGTCGTGGGTAACTCAAGCTAGAGCACATGAGGGCATGGTCTACTTGCTTGGAGGTACAGTGGAGTTTGATCTTCTGGCTGTGAAATTCTGCTCAAGTATTCAGTTGCACATTGTTAGCCGAATTGCACCTTAAGGGAAACAACCGGTACAGTTATTATTGTTGGGATTCTTCCGTCTATGTTTACGGAGGATGGCACTGTTTCCGAGGTTCCCAATGAAAGACTGAGGCAAACTTCCTTAATAATAATAATAATAATAATAATAATAATAATAATAAACTTCAAGCGAAGGGGTAAGGATGGGAAGAAAATTGGAAAAGAATGGTGAATGAACTTAGACCAGCTAAGACCACATGCCAAAGAAACTCTAGCTGCGCAATACTAGAGTGTAAAGAAGGACGGGAAGGATATGGGATAGCAAGCTGGACTTAAGAGGGAAAGCAGATTCTATAGAGGACGTCGTTTGAGAGCGATGGGTTTTTTTTTTCAGGGTCAGGCGCAAGAGGTCAAGACGTGAAGGGCGAGAGAGCAAGAACTTAAGAGAGTGAGCTTTGGGTGCACTCCTGATTATATCAAAAGGGGTCTAGAGGAGGAGCTGGGTCCAGGGGACCTCCCCTATGGCACTCAGGTTCTGTCATAGCCAAGAGGTTAGCGATTGGCTACTGTATTTTTCTGGGTGTTCCAGGAAACTGGCGGGCAATTTGAGATCTAGTTGCTAACTCAATCAAGACACCTGGGCTAGGGGTATTCGTATGCAGATGGGTGACTCATGTCCATGCGGCCAGGCTGAATACCGGGTCTTTGTACGTGCAGCTTCGTTGGTGCGAGGGGCAGGGGGCCCTGTAGGTAGGTGACCATGTGGCTGGTTTGAAATGGCGTTTTGTGCTTTCTGTGACCACGTGCGTTGTTCTATGGCATGCACTAGACACGGGAACACCTTTGGAGTAGCAACCATTGGAAAACACGGTCTTCGGTAGGTACTCTCACCGGGCGCTCTCAGCATGTCAGTTTCAGGCACAGTTCGTTGTTGGCACACATCATCAGGTAACAGTGTAACCCAGTCCATAAAAACACCATAGCAGGCTTGCGGGCTAACAACATTCATTACACATTGGCAGTTGATATGCTGAGCAAGAAAATAGTACTCTACTTACTAGATAGATACAGTGGAATGTTATGCCATCCTGACATTGACTGTGTGTTATGTTTGTTTTTTGTTCAAACGATGGAAATTCTAATTTTGTCATAGAATGTACCTTTCTCTTTTTTGCTTTTTTTTTGGGGGGGGGATTTCCCCCCCAGAAAAAGCTAAGCTTTGTATTTATGAAAGTTATAATGATCAACCCTGATTGCATAGGCCAGGGGTGTCAAACATGTGGCCCGGGGGACAGATTAGGCCCCCAGAGGGCTTCTATCAGGCCCACAGTGGAACTGGCCATCTCCTGCTTCCAGTTCTGCTGCTGCTGCAGCATCATAGCTTGCTTCGCCGGACTCTCTTAATCACTCAGCCATTACCTGTTTTAACCTGGGCCCTAGACTTAGAACTCTGAGCATGAGATTTCTGTGGTGAATGTCAATAAATCAAAAGTAGGTTTGCAGCTTACAGAGCTCTTTTCAGCATGTTTTTATTTTAAGTAAAAAAAATATCTTTGTGTTTGTGTCCTTTATAAAGTTTATCTCTCCGCTACCTGGCATTACATTTTATGACACACGTGGCCCAGCCCAACAAGGTCTCATTTATGTCAGATCTGGCCCTCATAACAAATGAGTTTGACACCCCCGGCATAGGCTGTTGTGCTGGCTCAAAAATTCAGATACTTAGATGCCCATTATATGCCTTTAAAACTGTTTTGTTGCAAGAAATGCAAAACGATGCAGAACTTGGCTGGCAGATTTGATGTCAGGATGCTTTTTGCTGTGACTGTAGATGATGCAAGGAGGTTTTGTCAGGCAACCTAAGTCTTTGGTTTGGGGAAGGAGAAACTGATCCAGGGCTTCTGTTCCCTTCATGCCACACATACAGATCTGAGAGCCTACATGGCACCCCCTTTGAAGAGGTGCTTCTTCTTGTGTTTCTAGTTTTTTTGCTGAAAAGTTTTTCCATGACAATATTTTATTTATTCTAATCCAGCTTTTCTTCCCAGTTGGGACTCTTAAGTGGCTTTTATGATGTTATTCCCCCCTCCATTCTCTCACACCAACAACCTTGTGAGGTAGGCCAGGCTGAGAGTTTGTGACAGGCCCAAGGTCACCCAGTGAGATTCCATGGCAGAAGTGGAGATTCAAACCCAGGTCACCCAGGGTACTAGTTCGCCACTCTATCCATTACACCACAATGGCTCTCACTTTGGTATTTATTTATTCCAAAATGTGTGCCATATAAAATAATATGGCCAGCACTATTTGAGTATTTCAAGACCTATTGACTTCAATCCAAGAATTAAAGGTGGAAAAATTTGATTTCAGGCTTGTCAGTTTCTTTCTCTTTGAAATCCATTTCAGGTACATCATTTGCCAGGTCATAAAAAGCCAACTGAACTGTATGTCATTAGAAGTTGATTTGAAAATATTTTAGAGCAGTTTTTTAAAATTAATTTAATAATTGTATTCTGTGTTGTTGTTGTTTTAATTAAAACATAATGGATAATTTGGATGAAAGGGGGAAGGGGAATCTTTATACTTCCTTGATATTTCCTTTTAGTGTCTGGTCGCTCAGTATTCTTTGACTATTATCTGAAAGGCCTGTACAGGTATTTTGTGCAAAAGTTAAACATACTACAGTGTGGAAGATGCAGAACATCCATTTATTGGTCAGAGGAGTACATAGCCAAGCTCCTTGTCCCATTCTTTCTTCTTCCAGTTAATGAATGGGTTGTAGATCAGTTGTGCCATATGACTGGGATATAATGCATTGTTAAATAAAAACATTGGAAGCATAAGGGATAGAAAAATAGATAATGCTGCTTGGTAGAATGTTGTGTCTCTAATAAAAGACATGCCACCTAATCTGATGTGTGTTTAGTAGGCAGTAAGCTTACATTCTCATGTAAGTGATCATAGGACTGCATCCTTAAAACTATTCCTAATACTTTTCCCTCCCTTCATGTAATTGAATACTCTGTGTGGAAAAGCAGAGATTGAGGTTACCTTTTCCTTTTATTTATATGTTCTGTCCAAAATGCATGGTGCCATGCTTAAAGAGACACAAAATCATTCTATATCCCACCAGCAATCAATACTACCTAAAAATAATTTGTTTAAAAATAATCCATTCTGAAGGAAGTGGTGCATTTTGTAATATTTCATTCCACAATTAACTGTTACGCGTTTATTTTTTCTCGCCCCTTTCGCGTACCCTTTCACACTGTAGCTTCGGTGATTTTTCTGGTGGTGGCATCACATGGTTCTTTTACATTAAATTGTTCTAAAATCATTGTGATCAGCTGTGAGACATACGCTTTGTCTTTTTGTTTTAGATATGCCAATATTTGGTCTTTGCCCAGCTCATGATGATTTCTATTTGGTGATGTGTAACCACTGTAATCAGGTCGTAAAACCACAGGCATTTCAATCACATTATGGTAAGTGCTGAACTATTTTTTTAAATTCGTATCATTAGAGGTAAGGTGAAATCAGGATTAAGCCTGGAAAATTTTTATGATCCTTCTTTGTGATCTTTAAAGCCGATGGTGCCCATGGCATTACATAAATACAGTGCAAATATGAATCATGCTTTCAATTAATGCTCTTCTGCCATAAAAACTTCCTGTATGAATGAGTCATTGGGGGTATGATGTACTCCAATGAAATCATAATTAGAAAGTAATTGGGCTGATACAAAATGGCTTTACATAAATGAATATTGTTTATGGTATAGAAATTTAAATCCAACATGAAGGGTATTGGGGTGGGTCGTACTCAACATTTTAAAACTTCCAAGGTGGATCCAATCCAGTTTGCAAGTTGCAGAGAATGTAGAAATTACAGTTTAGCTAAGCATTATGTCTGAATATGTGTATGATTGTGTGGGGTGGAGAATTCGCCTTGCTGGGGGAAATATAGGCATTGAAAACATTTAAGATTCCTTAACAGCAGTTAGTACTTGCAAGGATAATTAATTTGCAAGAATTGAAACTTAGTATGCAAACAGTTAATAAATAGATACAGAGACTTCGAGGATGGCTTAAAATGGCCCCTTCAGCCACGGAAAGTTTTTTTTAAAGACGTTGAAATTTTACATCATGTGGGAGAAACATTAAATCCAACATATAAGATGGCAACTGAAGATCTTCGACGTGGTCTCTGTGCTTCACACCCATGGGATCTAGTGCGCACGCACTGGATCGATCGGTGTTGTAGCAAGCTTTTTAAATGGATTTTCGCACTCAGACCTCGGGAATGCGCAGGAACCCCACCGCGCATGCCCAGAAGAGTGGGTGCGGACATCCCGCCAGTTCCTTTCTTACCGCCGCGTTGGAACGACCTTTTTCTTCGTCGGTCTGATCGGTTCGTGTGTTTTGGCTTTTTGCCTCACGGCTCTTTGGATTTTTCCTCAGTTTATTCTTTTTCTTCGTTGTTCTTTCAAAAAACTTTTTAAAAAAACCTTTTATTTTCTGCTGAGGGGGAGGTTGCCGCTTTACCTCAGTCAGGCCTTTGGCCCACCCCCTCCTCACCCCTTCTTTCTTCTTCATTTGGGGTTTTATGGAGAAGAAGTGGGACTTTTTTAATAGGTGCAAGGGTTGCGGTAGTAAACGTGCTCCTCCTGACCGTCATACCCTTTGCATACTTTGTCTCAGAGAGTCTCATCGACCCGAATCTTGTCGCTACTGTGCTCGCTTTTCAAACCGGACCCGGAAAAACCGAGCTGCGCGCCTTAAAGTGGCCCTGCTAGAATCAGCTTTACATCCTTCCTCAGCGATGGACGCCAAGAAACCACCGACCTCAACAGCTTCGGCATCGAGGCCTGCCTCCGATGTCGGCCAACCGACACCGAAGCCTCCAGCATCGAAGGTGCAATCCTCCGCTTCCACGCCGGTGAAAAAGAAATCCAGGCCAAGTAAGGGACAAAAGTCTGCAAAGAAGGGCTCTTCCAAACCCCTTAAGGCGGCAAAGAAAGGGAAAGTAGTGGTGGCTGCACTGGGTGATGCCCCTAAAGTGTCTCCCGCTCCAACGACTGTATAGATACCGGAGGCAGAAGTCCCTCCACTGATACCGAACATCCATGTCTTGGACTCCCCTGTCCACCAAATGGAGCGTCCTTACTCCGACATCAAAACGGTAGAGCTCCTAAGTCATCAAATGGATGCAGAGCCTTCTCCGTCTCTTTCCCCATCATCGATGGTATCAGAAGCTCCCAACATCGATCCACGTCGGCACCGATATGTTTCTTGAGACACGCAGCATCACCCTCCACGTCTGCACAATCTGTCAATATTGACAACCAAGATTATACGGGCTCCTCTCAAAGACATGCTGCCGCTTTGTCTCCGAGGCGTCCACGGTCCAGAAGTCGATCCCCGCTAATCTTCTTACCCCCGCCACCACCTCTGTCTTGGGATCAACGACAGATGAGGTATCTGTATGGGGTTTATCCACCATCCGCTGACTCCGGCAAGCTATTCCAACTGGGATCGATATTCATCCCACTCTGCTCATAGATCAAGATCGCCCCACAGGTCGAGACCTTCAGCATCTCTCGTCCTCCTGCAGACAATCCTGCCCAGCATAACTTGGATCACAATCGTCCTCCCAACCCTCAGGTCATTAAACCCCAGTTGTTTCCACCCCTGTTGTTCCACCAAGACCTTTAACTGGTCAACAGGATACTCCTGTCCAAATGCGGCACCAGGAGTCCTCTGATTTAATGGAAGACAGTTCCGATACCGAAGCATCTGAGGCTCACACTACCCCTGATCATAAGTCTCCTGATCAGGCTGTCGCTGATGATTTGCCCATCTCCCCATCCGACAATCTCACGTCATACACAGATCTTGTAATGAGAATGGCCCATTCCTTAGGCCTCTCCGTTGTTCTGCAACATCCGCAAGTGATGGATGCGGTCTTTGACATCGTCCAGCTTGATACATCTTCCACTCTGGCATTACCCATGTCCACTGTCCTTTTGCAAGCTACAAAGGCACTATGGGAGAAACCTTCGTCAGCCCCGGTGTCGACAAGACGACTGGACTATATGTACAGAGTCCAAGAGACAGGGACCGAATTCCTATTCTCCCATCCTCAACCAAACTCTGTGGTTGTAACATCCTCTTCAAAATCTAAACAAACACACTCTGCACCTTCAGACAGAGAAAGTAAAAAATTGGATGCCTTTGGCAGACACTTCTATTCCACCGAAGTGTTGGGTGTCAAAACCACTAACTGTCTGGCCTGCATGAGCAGGTATCAATATACTCTCTGGGAAAGGTTCTCCGAACTATTGACCCACCTTCCAGAAGACAAGCTTCAGGCAGCCAGAGTAATTCAAAAGGAGGGCATGGCAAAACAACAAATAAACACTTCAAAGCATGCCCTAGATGCATCTTCAAGGACGATGGCCTCTGCTATAGCACTCCGGGGACATTCCTGGCTCCGCAATACCACTCTCCCTCTGGATACTAGGTCTTATGTTGAAGATCTTTCATTTGACGGCCTTGGCGTCTTCAACACCACTACTGATTCTACACTCCAGGAATTAGACAAGAGCATAAAGGCCTCTCGAGCTCTAGGAGTGTCACCCTCTGTGAGACAACAATACCATCCCCGTACCTGGTCAAGGTCTTGGCAGAGGCGTGCGCCAAGTCGTCAGTCTCCAGACAGACAATGGAGACCGCGTACGTCTTCGGGAGGTCAAAAACCTCCATACCAAAAAACGAGGTTTGGATCCGGGCAACAATCTTCCCGTACCAAACAGATCAAACCCTCCAAGCAGAGTTTTTGACTTCCCTGTCACCGAGTCAGTTTAAACCCGTCTATCACCCTTCCTTCATACTTGGTGTCACATCACCTCGGACGAATGGGTGCTGTCAATCTTGACCCGAGGCTACCATATTCAATTCCACCAGAACCCCATTACTCTGGTCGTCGTCTCCACACCCCCTTCCCCACCTCTCCTGGGAGAGGTGTCCGTCCTTCTGCAAAAGGGAGCCATCGAACAGATACCACCACACCTCCACGGGACAGGATTTTATTCCCGATACTTCACAGTCCCGAAGAGAGATGGAGGCGTTCAACCCATGTTAGATCTAAGGGCACTGAACTGTTTTGTAACCTACCATCGCTTCCGCATGGTGTCCTTACAGCAGATTATGCCACTCCTGCGGAAACACGTCTGGATGGCCACCCTCGACCTCCAAGACGTGTACTTCCACCTCACCATCCACCCCTCCCACCGCCAATACCTACGCTTCGCGATTGGTCAACAGCATTACCAGTATGCAGCCCTGCCAGTTGGCCTGTCCAGCACCCCAAGAGTCTTCACGAAGACTATGATTGTGGTTGCGGCTTTCCTTTGTCTCCAGGGTATCTCCATCTACCCCTATATCGATGATTGGCTTTTGGTAACGCCTTCCCAGAACGCCCTGGTCTCAAACATCACCAAGACACTGGTACTACTAAAGGATCTGGGCCTACAAGTCAATCGAGAAAAGTCTCAATTGAGTTCAGTCCAAAGAATAAATTACATCGGCGCTACTCCACGACATGCATGGCTTACCTGCCTCAAGACAGAGTGACAGACATAATTTCCTTAGCCACCATCGTCCATACCCACCCTTCTGTCATTGCCTTCCAAATCCAAAGGCTACTTGGCCTTATGGCTGCAACTACGTCGGTTGTCGTCTTTGCCAAAATGAAAATGTGTCGTTTACAACTGTGGTTCATCCGGAATTACAACCCAGCGAACAATGCTCACACTGTCATCCTATTCCCCCCTCCCAACATATGAGACTCGTTACTTTGGTGGACTGTCCCTTCCAATATCTTCCAGGGAGCACCCTTCCACCCTCCGTCACCCCAAATCACCCTGACCATGGATGCTTCCCTGTTGGGATGTGCGTCAGGGACAAATGGGATGCGCAGAAGAGGAAGCGACATATAAACTTCCTAGAACTGCTGGCAATACAACATGCTGTCACCAGCTTCCTACCTTTAATCAAGGGAAAATGTGTCACGGTCCTCACGGACAACACCACGGCGCTTTCTTATGTCAACAGAGAGGGAGGCACTGTTTCCCTACGCCTCTGCAACCTTGCCATCCAGTTGTGGGAGCTTTGCATCACCAACAACATTTTCCTCGTAGCCACTCACATTCCCAGACACATGAACGTGCAGGCTGACCATCTAAGTCGAGCAGGACTCAGCCTTCACGAGTGGGGGGTGAACCCAACATACCTCCTCCCACTCTTCCACAAGTGGGGAGCTCCCCAAGTCGATGTCTTTGCCACCAGAAACAACAAAAACTGTCCTCTGTTCTGCAGTCGAGGAGGCAGGGACCCACAATCTCTGGGAGACGGTCTCCTTTACCCTTGGTCCATGGGACTTCTTTACCTGTTCCCTCCCTTACCTCTGCTTCTGAGAGTGGTCCGCAAAATACTCAGAGACGCCGCGGACTGCACAAGACGGAGCGGACTGCTTGTTGATAACACCGTGGTGGCCGAGACAACCATGGTTCTCACAGTCCTCGAGTTCTCAAGGGGTACCACCAATTCCCTCCAGTACAGGGCCTCCTCTTCTTGTCAGACTCCCTTCTCCTACATCATGATGTACCACGCTTGAAATTGACGGCGTGGAGAATAACGTCAAAGGTTTTTCGACCCACATAGCCAATGTTCTACTGAACGCCAGGAAACCTGCTACGCGAAGGTCCTACCATTATAAATGGCAACGATTCTGTTCTTCCCTAGGTGATGATGCCCCTTGAGCCTCCTCTGCAGGCCTCAAGAAAGTTTTCCAATTCCTCCTGTCCCTAGCTGACTCGGGACTTTCCCATTAATCGTTAAAAGTTTATTTGGCCGCAATTTCGGCCTATCATGTTCACGTCGACGGATGCACCATGTTTTCACATCCGCTTTCGAAATGTTTTTTAAAAGGTTTGTTACACCTCTACCCTCCTGATCAAGACTCCTGTCGCTCCCTGGGATCTTCCTCTAGTCCTTCGTCAACTTACGAGGAAACCCTTTGAGCCACTCGCAACTTGCGATATGAAATTCCTGTCTTGGAAGACGGCCTTTCTAGTGGCCATCACCTCTGCAAGGCGAGTTGGAGAAATACTGGCTTTCCGGCATGACACACCTTATTTGTCATTCTTGCCAG
>NW_015172011.1:883851-910301 GCF_001447785.1 Gekko japonicus
AGGGGGGAATGGATCGAGTACAATGTAACATGTAGAAAAGAACACACCACCCTATGGCAGCTTGCTGACACACACACATCCCCGGACACATGAATGTGCAGGCAGACCATCTAAGTCGAGCAGGACTCAGCCTTCACGAATGGGGGATGAACCCAACATACCTCCTCCCACTCTTCCACAGGTGGGGAGCTCCCCAAGTCGATGTCTTTGTCACCAACGCCAACAAAAGGTGTCCTCTGTTCTGCAGCTGGTGAGGCAGGGATCCACAATCTCTGGGAGACGGTCTCCTTTACCCTTGGTCCGCGGGACTTCTGTACCTCTTTCCTCTCTTACCTCTGCTTCTGAGAGTGGTCCGCAAAATACTCAGAGAAGGCGTGGACTGCATCTTAATAACCCCATAGTGGCCGAGGCAACCATGGTTTTCAACAGTCCTCGAGTTATCAAAGCAGGAATATACCATCAATTCCCTCTGGCTCAGGACCTCTTCCTCCTGTCCGACTCCCCTCTCCTACATCACGATATACCACAATTGAAATTGACAGCATGGAGGATAACGTCACCGGTTTCTCCACCCGCGTAGCGAACGTTCTATTAAATTCCAGGAAACCTACTACGCGGAGGTCCTATAATTATAAATGGCGAAGGTTCTGTTCTTCCTTAGATGATGACGCCCCTCGAGTTTTCCAATTCCTCCTCTCCCTAGCTGACTCAGGACTTTCCCATTCATCGTTATGAGTTTATTTGGCCGCCCTTTCGGCCTACCATGTTCAAGTTGACAAATACACACTGTTTTCCTATCCTCTTTCAAAACGTTTTTTAAAAGGTTTATTGCATCTCTACCCTCCTGTCAAAACTCCAGTCATTCCCTGGGACCTTCCTCTAGTTCTCCGCCAGCTCACGAGGAAGCCCTTTGAGCCGCTCGCAACATGCAACCTCAAACTTCTAGCATGGAAAACAGCCTTTGTAATTGCTGTCACCTCGGCTAGGCGAGTGGGAGAAATATTGGCATTCCGACACGATATGCCTTACCTGTCGTTTTTGCCAGATGGAGTCCGCCTCGTACCAGACATTTCCTTCCTGCCGAAGGTGGTGTCAGAGTTCCACCTGCAGGCGGAGGTCTTCCTCCTGGATTTCTTCCCAACTCCAACATCCGCGGAGGACAGATTCTTACACACTTTGGATGTGAAGCGGGCTCTCCTGTTCTACCTCAATAGAACACGCCCAATGAGACAAGACTCCCAATTGTTCATCTCTTTCACACCAGCAAGGCTGGGGACTCGCATCACGGCTCAGCGTCTGTCAAAGTGGATTGCGGGGGTCATCCATCTCTGCTACCTAATCACCAAACAGCCATTGCCTGGCTGTCAGCTAGCTGCCATAGGAGGCTGGGAGGCAGTTGGTTCCCCCCCCACTCTCCCCTGGCATCTGCGCATGCCCTATCTTCCCTGTGTATGATCTTGTCTCATGCATTCCTGTCTGTAAACGCTAGGCAACGCTTATCTGCAAGGTTAACAGGTGTGTGTGGGAGCTGCTTTTCCAAATGTATAATGAACTGTACCGTGTGAAGCTGTAATTGTTTAGGGTTTTAGGAACGTTGCTTCTCAGGCTTTTGAGCGCGTAACCTGAAGTCTGCCCGCTCGGCGGGAATGGAGGTTATTGGTTATTACCCTGTTTGAATGTCTTACATTATTCCTTGCCCATCCTGGCCCAGGCATTCTGGACAGTGAACTTGTTCCTGCTCTATCATAGCTTTAATAAAATACTACTTTGCCTAAACATGTATTGGATTAATAGCTATGGGGGACCGGACACTGGCCCTATCAGGGCTCATTCTACCAGAGCTGTTACGACTTCCACTGCCTTCCTCCAGGGAATTCCCCTGACGGACATTTGCAAAGCCGCTACATGGGCCATGCCTAACACCTTCATCAGTCACTACGCCCTAGACGTCCGTAAGAACTCTAATACCAACATGGGACGTCACATTCTGTCTTCAGCTACGCAGTAAGGACTTGCTAGCACCCTCCTCCAGGTAGGCCACTGCTCGCTAATCTCCCATGGGTGTGAAGCACAGAGACCACATCGAAGATAAACAGGTTGCTTACCTGTAACTGGTGATCTTCGAGTGGTCATCTGTGCATTCACACCACCCGCCCTCCTTCCCCGCTGCTGTTAGCTTCTACATTTTCAATAGGGGTTGATTTGCAGCGGTTTGAAGGAACTGGCGGGATGTCCGCGCCCACCCCTCTGGGCATGCGCGGTGGGGTTCCTGCACATGCCCGAGGTCTGGGCGCGAAAATCCGTTAAAAGAGCTTGCTACAGCACCGATCGATCCAGCGCATGCGCACTAGATCCCATGGGTGTGAATGCACAGATGACCACTCGAAGATCACCAGTTACAGGTAAGCAACCTGGTTTTTTGTGCTTCCAATGTAACTGACCCTCCATTCCATCATGCACTTCTAGTAATTCTTT
This sequence comes from Gekko japonicus, assembly GCF_001447785.1. Classification (NCBI taxonomy): domain Eukaryota; kingdom Metazoa; phylum Chordata; class Lepidosauria; order Squamata; family Gekkonidae; genus Gekko; species Gekko japonicus. The sequence continues at coordinate 886,327 of NW_015172011.1, forward strand.
TCTGTATATGCAAAAAAGGGGGGGACACATTATGCAAACAAAATTCCACAGTGTTTTGGAGTCAATATGACCCCATAAACCTGTACAACTAGTACTTCCATTTTCCCATTCATTCCATTTTGGGTCAGTCATTCTCCAGTAGTGTTCCAGTATTTACCTTAGGGTTTTCCCCCTTATTGATAGAAGTTCATGAACCAGTGAGACAGAACTGACCTCATTATCCTCGAGGAACATATGAAATTAGTTTGCTAAAACATTTGTAAAACATTTTACCAAAAACATTTTTTTAACAACTTTTGACGTACTTTTGACGTACTGCACAACTCCCATTGTTGGGACAGTGCCAATGTTTAAAAAGTTACAATATGTCATGTCCTTGTTCTGAAGGAGCCAGTTATATGCTATTGATATGCAAGAAGTATTAAATGTATTTTATGTAGCTTTTACTCAGAGCGCTTCTAGGAATATTTCTCTGTACCTGTTCCGTCTGACGCTGTGTAAAACAGCACCTTCTGGACAGATTCAGTGCATGGCCAGATTCAAAGTAGAATTAAATCATTTTTATTATTACGTTCCACATGCATTCATAAGAGTCTACTCACATCTTTGTAATCTAATTCATCTCATTGGCTCATGGTGAAAAGGATGCGTGTCCCCACTCCTTGCAGTTTGAAGGTAACAAAAGGCCACAGGAAGAGAGTTGTAAACTCTAATCCTTGCGCCTCTCTGAGTGTCGGATGCTGAGGGATGTCTAACTAAAGACTTCAATTCCCAGGAGCCACTGCTCTTAAAGATGTATATGGCAGTTCTACTTAACTACAGTTTAAATGCTGGCTGGGGGCAGCACAGTACCCTAAAGTTACTTCAAATCTGTCTGTGAAAACTGACCTTAGAGTTGAAGGCACACCTCCTTGAAAGACCTCTTCCGTGTTGTCAGAGAAACCGCCACTTCATTTGGATCTAGTGCTGTATAATTTGTAAAAACTAAATATGATTACAATAACACGGCAAACTTGGGGGGAATGTTCAAAGCTTCATACGCTCTATAATATGGCTTGCTTTTAGTATAACAAACCCATTACTTGTTGCATGTAATTAGCCTGGTTGTGATGAGTTTTATGTAATCTGCTCTTAATGTGCTGGTATTAGCTGGTGATTATGCTGCAAAAATATAAATGCTATGCATAAAAATAGTTAGCAGGATTATTTCTCTAAAATGTTGTCATGTTTGAACTTCCAATTTTCTACCTTTTTTGCGAAAACAGAAATTTGACTGTTAAAAATCAAAGTGGCCTTGTTGATTTAATAGATTTTGGAAATTACTACCCTGTTGCTGGAACCTGATAATGCTCCCAGCATCAAGTAGTCACAAGGACTTGGTTGCTGTCTCAGTACCAAACCTTGTACACAGTCATTTTCATGTAGTTAAAATATGGATGGGTATGCTGCTGGTAGTACTAATTATTGTAATTCTGATAAGATTTAATTACCAGTAGTATTAGTATATGTGAGAGTATTCATGCCACCAACAGTAGGAACATAATGTCATTCAAACACCATGGGGATTATATCTCTGAAAGTATCCATTATAACTTGTACCTCTAAAGATCTGTTCTAGAAATCTTACTGTTTTGCAATAAGTAGCTTTATGATTGCCCTGATATATTCCATCATGACTTAATGTGGGAAAAATTGTTGATTTTTTAAGCTTACAGTTAACATGTTGCCACCTATGTGAGACATTTGGAAAAGCTCATAGCATATGTAGCTTGTGAACTGCTACCATAATTACTCTTCCAAATTCTCACTAATTGCGTTAGCCCAGCAGTTTCTCATTACTTCTAGGCCTCGTGGTCTGCTTTTTTCTCCAGCTCTATCAGGTAATACATTTTGTGCAGATTAATCACGATTATGGCTGTAATTAATTAGCATAACACCATATGGATACAGGATTTTGGATTCTGCTGTGATCTCTGTGCAACATCACTCAGAACTGTCTAGTGCTGAAGTCCCCCCCCCCCAACAGACACCCTCTACAAGGAAGGAGAATGTACATGCCTTAAGTGGTGGAAACACTGCCATTTCTCTCAGTTTTCCTTTTGTTTATAGTACAAAGAGAAATTTCTCCACTGATAACCTTTTAGTTTGCAAGCAGAGGCCTTTTGACATTCCTCCCTTTCTTCCCTGTTTTTCTTTCTCCCAAGTTTTCATTCCCTCTGCCAGACTTCATACCTGTGATGCCGCCACATGCCTTTAAAAAGTGTCATGGGTATAGAAGCAGAGTTCCCATCAGAGATAGCCATACTTGCAATATTGTCATTCTGGAGGAGGGGCATGAAGTCACCTTATGTCCTTATTACCAAATGTTCAGAAACAGGCATGTCAGAATAGATTCCTCTGCTTTTGTGCCACATTATGGAAACGTGCACTGTTGGTGTCTGATTCAGTGACCGGGCTCTGGTGACTTTCTGTGCTGGATTCCAGTGACTCTGTTTTCCATGCTCGTGTTGTATATGGGTGTCACTTTGACCTCCCATGGTTAGTGTCCAAAGTCTGCATTTTTTGTTATAGGAGAGGTTGTATCCTCCAGTAAGCTTCTAACTATAGTACAGGAGCTAAAAAGTTGGATATTTATTTATTATCACATTTCTACCCTGCCCTCCCCGTGAGCGGGCTCAGGGCAGCTTACAATAGGGCACAATGTGCCAAAACATAAAACAGCATAAAAACAATCAACATTAAAGTGCTAAATGGTTACAATCAAAATCTAACAAGATGGACTCAAATTTACAAGATTGACTCCCCAGAATCTTACATAACAATAGGGAGGTTAAATACCCATGGTTGTTACTCGACCTCATCCAGCGGTACTGACCACAGCAATGTCATGGTTGATCTTCATGGGGCCACCCCTCCGGTCTACCAATAATGGTGGTGGTAGTGGTAGTGGCAGCTCCTACTCAAAAGCCTGGCGGAAGAGCTCCATCTTACAAGCCCTGTGGAACTGCAAAAGGTCCCACAGGGCCTTGATCTCCTCCGGGAGCTCATTCCACCAGGTAGGAGCCGCCGCTGAAAAGGACCTGGCCCTAGTTGCAGTAAGCCTGGCCTCCCTGGGGCCTGGGGTCACCAGGCGATGTTGTGTCCCTGTCCGAAGTGCTGTTTGGGGCATATATGGGGAAAGGCGGTCTCTCAGGTATGTCAGACCCTGGCCATATAGGGCTTTAAAGGTAAGCACCAGCACTTCGAAGCGAATCCGGTATGCTATAGGCAGCCAGTGCAGCGCTTTCAACACAGGTTGGATGTGCTCCCACCTAGGGTCGCCCACCAACGGCCTGGCTGCAGCATTCTGCACTAGATGCAGTCTCTGCATTTGCGAAAAAAGGCAGCCCCATGTAGAGAGCATTACAGTAGTCTAACCTCGAGGTGACCATTGCATAGATCACTGTAGCCAGGTCATCTAGGGCTGCCAAATCCCCCGGGGGGGCGGATTTCCCCCCACTTTGGAGGCCTGATTTCCGCCGCCGTGGAATCGGGCCCCGGGGGAAACCCCACCCCGGCGTGCACGTCAGCCGGATGTGACGTTCTGACGCCGGGCACGCTGGGGGCGGGGCCACAGCAATTTGAGGGGAAAACATAGAGTTTTCCCGCCCCCAGCATGCCCGGCGTCAGCACGTCACATCCGGCTGACGTGCATGAGGACGCCAACCGGGAGCCCCCCGCCGCCAGGTAAAAACAATTTGGCAACCCTAAGGTCATTGTGGTCGAGGAAAGGAACCAACTGCCGAATCAGCCGAAGATGGTAAAAGGCCGATTTGGCAGTGGCTGCCACCTGGGCCTCCATAGTTAAGGTGGGATCCAGGAGCACTCCCAAATTCCTAACCTCTGACACTGGCACCAAAGGTGTCGAAGGTCAGAAGCGGGAGCCCCGACCCCGACCCAAGCACAGGATCTCTGTCTTCGCCGGGTTTAGTTTCAACCGGCTCAGCCTGAGCCACCCAGCCACGGCCTGCAAGGCCCGGTGAAGATCTTCTGGGCCGGAGTCCAACTGGCTGCCCAGCATCAGATAGAGCTGGGTGTCATCCGCATATTGATGACACCCAAGTCCAAACCTCTAGGCGAGGGGGCGCATGTAGATGTTATACAACATTGGGGAAAGCACCACCCCCTGAGGCACACCGAATTCAAGCGGGTGCCTCTGGAACTGCTGTTCCCCTAGCACCATCCCCTGTCCCCGACCGTGGAGAAAAGAGGCAAGCCATTGAAGGGCGAGCCCCAGAATCCCTGCATCGGCGAGGCGGTGGGTCAGCAACTGGTGGTTGACCGTATCAAACGCGGCCAACAGATCTAACAGCAGAGCCGCCACACCGCCCAGATGCCGCCGGAGGTCGTCAGTAAGGGCAACCAACACTGTCTCTGTCCCATGCCCTGGGTGGAAGCCGGACTGAAAGGGATCAAGGACGGAAGCGTCATCCAGAAAGCCCTGTAGCTGAGTCGCCACTGCCCTCTCAATCAGTTTGCCCAAATAGGGCAAATTAGACACCGGCCGATAGTTGGCCAATTCAGCCATATCCAAAGTTGTTTTTTTCAAGAGAGGGCGGACCATCGCTTCCTTGAGTGCCTCAGGGAACCGCCCCTCCGAGAGGGACTTGTTGATAATCTCCCTCAAGGCACCTCAGAACCCCTCGTGGCCCGCTTTGATGAGCCAGGAGGGGCACGGGTCACATGTGGTTGGGCGCACAGATACGAGCAATCTGTCGACTTCCTCCAGGCTGAGCTGGTCAAAACACCAAATATGTGGAAATCATACCTAAACTTCTGTCATCTGTGGGAAAATCATACCTAAACTTCTGCTCATATGTGAAGTTCACTTGGGGAGCTTTGGATAAAATCTGTTGAATTTAAACCATCCCATAAAATTTTATGACAGCTAGAATATGTGCTACTTGGAGGAAAGAGAGAACAAATGCAACAAAAAACTCCAGTGACTTGCAAACAAAAATAGGTTCTCTTTACATTCACACAGTTTCTCTGTGTTTCAAATGGCGGCGAGCAGCATAGTAAGGAACCCCCCCACACACACACACACGCATCATTTAACCTGTTGAGTGCTTGTGTGAACCCCATTCATTGATGAAAACAGAGGAAGTTGCTGTGCATTGGTCTGGGGACAGTTTTGTCTTTTGCTGAAAGAAGTGAGATACAGTTGTACTAGCTCTACTGATTATTTTGGCATTGTTTACACAATTTTTATATAAATGTACTTTTCTTTGAGTGAGAGAATAAACTGTAACTTAAATTCACAATGAGAGCCAGATATTTATAATCGTTGATGAGATTGCCCAAGTTCATGTAAATGTCTAATTAGGCATACTATAAAAACAAATCAAGTTTTATGAAACCACCTAACTCCTTGAGAGAAACAGAAATGTTACAGGGTCGACAGATGGTTGAAAGGGAACGGGCAGAGATGTATACACACATACTTTTCTGTGATATTTATAACACATTTAATCCAATGGTTCTCAAAGGTTTAATTAAGGTATCATATGAGACCTTGTTTTGTGCTAACCAGAATTCAAACCATAGTTTAGAGTTCCTTGTCTGCTTTAGTTTTTAGTGGAGTTATATGAAACTCTTCTGCTTCCAGATTAGCATTTTTGTGATCTACATAAAACACTAAATGAATAATATGACCAGCTGTGTACATAATAATGCAAGAAGAGCCCTGCTTGATCACAGCAGTGGTTCTTCTAGTCCAACAACCTGTTTCACAGAGCAGCCAGCCAGTTGCCCTGGAGGGCCAACAAATGGGGTATAGAGGTTGAGGCCTTCCCCTGATACTGCTTCCTAATACTGGAAGTAGAGAATCCTTTACTTATCAGAGTTATATTCAGTCCTGAGCTCCTTCTGATAATGCAACTTTGATGTGGAAATTACAAGTTTTGGGGACTTCAGGTATTGAGATTAGTGTTCCTTGTCTCAGTTTAATCCATTCTACCAAGAAACCTAGCACCATAGTTATGACAGCCTGCCTTTTCTTATCTCACCAAACCAAGTAAAATCAGATCAGTGTGTTAAAGCCCTTATTGTCAAATACCAGGCTGGTGAATGGTAAAACTTCTTAGATTAAGGTCTGACCATTTACTATTATAGTACCCCGGAGTTCCTTTGGTGAGGAAGAGGATCAAAAGGGAGACAAGGTTGTAAACTTTTAGGCTCCTTTCTCTTAATCTGACTCATCTAATTTCTATGACTATATAGCCCTCAGCCCAGGTTTCTAGACAGATGGGCAGAGGGATACAAGTTTTAAGTTGATGTTCTCATTTGCTCCATGGATCCCTCATGGCAGTTAAATGAGAGGACATTGGGAACCATTCCTGCACACCTGTGAGCAATGCAAGGCCTTTCAAAAAGCACCTGTTATCCTTTACACAAGTACAGCGCTGGACTCCATAAGATCCCAGTGCAGTTCAAGGACATTTAGCCACATTTAGCCACAGTCCCATTCATATGCTCTTTAATAACTATAGGAAAATCATTCTTATCTCTTCATATTTCGGGTTGCAATGGGTATAAAAATACTTTCAGAAAAATCCTCCATCTGTTATAGCTGAATTATCAAAATAAAATCTGTAGCTCCCCCCCCCCCCCAAGAAAGGGATCCTCAGCCTAGTGAGTTAATGCCAATCAGGCACACGGTGGCTGTCTATTCAAGGCCTGAGTTAATTTTATAATTTAGCAAATTACTATTAGAAGCTTCAGCCAGTTCCGCATAAATACTTTTCCATTCTTCAAACAGTAGTTCACCAAGTCTGAATTCCAGCAGCTGGATTTTAATCTCTAGTTCTAGTAATGGCTGATTTAGTTTCTTCTTGGCAATGCTCTGTGAAATTCTATAGCTGTTGCAAGAAACACTCTGGCAGGTCCCCAGAAGCATTTTGCAGTTTGAGCTGAGCATAGGATTTGTTTCAGTAAAGACACTTCAACCGATTAGTTGTTTTAAAATAGCACGTCATTTAATAAAGTATCAATACTTGGACAGTCATTCCTATAAAATAAACCCAGGATGTCGTTAGGGCTTGAAAGTATGACCATCATTTTATTAGCAAAAAAAAAAAACCAACCCAAAAACAATACCTTCTGGCCATAGTGAGACAGGCCACAGTTGTACTTGCTGCCTTGTTATGGAATTAAAAGCTGTCTGCCTTATATTCATTTTAACACAATACCCTATATTGCAAAGTTTTGCTTTGCAGTTGAGGCTGTAAACACCAAAAAATTGTGTTTTTGTTTTAAGGCAATAATGGCTCTTGATTGTGAGAGCTTTTTAATTCTCATAAATTAGTGGTGTCTGATAAAATGGCTGTGGTTCAGTTTACTGCATAATCTGTAATTAATATTATTGTAGTTAGAGTACAGTATGTCCCCAAAACACTGAGCGTAAAATAAGTCTGGTACTCTTTGTTCTCTTCTTGCCTTACGTTGATTAGTATGAATTGAGTTTCATGCTAATATGCCAGATCAAATGTATGCAATGCAAAAGTCAGGGTGTACATGGGGGAGGGAGAGAACCGATCTCACTTCCAAGATGACATCTTCAAGTCCAATCACACATTTGATTTTTTATAGATTGAATCCAACCAACTTTTTCACTGAAGAAACAGGGAGGAAAGAGTCCCCTTTAACAACCAAAAAGGTTATGCCAGAGATCATGGGACCTGCTTGGACAAAAGTTGAACAGGGGCTCCCCAGTTATCCCCTCCCCCCCTTCTGCAACTGAAGCAGACCAATAGAATCTTAAGTAATATCGAAAATGCTAGCACTTTAATATAGTTGATTTTAACACTGTTTTATATTATTGTATTATTTATTAATGTGATGAACTGTGTTTTATCTTATATAAATTTTATTCTGTTGTGAGCTGCCCTAGGCCGGAATGGGCGGGATAGAAATCAACATAAATAAATAAATGAGGAGAATTGGGTGAAGTTGAACAAAAACATCTGGCTGGGTCCAACCCATTTTCCTTTTTATTAACTTTTTTTTGGTACAAACCCCCATTGCATAAAAGGGTCTTCACCATGGTTGTGTGAGGATAGTTCTTCTGTTTCCCAGTTGGAAGACCCAAGCTTGGTCTGGTTCTTTTTTAAGGTAGTGACAGCGTCTGGGCAGTACTGTTTTAGACTGCAGACAGGAACTCACATAAATGAACGGGGGGGGGGGGGGGGGGACAGTTTTTACCACACACAGAGAAGTAGATTTCAGAAGGCAGCCCTGAAACTTTTCTCCCCTGATGTCTAAGTAGAGTGAATATTTTTGAATGGAGAAGCATTCGGTCACGTGAGTGCCCACCTACAGCTAAATATAGATAACATTTGTTTACATCCCTCCGGGGCTTTGACTAGGGTGACTTATCAGTTAGCTTATGTACAACCTGTTTATACATGCAGAACTTAATACATTATGCATTATAACTATGCTATTTGGTTGGGAAGAAGTAGATGTGTTGTCTTCTGGGTTCTTGTTGTATCCTCGTTATGAATAAACAGGAATCTCATGGAACCTCAAAAACTAGCACATTTTTATTCTAGCATCGTATTTTTGTGGCATATGGAGCTGGTTTTCTCCAGGTGCATCTGGGTTCTAGTCCATTAAAATTTATGTTGGTATAAAACCACGTTAGTCTTTAAGGGGCCAGAAGAGTCCTGTTTATTTTCAGCGGCGATAGACTAACTGTGTCTTCTCAAGAATGTGTTGCACATTATGAAGTGTGTGTCTGTTGGTGAGTACACATGACCAATTTATTCTCTAGAAAATTCACATTTGCTCATTTTGTAAATAAGGGCTAAAGGGCTATAATATGGATCACTTCAGTCAGCTTTGTTATTAGCCAGAGGTGCTGGTGGTTGCTCATCTAGTTGCTGACTCATTCTGCAGCTATGGACTTGACTTTAGTTCTGCCTATCCCTCAGTGCATTGCTACTGCATTTGGTTGTTATTTTCTGATTCTTGGTTGATAGTTTATTCTGTGCTTACTGTGCTGCAAACTTAATGTATACTGATGTTGTTTTGAATTGGTTTTTGACAATATACTTTCCCTCCTTTATGTGGACGGTACATCTCTTTAAAATATAGTCTTGAAACAATTGCTCTACGGTTTATTTGAAATATTTATAACCTACACCACCCACCACCCAAAAAAAAAACAAGTGGTGGATAGTGTTTATATACATTTAGGATAGTTTTCCCCCAGTGTGTAAGTAGGATAAAGTGATGCATTGAATATCACTTGTAAAGTTACCCCAGACCCCAATTTGGAGAAGTCCTCTTGAGTTCTTCATAATCCAATTTGGTTTTCACCATCCTGAATAATTTGGTGAACCCACAAACATGTCCCCAGAGCACCTAGGCCTATCCTAATACAGATCTCCATTGCATACTTCCCACCATTGCAAGAACTGCCTTAGTGTTACTAACTCATGATAGGACCTGTCCTCTTATCCCTTGACTGCTAAATTTACTCTGATGCCTTTGGTGTGAGGGGCTTTGTCAAAAAAATTTGGAAGTACAAATGTATAATGTCCATTTGATCACACTTGTCCATGTTCTTGTTAAAATATACTAGAAGAACTTTAGAAGGTGTGAGCCAGGATTTTCCTTTACAGAAACCATGCTGATTCTTATTCTGTAGGGCTTTTTCCTCTATAACCTTAATGGTTCAATGTTTAATAACTATTTCTGCCAACTTACCCAGAACAAAAATTAGATTAACTGGCCTGTTACTCCCCAAGTTCCTCTTTAAAAATTATCATTGTATTTGCTATTTTCTAGTCCTGTGATAGTAAGGCCAGTTTCGTCGCTAAGTTGTATGTTATTGTTAGATCAAATTTCACAACTGAGTTCCTTCAGAACCCTCAGTTGTTTGTCCATTGGCTCTAGAATGCCGTTTTTCATTACTTCTGCTTGACTACCAGAAGGAAAAAGACAAACGCAGATGGGAAAGGCAAGTGCTGAGCACTAGCTGGATTTGGGCTGCCGTTCACCCTTTCCTCAGCCTCCTTCCCAATCACCACCTCATCACCACTAGAAGGGAGATAGGAGGGTGGCGAGGCAAGGTGGGCATTTACCATCAGCAGTGTTGGGGCGGCTGCTGCTGTCCTCCTCCATCCACTCCTTCCCTCTGTTTCCTCCTCTTAGCTACCAGGAGGTAAGGAAGAGGATGACTGGAGTCCATGGGCACTGAGCACTAGTGGTATGTGAGCTGGGAAAGGGAGCCTTGGGGTAAGGGGTCTCAAGGAGCGGTTGCATTCTCTTGCTGGATTGTTCCTCCCTTGCCCTGCAGGGAATTGTCTCATCTCTCTAGAAGAGATCCGGTCTGGAAAAGGTTCACATGCAGCTCTTTGGCATGTCTGTAGTCCCCTTTGCTTATCAATTGTAGTTCTAACAAATCTCCTGAATCTCAATATTCATGACTGTCTTTGGAATTAATATCATATAGACTAATTCCCCCCCCCCTTCCCCGGGCTACTAGCATGATTTGGTTTTACATTCCCAATTAAGAGGTGAGGAGAAATTCTGTCTGGTTATCAAGGAACCCTTTTCTTTATTACTAAGGTATATATATTGTTTTAAAAATCCCAGACTCATGCAAGTCCTAATTACGCTAGGTATATTTAAGGCTGGCTGTGGTTTCTTGGGTGGGGGTGGGACTAACTTTTTCATTTTGTTCAGGTGGGTGGCTGAGTTGGTCTGAAGCAGCAGAACAAAGTTTGACTCCAGTGGCACCTTTAATACCAACAAGGTATAAGCTTCCATGTGAAGAAGTGTGCATGCACACAAAAGCTTGTACCTCAGATAAAATTTTGTTGGTCTTAAAGGTGCCACTGGAGTCAAACTTTGTTTTGTTATTTTGTGTATACCACTTGTCTATGGCATGTGGTATCTACAAAGCTTCCTCTCCACACGAACTAGTTTGGGGTGGTAATGTGCTGAGTGGGCTTGCCACAAAGAACTGGCCACAAGCCCAGAGCTGTTATATACCCATGATAGTGAGTAGATATCTTCAGATCTTAAGGAAAAAAACAAAACAAAACAATGGTTTTTTTCCAAACTCTAGGTTTTAGCACGCAAGGACTGTCAAGCTGCTGCTTGCCCGAAGGAAGTCAAAACAATTGTAGGAATCTCTTCTTAGAAGAGGCAGCTCCTAGCTTAAGTCCTACAGTGTTAAGAAAACGAAGTTATCCAGTAGCTGTTACTTGTGTTGATAATCCTTTAATAGTACATTCATTGTACAAGTTGCTTTACTATCCTTGCAAGAATACTGCTGTGTAAATGCTACTAATACTACTTGCCGTCAGTTATGGAATGAGGATGGGTAAAGGTTTTCCTTGCTTGAAAGCCAGTCGAATCCGACTCTAGGGTTGCGGTGCTCATCTCTGTTTCCAAGCCGGAGAGCCAGCGCTGTCCGGAGACGTTTCCGTGGTCATGTGGCCGGCATGACTAGATGCCGAGGCACACGGAACGTTGTTACCTTCCCACTGAAGCGGTACCTATTTATCTTCTTGCAATTTCTTGCTTTCGAACTGCTAGGTTGGCAGGAGCTGGGACCAGAGACTCCCTGCTGGATCCTGCCAGTGTCCTCTTCTCACAGTGGTAAACCAGATGCCTCTGTGAAGCCCACCAGCAGGGTAGGGAAGCAACAGCCTTCTCCCACTGCTCTCCCCCAGCAGCTGTTGCTTGGAGGCACACTGCCTCAGAGGTCTCACTTTAGCCATCACACAAATAGCTGGCTGTTGTTCTTCCATATGGAAGGCAGTTTTACTATACATCTGTACCTGCAAAACTAATCCTTGCCACTTGATTGAATGATATAGATGACTGGCATATCAAGTTTCATGCATTTTAATAGCAAGCTACCATTCACTAAACGATTGTGTTGGCACAGAGGGTTTCACCCAGTGCTATATACTTGATAAACAGTAGTATTTTATATTCTAAGTCCTAAACGATGGCTTGGACCCAGCCTAGATTTCCCTGGGGGCAAGGAAAGCCAGCTGATTTTCACTGATCTCCTCGCCTCCCATGGGAGAGCTCAGATTCTGCCCCCCCCCCCCCAAAGCTATTCCCGGTGTCTCCTGTCCTCCAGGAGCAGCATTTTGGGTTGTCATGGGACGGAGGAGTTCCACCCACCCTTAAATTATCTTTGTTTTTTGTACTGATTGAAGTTTAGGCAGGATCTAACCAGATGCATTTTTATATTAAAGCTGCAAAATAAGTTGTCTGATATTGTGTATGCTTCCATTCCCCCCAATTTCTCTTTTCTGAAAAAAGAAGGGAGAACATACCCCCCACCCCTAAGGTTGCCAACTTCCGGGTGATAGCTGCAGATCTCTGCTATTACAACTTATCCCCAGGTGACAGAGATCAGTTCACCTGGAGAAAATCACAGCTTCATAAGTTGGACTCTGTGGCATTATGCTCCAAACCTTGCCCTCATCAGGCTCCACCCCCCAAAAAAATCTCCAGGTTTTTCCCAAGCCGGAGCTGGCAACCCTGCCCGCCACTCCCAATGGCTTTGATGCATCTGGCAGTTTTATGTTTCAAGAGCTAGAAGCGTGCGTTGGAGATGCATTTTTTTAAGCAAGCCATTTTGCTGACCAAAGGAATGCTATCCCCTGAAGTACATGATGTACTTATCAAAACTTTGCCCTTGCCTAAAGTGAAGAGTTGCTCAAATAGGTTTTGGGGTTATATGTGTGTTAAATGTCATCATTGCTTCCAACTTACGGCAACCCTATGAATTAATGACCTCCAAAACATCCTATCGTTAACAGCCTTGCTCAGGTCTTGCAAACTGAGTTTCACTCAATGAATATTTATGTGATCGAAGCTACAGAATAAGCTGAGAGAATATACAGTTCCATAGACTTAGAAGTACAAGCTGGGTTTCGAAGAGGTAGAGGAACGAGAGATCATATTGCCAACATTCGCTGGATTATGGAGAAAGCAAGAGAGTACCAGAAAAATATCTACTTCTGCTTCATTGACTATGCTAAAGCCTTTGACTGTGTGGATCACAACAAACTATGGCAGGTCCTTAAAGAGATGGGAGTACCAGACCACCTCACATGTCTCTTGAGAAACCTGTATAAGGGCCAAGAAGCGACAGTTAGAACCGGATACGGAACAACTGATTGGTTCAGCATAGGAAAAGGAGTACGACAAGGATGTATACTGTCACCTTGCTTATTTAATATATATGCAGAGTACATCATGCGAAATGCTGGCCTGGATGAATCACAAGCGGGAATTAAGATTGCTGGGGAAAAGATCAACAACCTCAGATATGCAGATGATACCACTCTAATGGCTGAAAGTGAAGAGGATCTAAAGAACCTCTTGCTCAGAGTAAAAGAGGAGAGCGCAAAAGTGGGCTTGAAGCTCAACATCAAAAAAACTAAGATCATGGCATCCGGCCCCATCACTCCTTGGCAAATAGAAGGGGAAGCGGTGGAAGTAGTGACAGACTTCACGTTCCTGGGATCCCAGATCACCGCAGACTGTGACTGCAGCCATGAAATTAAAAGACGCCTGCTCCTTGGGAGGAAAGCGATGGCGAACCTAAACAGCATGATAAAAAGTAGAGACATCACCCTGCCAACAAAAGTCCGCATGGTCAAAGCAATGGTATTCCCAGTAGTCATGTATGGCTGCGAGAGCTGGACTATAAGGAAGGCCGAGCGCCGAAGAATAGATTCTTTTGAACTATGGTGCTGGAGGAGACTCTTGAGAGTCCCTTGGACTGCAAGAAGAACAAATCAGTCAATCCTCAAAGAAATCAACCCTGACTGTTCCCTGGAAGGCCAGATAATGAAACTGAAGCTCAAATACTTTGGCCACCAAATGAGAAGGGAGCACTCACTGGAGAAGACCCTGATGCTTGGAAAGATTGAAGGTCAAAGAAGACGGGGACGGCAAAGGATGAGATGGTTAGACAGTGTCATCGATGCAACGAACATGAAGTTGAGCCAACTTCAGAGGACGGCAGAAGACCGGAAGGCCTGGAGAGAGCTCGTCCATGGGGTCGCGAAGAGTCGGACTCGACTGTGCGACTGAACAACAAAGACTTAGAAAACTTTTTTATTACAGCTCTGAACACTCAGACTACATTTTTTTATTCCGCTTGTGGTACAGTAAATTCAGTTGCTAGCCAAAGAGTGAAATTAACACAAAAGATAACGTGGCTGCATCACAGAAGATTGCACCAAGTTCTTGAACCTCTTGTGCATGCTCTCCTGTAGCCGAGTTGTGGAGCAATTACCCTATAATACATCTAAAGCAAGTTCCATTTTAAGAGAAGGAAAATACTATGGTAATGTTTTCCTTTTCCATCCGCCTTTCATTCACATCCACTAGCGGTGGGGTGGGGTGGGGCTAACTGATGTCTTGGTGAGTTCTCAGTCCTATTTTGTAATTCCTACTTTACTGCTGAATGGTATGGCTAAGCTCCTCACTGCACCTGGGTGTAGGTTTCTAACTATTAGTGGAAGGTGCATCCTTTATTACTAGATGCCTTGTAAATTCCTGGATTATGGCCTTGGACCTGGGCCACAGAACATTCTGTATTGGCGTCCACAAAAGGTAGCTGTCATGTGTTATGTCATAGGAACGCAGACCTCAAAACATCTGCATCGTATTTTGTCATTCATGGTAACAAATACTATATGGCTATCACAAATCTAAACCATACTCCAATAAATAGTACCCTTTGTCTTTATACAGCATTTTAGAATATCCAAAGTACTCCACATATATTATCATAAGAGTGACTGTCCCAGTGAGCTTCATGTCTGAGTATGGATTTCACCCCTGTTACTAGCTCAACATACCATCCTCCACACCACATGATCTTTCTGGTTTAGAAAGCTCCCTGTATCACTAGGATACAGTTATCCCAGATCAGTAAATAGAGGGGGAGTTTGTGCAGGCTGGCAGAGTAGAGGGGGAAGGCTTCTAACTGGTCCCATGTGGCGTCTGTTTATATTAATTACTATTAGTAAGATCTTTAACATGAATGCCACCTAGAGTAATTTTATTAATTGTTGTTATTGCTCCACTTAGTATCTTACCTTTAGTCTAGCACGGAGTATGAGGGAAATATACCAATATAATCTCAACACCCTTGTGAGATTGGTTAGCCTGAGAGACAGTGACTGGCATAAATCATCCACTGAGCTTTGTAACTCTGTATGTCAGGATCTACATGAACCCTGGCCATCTCCAAAGGGAGTAGTGCACATTCTTGAGCTCCAGCAGGGGAGTGAATAGGAGAGTGTGTGTGTGTGGGGGGAGTCCAACTCAAATGGCTGTCAGAAATCATTCAGAAGAGGACTGAATCCTGTCTTTTGGGGCTGGAAGGGCCTTGAAGAAGTGCTTAGACCTAGCTAGTCTCTTTGCTTGGTGAAGACGCAGAATCAGAAATGAAAATAGTAGCACATTCTTGAACATTCCTTTCTGCCAGTAAGGGGGTGGCAGGAGAATAGGTTCCAGCCCAGAACAAGTCCCTTGTAGGCGTTTTGTCAGAATCTGGAGAAGAGATGAGATTATGCAGGGATTTTTCAAATGTTGAACAAGTTTCATTAGTGTGAGGAATAGGCCACTGTGCATCCCTGCCATCTACCCTACGTCTCAGTTGAAACCATTCCCTAAGGAAGGGGTGGGGGGAAGGCTTGGCCAACCAGCGAGCCCTCGCTGCTGCGACCACTGCCGGCTGGGGAGGAAGGTAAAAGTTGGGCGGGCCGAGGAGGCCTCGCGGGGGGGGGGGGGGGGGGGGGGGGGGGGGGGGGGGGGGGGGGGGAGGGAGGGAAGGAGACATTTCGGTGGACCGGGAAGGGGGAAAGCTTGGAGGAGGAGAAAGTTTGCGGCCCAGCAAGGCCCTACCGCCGAGGGAGGAAGGGGGAAAGCTTGGAGGGCCAGAGAAGTGCCGCCGCCGTAGGAGGGATGTTTGGCAGACCAGCGAGGTGCTGCCGCCGCCGCCGCTACTACTAGGGGAGGGGGAAGCTTGGCGGGCTGAGGTCAGGCCTCGCCATGGGTTCTGGGGATGGGGGGGGGACAGGGGAGAAGGCTCACCTGTGGGTGCTTCTCCCGTGGAGCGTCCCCCCCCCCGCGCGCGAGTATTGCGGGTCCCGCCTCTTGTATAGTCATATTTGTTGGGATGTTTTTACAAGCTATGATGATGATTGATCACGCTCAATGTTAAAGAAAGCTTTTTATTATTGTTAAGCAATTTTTTTACAAGCTGTATGTGACCTCCCTTGGGTTTTTAGTGGGTTTTCTTTTCTTTCTCCTATAGTGTGCAGATTCCCTCCCTAATTTTGTTGTAGTTTTTAGTAAATGCAAATGAAAAAATCCCCTACGGGGGGCCATAAAGAAAGAAGAAGAAGATATTACAGCAAGTTTGGGGTTTGCTGTGGGGAGGGGAATATTGATTAGAAAAAGAACCCAAAAATAATGCCATGTGAACATGACTTCATTCTTTCATTTCAGTGCAGTTAAGCAGAAATAGAAAGAGTGATATCTGTATAATTTGTTTTGTTTAAATGTAAATTATTTTGGTAAAAATATGCTATAATGTGTTTAATGGTAATACAGTTTAGTATTTTTGGTGTTGTGAAAGTTTAGATTAATGTCCAGACATGCTGGCAGGCCTACCTGCTGTGATTCTGTGGGGGAGTTTCTGTCCAAATAATACTCTTATGTTGAGTTTACAACAGAATCTGTTTTCTACCTTCAACTTCTTATTTTCCCTTCATCTCAGATGGCAAAAACATAAAGATCCATGTGCTGTGGCAGCGTAGGGTGCAGCAGTCTGCAGCTCTTTTCCCAAATATTGGGTATGCTTGCAATTTTTCTAATAAAAAACGAAGCCGTGAAAACTTCAGCATGAAAGCTTTAAAATTTTAAAAGTATGCCATAAACTCAGGTTTATGTACTGAGTTATAAAAGTTGTATTTTATGTTCAATGAGTAAAGGAAATTTGACAGGAAATTTTCCCCAAATTTTTTTAATGAGGAAAAAACAGAAAACATTATTGCTGTTTTCACCCCCATGGCTTCAAAATTTCTCGAACTTCTACATCTCTAGTTCAGGGATTCTCAAGGAACAACTCTGGGAATGATGCACTGGTCTGCAAATCCTCCACCCCTCACACCCCCAGCCATGGGGGGGGGGGGCTTCCAGTAAAGGAAAATGAATTTTGGATGCAACCCATAATGCTTTAAATAGTAATGAGAGGTTCTTGATCATAGGTTGTGTGACAGTACAGATATATAAAGCTGTAAATAAAAGTGTGTTTTCTGTAAGAGAGGAACATTTTTAAGTTAATGTTCCAGAAATCCTTTGGAGGGGCACACTAGAATATCCTATGAAAGTGTCTCATTCGCTTTAACTTGATATCTGCCTTAAGTGAGTCTTGGGTTCCATTAACTTAAGTCAAAAGTATTTCTGTTTCCTTGTCAGTTGTTGGAGGGCATAATATTTTTCTCTTTTTAAAGGACATTTCTATGAAATGCTATTTTCTTACTCTAATAAATGAGTGTTAGATGTCTGCCTTCAAGCTACTGCCCTAAACATATTTTCTTTGGTGCAAGTTCCATTGGGATCAGCGATGATTTCATCAGCACATTTATCACATCCAGGTGGATGTGTTTGGATTCCACAATAGAGGCTAAAAGGACTGTTAGTTTTTGACCTCTGTAAGCTATGTTACAGTAAGCGTATACATTTCAGTTGGCTTTTGGTGTCTGCATTTTTGCACGATTTTTGTGCTCGCTGCTGCTGCAATTTGGTCGCAGCCAGGGGTTGGGATGAGCCTTAATTAGGGTTGAATAATGCAGTCCAATCACTTCTGAATGGGGATTACAAAATGAGGAAATTAGCCATTTCAAAATCTATCATGCTTTTAATAGGAATCTGTTACAAACTGTGTTTACCTGGATTAACATTATATTGTCTTGCTTAGCCGGCCCAGAAAGATGTGAAAAGAACATAGCGAGGAATGTACATAGCGAGGAATGATAAAATACATCCATATGAGTATCAGAATCAAAATCAGAATTTATTATTACAGTTTCTAGACCAGCCATATACATATAATTATAATAAAAATATTTACATGCAGAATACAGACTATACAAAAATTAAAATATTAAAATTAAGAATCTAATTCAAATACAATTTCTGTAACCTCAGTATCAGTACACAAAATTTAGCTACTTGATAAGTGGTCTTAGGATTCTTATCAGATAAAAGGCAATCAAGCCTAGATTTATTTGTGCAACCAGGAATCTTATTCAGTAACAGAGTAATGATCTCCAAATGAGCCTCCTTATAATATGGGCCACTAAAGAACATGCGGTGGCTCAAGTGGTTAAGACGCTGAACTGCAGGCTGTGGAAGGTCAGTAGTTCAGCAGTTCGAGACCCGGGTGCCGTATGACGGAGTGAGCTCCCGTCTCTAGTTCCAGCTCCTGCCAACCTAGCAGTTCGAAAGCAAGAAATTGCAAGTAGATAAATAGGTACCACTTCGGTGGGAAGGTAACAGTGTTCCGTGCGCCTTGGTGTTTAGTCATGCTGGCCACATGACCACAGAAACGTCTTTGGACAGCGCTGGCTCTTCAGCTTTGAAACGGAGATGAGCACCGCAACCCTAGAGTTGAACTCGACTGGCTTTCAAGCAAGGGAACCTTTACCTTTAAAGAACATATGCTCAGTAAACTCAACCTCCCTTTTGTTTGTCTGTCCATATGAGTAGTCTGTATGAAAGGAATATCAAGAGTATAAAATAATTTTAGAAAATAAGAAATAGGTTAGCCGTTTTAAACTGAATTAAATAACCTTTTTGGAAAACTGAAAGTAGCTTATAAGTGTTTTCTAAATGCACGCTACAGCAAGATCTCTTAATACATGTGGGATGGCAGTGTTACTTTAAAGAAATTGTCAGAGAACTGGGGCAGTAAGTGATTAGCACATTAACATGGCAAATTGTTTAAGTACTGCCTTCTCAAACCCAGGCAGGTTGTCGAAAAAACAGAGGGATTAATTTACACCAGCAAGGACTGTTGGTGTGACCATATTAGATAAAATTAGACTCCACCTCCCTGTTTTACTAGTTATCTGCCAGGACCTTTGTGACTCAAGTGCACTTCACTGTAACAGCAAATGTTACATAAACCCAAACATGGTGCCTGTTTGGAGTTTGTGGGCAGACCAAAGTAATGATGCAAAGCTTCAGTAGCAAGTGTGCAGTGAGGCACCATCAAATGATGTGAATGGGGGGTGGGGGGGAGAGCTTAAACAAGAAGGCTTTCCAGAACAGCCTTTTTCCTCTTGCTTGAAAGCTCTGGGTAACTTTTCTGGTGCAGTTTTCAGAAGCAGGATTTGGCAGAGAGCCCAGATCTGAATGGAGTTTGCAGAAGGTTGGTATAGTTCTGTACTAACACGACATGAAGTGAAGAGACTTACACTTCGTGCATTTTTTGAAAGTTTGTTTGTTTGCTCTGCCAGAGGTGGAGCTGAACAGTGTAGACGGTGCATAGATGGCCTTTGCAGAGTTAGTTGATCAAAGTGGATAATCTCAAAATGAGGGATTAACTGCTGCAAGCGGCCCACGTAAGCCATTCTGAAATGTCATTTGAGTGATTTGGCCAAAGTTCAAAAGCAGATGGGAGTTGAGTTTGCTATTAACTCAGACGAAAGGCTGAGGTTTGCATTGAGCTGTCACAGTGTTTCGGAACATCGTAGCTCTTTTCAAAACTACATTGTGAAGAAGTGTAATTGTTTACTAAACCCAAAGTCTCTGATTCTGCGATTAACCTTTTTTGCATTCTTTGAACAGCTTGTGCTTTTATTTTGTTAGAAACATATTTGTGATAAACATGTTTTTTGTGGTCAGAATAAACTCCGTGAGTTTGTTTTCAAGCTGCTTCTCTTGCAGAAGTTTGAAGTTTACACTTTTGCGAAAGAGGAAACCTTTAAGCAAGAGAAGCCGCAAAAGATGCAAATGAAGTTGTTTTCTCTCTGGTAATTGGTTCAGTCCTCTGACATTGAGTGGTGTTGAGCTGTTGATTTTATTAATACGCATGCTTAATTTAACCTAGCTGTTAATTTAACGGCTAATCATCTGGCTATCGTATTTTACTCCACTTTCTAGCGTAATTCACCAGAGTAAATTTACAGATCACAAGACCGTAAATCCTGGCTCTACAATCAAAATTTGTTTTGAGTTTGTTTACAGCAGCGAGACGGGCGATTGCTTTAACATTATAATTCTGCTGCAGCTGAAATGTGAAAATAAACTTTCGGGCTAAACAGATTGTATATACTTTTAACAGCAAAGCTCTTAAACATGAATTATTATTTCTTTTTAGTCCTTTTTCTCTTTTTTACTTTATAGCTTGCCAAGTGATTTTTTCCCCAAGGCACCATTGTAATGAATTATACTCTAATTAAAAACCTGTGGTAACATAGATGTAAATGAAGTTAACATTTGTTTATGAAGTTAACTTGTTTACTCTGCAGCGTCATTTGAGTACACTGGTGACAGAAATGAAGTCGTTTGTACACTTAATCTTTTGTTGCTACCCTTCTGGGAAGCACATGGCAAACGTATTTAGCAGTTTCTGACAGTGAAACCTTGTTGAATGAGCCTTCACGGTGTTAATAGAATAACCATGACATGGCATGTCTTACCCTTAATCAAATGCTGCTCTTATGTGCCATAGAGCAATCTTTCTCACTCAAACCCCTCCCCCCAAAAATTAAGATTAAAGATTTGGCTTGAAAAGAAGAAGAGGAAGAAGAGATTGGATTTATACCCCGCCGTTCACTACCCAAAGGTGTCTCAAAGCGGTTTACAAACTCCTTTCCCTCCCCCTCCCCAGAACAGGCACCCTGTGAGGTGGCTGAGAGAGCTCTGAAAGAAACTGCTCTTTTTCAAGAACAGCTCTTATCAGAACTACAGCTTGCCCAGGGTCATCCAGCCAGGTGCAAGTGGAGGAGTGGGGAGTCAAACCTGGTTCTCTCAGATTAGAGTCCGCGCACTTAACCACTACACCAAACTGACTGGAAACAAAGCAATTGTGTTTCCCTCTGTTATATACTCTGTCATAGAGTATTGAGTTCAGTTTTGGGCACCACAATTTAAGAAGGTTATAGGCCAGCTGGAATGTGTCCAGAGCAGGGAAACGAAGATGGTGAGGGGTCTGAAGACCAGGTTCTGTGAGGAAAGGTTGAAGGAGCTCTGTATGTTTAGCCTGGAGAGGAGATGACTGAGAGGTGACAGGATAACGGTCCTCAAGTATTTGAAGGGCTGTCACATAGAGGATGGTCCGAAATTGTTTTCTGTTGCCCCAGAAGGTCAGACCAGAACCAGTGGGGTGAAATTAAATCAGAAGAGTTTTCAGCTAAACATCAGGAGGAACTTCTTGACAGTTAGAGCAGTTCCTCAGTGAAACAGGTTTTCCCGGGAGGTGGTGGGCTCTCCTTCTTTTGAGGTTTTTAAGCAGAGGCCATCTGACAGCAATGCTGATTCTATGAACCTAAGCAGACCATGAGAGGGAGGGCAGGCAGGGTTGCATCAATGCTTACGGTAATTCTCATGGCCCTTCCTTACATGCCTAGGGAAATACCAATCACCACTTTGGGGTCAGGATGTAATTTTCTCTAGGCCAGTTTGGCCAGGGATCCTTGAGGTTTTTTGTTTTTGTTTTGTTTTTTGCTTTGTCTTTTTGCCATCTTCTGGGCACGGCGCAGGGGTCACTGGGGATGTGAGGGGGAGGTAGTGGTGAATTTCCTGCATTGTGCAAGGGGTTGGACTAGATGAACCTGGAGGTCCCTTCCAACTCTATGATTCTATATCTATTAATGTCTATTAATATCTTATGGTGTTCACCTGAACCCCATTTTGAACAAAGAAGTATGTTTGTTTTTTGAAAAAAAATAGTTTTGCATGATTTTAACAGTGACAGGACATATACTTTAGGGGGAGAAAACAAGGGAGGAAAAATGGATCAAAACAGTTTCCCAATATCAGTCCTTCTGCCTGCAGGGCATTGTGTTACTGTGCCCCAAAGGTTATGCTGCCAGTCTATCCTGCCCTTCTCCAAATAGCTCAGGACACCTTATATGGTAGCATTTTTATTTATTTTTATATCCTGCTTTCCTACCCACAATTGCGACTCCAAGTGTCTTAGAAGATTGTAGTCCCCTTCTCCTTCAGTGGGGGGAAGTCATCCAGGAACTGGTTAGGTCATGCCTCTGCTCCGCTCGTATAGGCTATGCAAAATTCTTTTGTTGCGTGGCTCCTATTGGAGTGGCCCAGGCTGACCTCTCCAGTTCCTGCATAGCCCTGCACTCGGTAGGACGCCTGGAGCTCCTACTCCAAGCCAGAGGGATTACAAAAAATAAAGAAACAAAACAAACTATCAAAAAATCAAACCTTCCAAAATCAGGACAGATTTAAAGAAGACCCATCTCAGATGGCGCAAGATGGAAAAAAGAAGAAGAGGCCTCCCCCACCTTCCGGGGATTTGGAGGGAGGGGAGATGGCCGCGGCAGCGAACCCAGTGGAGCAGCAGCCCTTCACTTCTGAGGCTTCGGGAGTCGGGCTGTAAGAAGAACAGCGGCTGGAAATCGCGCCGCTGCAACAAACAGAAGGAAGCTCTACAGGCGCAAGGCTGGACGATCGCATTGTGCCAGCTGGCTCCCACTCCCCCCCCACTCACGTGGTCCAAGATGGCAGCACGGAGGTTGCGGTCAGCGCCGGAGGGTTGGGACGCTCTAAATCCAAGGGCTCCCTTGCTCCCTCGCGTGCTAAGAAGAGGGCACCGGCAAAGGCGGAGATGACAGATGGCGCCGCAAGGAAGAAGCGGCGTGGGAAAACACTAGGGCCGGTGTTCCCACCCGGTGAGCCCATTCCGGTAAACAAATTTTTATTTTTCTCAGGAATACAACATGTAAAATTAAATCATTTCATTATATCAATTGTCTACCCCATTCCCAATTCCTCCCCTCCCTCCAATGGCTTCCCGCAATGCTTCCACCCCTGCTCCAAATACTTCATATCATCAACTATATCAATTTCTTATTGTTACAATCTAAAGATAACATCATTTGACTTAATATTGATCTAAACATATTAAGTTTTGTTTCACATCCCAGTTCTTTTCCAGATATATTTTAAAGTCACTCCATTCTTGAAAAAACACTTCGTCTTCTTTATTATTCAGCTTCTTCGTAATTTTATCCATCTCTGCCATGAACAGAACTTTTTGTATCCAGTCTTCAATTTCTGGCACTTTCTCTGTTTTCCAAAATTGTGCATAAATCATTCTCGCTGTTGTGATTAAGTACCAGAATAAAGTCTTTTTAGTTGTATTGACTTCTTCCATTTTCAGTCCCAAAAGCAGAATTTCCGGCGCCTTTTTGAAAGAGCACTTCAGAATTTTTTGCATTTCTTTGTGGACTTTTGTCCAAAAGTCAACAGCTTTCTCACAAGTACACCACATGTGATAAAATATTTTTAGTTGTATTGACTTCTTCCATTTTCAGTCCCAAAAGCAGAATTTCCGGCGCCTTTTTGAAAGAGCACTTCAGAATTTTTTGCATTTCTTTGTGGACTTTTGTCCAAAAGTCAACAGCTTTCTCACAAGTCCACCACATGTGATAAAATGAGCCTTCATGGCTCTTACATTTCCAACACTTATTTGACATATTCTGGTTCATATTTGCAATTTTTTTCGGAGTCATGTACCACCTATACATCATTTTATAACAATTCTCTCTAACATTGGTACAAGGCGATATCTTAATAGAGTTTTTCCACAAATATTCCCAGGTTTCCATAGACACTTCCTTATTCATATTTATCGCCCATTTTATCATTTGCTCTTTCACGGTCTCATCTTCAGTATACCATTT
>NW_015172011.1:911339-947430 GCF_001447785.1 Gekko japonicus
CTGAAATCACTGTTTGTAAATAGTTTTTCACCCTTTCCGCAATAATTTTTGCAAAAATCTTGTAGTCATTGTTCAAAAGAGAAATTGGCCTATAATTCTTCACATTCGTTAGTTCTTGTCCTTCCTTTGGTATTAATGAAATAATTGCTTCCTTCCAAGAGTCCGGCACCTTCTTACTCTCACGTATGTCGTTGGATAAAGCTTCCATGGCCGGAACAATTTCTTCTTTCATTTTTTTATAAAACTTTGCAGTAAATCCGTCCGGTCCTGGCGCTTTCCCCAACTTCGCTTCTTCAATTGCCTTCCTCACTTCTTCTTTTTGTATTTGGCCATTCAGTAATTCCTTAAATTCGTTGCTTATTTTAAATAGTGGAACCTCATCCAAATATTTTTTAATCTTCTCAAGATCTGTTCTATTTGCTTGGAATAATTTAGCATAGTACTTGAAGAAACTTCTCTTTATGCCAATAGGGTCAACGAACTCTTTTCCTTCTTCTATTATTTTGGTTATCATTCTTCTTTCTTTTCTAGCCTTAAGTTGCCAGGCTAAAAATTTTCCCAGTTTATTTGCCCCTTCAAAGGCAGCACGGAGGTTGCGGTCAGCGCCGGAGGGTTGGGACGCTCTAAATCCAAGGGCTCCCTTGCTCCCTCGCGTGCTAAGAAGAGGGCACCGGCAATGGCGGAGATGACAGATGGCGCCGCAAGGAAGAAGCGGCGTGGGAAAACACTAGGGCCGGTGTTCCCACCCGGTGAGCCCATTCCGGTAAACAAATTTTTATTTTTCTCAGGAATACAACATGTAAAATTAAATCATTTCATTATATCAATTCTTTGTTCCGGGGCCTGCTCAGGGACAGACTTCGGGGCACTGGGGAACCGCGGGGGCACTAGGACCATGGGGGATGATGGCAGTTTCCCAACCTCTCCCCCTTCCCTAGCCCATCCAGGCGCAGCAGCAGCAGTTTTCCCAGCCCATTCTGCAGCCGCAGCAGCAAGTCCCTCAGGCACCGCAGCTTTTGAACAGCATAGCACCCAGCTACCCTTTCCTTCCCAGATTCCCTTGGCTGTGGCCATTTATGGGGGGATCTTGGCCGGCTGCACAATGGTCCCATGCTCCTGGGAACTGGGGGGGGGGGCAGCAGCTCTTTTCCCAACTCAGTCGGACTCCCAGGAGCCCGGAGGAGGATTTTTCTCGAGGGGGATCAAAATGCAGGGGACACCATCACTCCTCGACGTCTCAATCCTCTTCAGGCTCAAGGTCCCCTGCAAAAAGGCCTAGGAGCCCAGGGACATGAACTCCGCACGGGGCCCTGGGTGTTGAAGAGGGGGAGCAGGATCCGGCTAGGGCACCCAGGCGGCCAGAGTTAGGCACCACCCTTGCCAGAGAACGCCTGACTAGCATCAGTTCTGAACAGGCGGAGATAGCCTCCACCATTATATCCCTGGCCAACACAGAGAAGGAGGAGGGGGAAAGGTCCGGGGACGAAACAGATGTAAAACCGGCGTTATAAGATTATGCATGGGATAGAGCAGGTAGAGAAAGAGGTACTTTTCTCCCTTTCTCACAATACAAGAACTCGTGGGCACTCAATGAAATTGCTGAGTGGTCAGGTTAGAACAGATAAAAGGAAGTACTTCTTCACCCAAAGAGTGATTAACACATGGAATTCACTGCCACAGGAAGTGGTGGCAGCTACAAGCATGGATGGCTTCAAAAGGGAATTACATAAGCATATGGAGCAGAGGTCCATCAGTGGCTATTAGCCACAAGGTATAGATAGGGGCTCTGGGGCAAGTGATGCTCTGTCTCCTTGGTGCTTGGGGGGGCGGTCAACAGTGGGAGGGCTTCTAATGTCCTGGCCCCACTGGTGGACCTCCTGATGGCACTGGTATTTCTGGCCATTGTGTGATACAGAGTGTTGGACTGGATGGGCCTTTGGCCTGATCCAACATTGGCGTCTCTTATGTTCTTATGTTATGTTCTTATGTCCTCGCGCCCTTTTCAGATGGAACATTGCCAACGGCTTTTGTCAAAGGTCATTTCCACCCTAAATTACCAGATGGAAGTGCCAGAAAAGCCACGGTCATCAGCTTCTGCACATCTAGATCCTAGAGGTTTTAAAAAACCTGTTAAGATCCAAACCTTCTCTCCTTTTCCGGATTACTTTGATGATGTGATGCGGGAAGAGTGGGACGGAAGGTGTCCACAAACCGGGACGTTAAGAAGTTCCTGAAGGGAGTAATCCAACTGTCCCCTCCAGTGTGGCACAGGTTCCCGACTTGGAATCTGCACACAGTGTTATGAGTGTCAAGGCCACCATTTGAACCCATGAAAGTGGCCAAACTCCGCCTTATGTCCCGGAAGGTCGCCTTTCTCATCGCAGTGACTACGGCCAGACAGATTTCCGAACTGGCTGCACTGTCAGCGAGGAAGGAACTTTGCATCTTCCAGAAAGACTCAGTTTCCTTGATGATGGACCCATCCTTCATTCTCAAGGTAAATTCGGTCTTCCACCTCAATCAACCTATTACACTACCTTCGTTCTGCCCAAGGCCAACGCACCCAAAAGAGAAGGACTGGCACAAACTAGATGTATGTAGGGCTCTACGTATATACCTGGACAGGGCAGCCAGCTTCCGAAGGTCCGACACATTGTTCGTGGCATATGGGGCCCCAAATCAGGGAAAAAAGGTCTCCAAGGCCACTCTGGCATACTAGATCAAAACAAGGTGCTTGTGGAAACTAGGAAAAAGAAGAAGGCTATGCCATCATCTTATCATCGTGAGAGAGACACCAAACCTAGAACTTCACATTCTTTTAGTGGCCACTACAATGCTGGATGGGGATGAGATACCAGAGATCGCAGATCATTCAAATCCTTCAAGTACAGCACGCAAAACACCCCCAGGCACACAGCTGCCTACAGACCCGAAAAGGGTGCCGTCCCAAAGATGCAGACGGCATGACGACCAGATCGGGGCCCGGCTCCAGACATTCGCACACATTTGGAGCCAGACCACCACGCACCAGTGGGTGCAGGCGATCATATCTCAAGGTTACAGGATAGAACTCATTGGCACTCCTCCGCACAGCTTCAACCCGTCCTCAGTCCCAAGACAAAAGGAACGACTGCGACAGCTGCAGCACCATAGAGGAGGTACCCATAAGGGACCGCTTCAAGGGAGTATATTCCGTCCGTTCCGAAGAAGTCAGGGGACTGGAAAGTGATCTTGAACCTGCGAGGATTGAACAGATGGGTGGTGCAGAGGAAGTTCCGAATGGAATCCCTCCGTCGCATCTTGCAAGTGCTACAACAGGGAGACTTCCTGACCTCCATGGACCTCAAGGAGGCATACTTATATATCCCTATACACCCCTCCACTTGGCAGTTCCTGCGCTTCTGCTTCCTGGACCACCATTTCCAGTACAAGGCCTTGTCCTTTGGCCTTTCTTCGGCCCCCAGGGTTTTCACCAAGGTCATGGTGACTCTGGTGGCGGCCCTGTGCCTGCAGGGGATCCACATGTATCCGTACCTATACGACGTCCTGATACGAGCAGAGGACTACTGGACAGCAGTCTGCAACACCCAGAGAGCAAGGAATTTCATGTGCGCACACAGCTTCCTCATCAACGAGGAGAAGAGCCACTTGACACCCACTCAGGACCTTGTGCACCTTGGAGCACGGCTGAACACCATTCAAGCCACGGTTTCTCTGCCGGAGGAGAAGCAGATCAAGATTCGGGCCCTAGTGACAGATGTCAGAGTCAAGGATCGAGCAGACCTCATGCAGCTAGCAGCGCTGCAGGGCTTGATGATCTTGATGATCGACTTAGTTCCCTGGGCGCGATTCCACGCCAGGCCCTTGCAGTGGGCGCTTCTTCCCTTCCAGTGAGACGTTGCCAAAAAACGGCACATCCAGATACTGATATCAGAAGACCTCAGAAGGGAGCTGCTATGGTGGGTACAACCAGAGAACTTGGCCAAGACCGTCAGCTTTCTCTGGCCCCAGCAACTGGTGATAACCACAGACGCAAGCAAGAGAGGTTGGGGGACACACTGTGGTCACCTTGTTACACAAGGCAGGTGGTCCCTGGCACAGGCCTCTCACAGCATAAACTGGCTGGAACTCAGGGCAGTCATGCTAGCGCTGAAGGCTTTACAGCAACACATACAGAACCAGCATGTGCTGGTGCGCACAGACAATATGTCCACGAAAGCTCACATCAACCGGCAGGGGGGCACCAGGTCCGGGCCCCTCTTCACAGAAGCAAGACACCTACTTCGTTGGGCAGAGAAACACACCAGGAGCCTCAAGGCGGAACATCTAAAGGGCTTATCCAACCTGCAGGCAGACTGGCTGAGCAGAGAGGATCTGGATCCCGGAGAATGGGCGCTGAACAAGGAGGTCTTTGCCCAGCTCACAAGAAGGTTTGGAATTCCGGTGATGGACCCTAGCAAGCTCCAAAAACTACCAAGTGGAGTGGTTCCTATCCAGATATCAGGATCCAGCTGAGGGAGTCGATGTGTTATCCCACCCCTAGCCAAACGGCTTCCTGTACGCCTTCCCTCCTACAGCCCTCATAGGGGCAACACTCAACAGAATCAGACGGGAGAGGGCCACAGTGGTGTTCGTGGCACCCCACTGGCCAAGACGGCCGTGGTTCTCCAACCTGGTCCAGCTGGCTTCCCAGACACTGTGGACTCTGCCTCAGAGACCGGACCTGCTACAGCAAGGGCCCATTCTCCACCCGGACCCAGCATGGCTTTGATTGACTGCATGGAAATTGAACGCACACAACTAACGGACAAGGGATTTCCCAGCGAAGTGTTTGAGGACATTCTGCAGGCAAGAAGGCCTTCCACACGTCACATCTATAGTCATACCTGGAGGACATTTGTAAGTTGAGCCTCAGCACGTGGGATACACCCTCTGAGAGCCTCGGACAAGGAAGTCATTCATTTCCTATCGGAGGGATGGCAAAAGGAACTTCGGCCGAACACGCTGAAAAGACAAGTGGCGGCCATACAGGCATGCCTGGCACATGAGGCACGACGGAAGGTGTCCACAAGCCGGGACTTTAAGAAGTTCCTGAAGGGTGTAATCCAACTGGCCCCTCCAGTGCAGCACAGGTTCCCGACATGGAATCTGCACACAGTGTTACGAGCCTTGTCAAGGCCACCATTTGAACCCATGAAGGTGTCCGAACTCCGCCTTATGTCCTGGAAGATCGCCTTTCTCATCGCAGTGACTATGGCCAGAAGGATTTCCAAACTGGCTGCACTGTCAGCAAGGAAGGAACTTTGCATCTTCCAGAGAGACTCAATTTCCTTGAGGATGGACCCATCCTTCATTCCCAAGGTAAATTCGGTCTTCCACCTGAATTAACCTATTACACTACCTTCGTTCTGCCCAAGGCCGACGCACCCAAAGGAGAAGGCTTGGCACAAGCTAGATGTACGTAGGGCTCTATGTATATACCTGGACAGGACAGCTAGCTTCCGAAGGTCCGACGCATTGTTCGTGGCATATGGGGCCCCAAATCAGGGTAAAAAGGTCTCCAGGGCCACCCTGGCATACTGGATCAAACAATGTATTACCAAAGCCTATTAGGTGCAGGGTTTCACACCTCCAGCCCATCTGACAGTACACTCCACAAGAGCGGCAGCAACGTCATCAGCATTTTCCACACGAGCATCTGTCGACGAGATCTGCAGAGCAGCGACCTGGAGGTCCTTCTCCACGTTTGTGAGACACTACAGAATGGACCAAGCTGCTTCGGCCGAGGCGGCGTTTGGCAGAAGAGTGTTACAACAAGTGGTGAAGTTGTAAATTCAAATAC
Source organism: Gekko japonicus (assembly GCF_001447785.1). NCBI lineage: Eukaryota > Metazoa > Chordata > Lepidosauria > Squamata > Gekkonidae > Gekko > Gekko japonicus. Next base: position 917,182 of record NW_015172011.1, read on the forward strand.
ATACGCAATGTATATACAAAACGTTACACTACAATATAGGATCATTCACCCACCCATAAGGACAGCTTGGGTACAACTAACCAGTTCCTGGATGACTTCCCCCCACTGAAGAAGAACGGTACATTGGACCTACCTGAAGGTTCTTTCTCTTCAGTGGGGGAGAAGTCATCCACATCCCACCCGTACAGACTACAAAGAGAAGGCCAGGGTGACAAAGATCGGAAAGAATATAACAGTACAACTCACAGAGGCCGTGGACCCAAAGGAAGGCATAAGATAACAGCGATCCACGGACAGGGCTTGGACATGACTGGAGAGGTCAGCCTGGGCCACTCCAATAGGAGCCACACAACAAAAGAATTTTGCATAGCCTATCCGAGCGAGCAGAGGCGTGACCTAACCAGTTCCTGGATGACTTCTCCCCCACTGAAAAGAAGAACCTTCAGGTAGGTCCAATGTACCGTTCTCCATTCTCTCACAGACAAACCTGTGAGGTAGACCAAGCTGAGGGTTTGTGATGGCCTCAGGGTTACCCAGCAGGCTTCATGGTAGAAGTGAGGATTTGAACCTGGGTTGCCCAGGTTCCTAGTCTGCATTTTAATTCTCAAAAGAGTCACTGTCCCCATGTTTTAAAGTCTCAAAACGGCCCTGTGAGGTAGTTCATGCTAAGAGACAGTGACTGGCACAAGAGTTACCAGTGAGCTCCATAGCAGAATAGGGGCCTGGGCCCATGTCTTCTGGATCCTAGTTCAGTACTCTGAGCATGACCCCACATTGGCTTATCCCCATCTGCAGGGATTCACAACATTCATATGTTTAATCCAGGATAATTCCTTTGATAATTCACTGGTGATGGATAGTAAGATTCAAGGAATCCCATCCAAAGTAACTGTAAAACAATGACATAGTGAATTCTTCAATTCCATATGTATTCTGTTCGTTGTATACTTCCCTAAAGCAATAAAAAGTTTATAGTCTGGAGTTCTGAAAATGTGTGTTTATGAGTTGTGGTTGTTATCTAGTTCTAAGCTTTTGATTGATGTTCACTTCTGAATTTTGTGATGCCTTGAATTAGCAAAAGCAAATTCCTGAAATTAATTTGGAGATTATATTTCTAAGCAGCCTTTGTACTTCTTAGTTGCATTTAATGTCCTGCTACTGTTGTGCCTTCAGAAATATAAGGAGTAGTTGACTTGCATTGCTGCAGCTTGTTCTAAAATGTTGATTTCCCTTAATTTGTTTTAGACTAATGGATTTTTTTTAAAAAAAATCAATCATTTAGATGGAGACTCTTTCAGATCTCATGTGTTAGGCTGCTAACAAATATTAGAATGATTGTTTTCAAGAATGAGCATGGATGACTGACTTTATTGCATGAAAAAGATTGGAAAGATGGTGGTTTAGTTATTTCCTAAAACTTTTAGACACCTCTTTCTATTGTGGCTTGAGGTGTTCTACAATTCCAAGATTAAAAACATACAAAATACAGTAAAACCCCACTAAGCCCTGTTGTGGGTGTGAGGAGTGATGTGGGAATTTGCCTAAGATGGGCATCCCCTCCCAGGAGCATTCTAGCCCACCCACCCCCCTCTTCCTCCTACCTCTTCTGCTGTGGAGTAGGCAAGGACCTTGTGCAGTTGCTACCACTCTGGCCAGGAAAGGCCCAGAGTACCCACCCTCCCATCACCCTTCCAAATAGCACCCCCCACACTAGTAAGGGCTCGGCCAGGTGAACAGTCAGACTTGAGGCATGAGGACCCAGGCAGATTCAAACAAACTGTTTTATTACACTGAGTGGCTAGTATCCAGACAGATGGGGGAAAACACTTGGGAGCAGCAACTTCAATAGGGGATATGTTTTCAACCAACAGGCAAGGTTGATTCATAAAGGAGCCGGCAACAAAACAAAGCTTCGTAATGTGGCTGTCTCACTGATCCCTACTATACCTGGCTTCTTTTAGGGTCCAACTCAGTGTCCTTAGTGAGGGATCCTCTCTTGCTGGCTGCCACAGCTCCTGGGAGAAGAACGTCTTCCCTCTTCAAAGGGGCTTTATGTTGTTTATCTCAATGGCCAGCTTCCTCGGTGGCGATTGGCCTTCCCTTTCCCTCCAGTTTCACCTCAAGGCTCAGAAGGTGCCTGGGAAGATGTACGCCTGTTGTAAACTTTACACCAGGCCTCAGAGGCTTCCTTGAGGCCTGTAAGTCACTTACTCTTTAGCCTTAGGCCTAGGATCGTAAGCCCCCATTACCAAGAAAATGCCCGCAGCTTATGTCCCACACAAATACAACACCCTTACATTGCTTCCTAAAACCCTTCAATGACTATTTTAAGCTTGTGCGACAGGAAAAGCAAAACTCTCAACCTTGTGATGGCAGTGCAGTGTTATCATTTCAAATAATGACAACTGCCAGTATTGTCATAAAAATTGCATGCAGACATGCAGCAAGGTCATGTGTTTCTTTTATCAATGATGATGATCAGTGAGGTCATCTCAGTGGTGGCCACCGTGGCTGACGGATTCTCCAGTAGTAATCTGCTAATTAAATACAAATGACACATTGTCTGAGACTTCAGTTTTATCCACTGAGTTTACAGTCTGCAAATATACAGGTAATGATATCACATTGTAACAAACCAACGCTAAATTGCTACACAGGTGAACCAATTAATAGCAGAAGAAAGGAAAAGCACCCAGTTCCACAGAGAAATAAAACAGAGCCCCACTACGTCTCCCCTACTCCTCATTGTGTAGTTACAGCAGTTACTTTTACCTTACCTTGTTGCACAGCTCTTTCTCCAGGATTTGTTCTACCCATAGCAAACCTTTCCCTCTACCTGGCTGAGAGGGGTGGACTGTGTATGTGAGTCTTTGTAGGGAGGGACTTGCCCGCTGAATTCCACAAAGAAGAGACTTAAGACTGAATAAGGACAAGGCTGACAGTCTGCCACCTCCTGGACTGGTGCTAAGTAAGGTGGCAGATAAGAGGGCACTGGGGGCAGCTCTGAGCATAATGAGGCAGTGCCCAGTTGCCCTAATGGGCCAGCCTCCCCTGTGTCGTTTTGTTATGCCTTCTTTTACTGTGGGTTGTGATCCCAACCTTCTCAGCCTCCTGTGCCATGGTATTTCTCATTTCTCCTGGCAATTCCCGCTTAAGGTTGGGAATGCAACCCACTATTTGTTTTGGTTTTTTTAATTTAATCTTGCCTTTTCAGAATCTCCAAGGCAGTGCCTGTAAGGATTTGTTGCGACACAGAAATACATGTGAGCAAATTACAGCAAAATCAGAATTGGGTAAGAGCAGCAAAAGAATTCTATATCCAATAGAAGTATCAAATGGGGGAAAAAAAATAATCCCATATATTTTAAATACAAATGAAAACAAACAAACAAAAAGTTTAACCTGATAGTAAAAGGATGTAAAAGTAGATGCTAGGTGAATATCTGTGGACACAGAAACTGCCTAACTTCTGAAGTTAGGGGCGCCTAAGCAGGGGCTGTATTTGTTGACCTCAGCAAATGAGCAGGTTCCTAAGGCTGAAAGAAGTCTTTCCGATATCCTGGTCCTAGACCTTTTAGGTTTATAGGTCAATACCAGCATTTTGAATTGCCCCTGCAAGGAGAATGGAAGCCAGAGCAGATGTTTCCTGGCACAGGTAGTCAACTAAAGCCAGTGTGATATAGTGGCTAGACTGTCAGATTAGGATCTGGAAGACCCAGGCTCAGGTCTGCACTCCTCCATGGAAGCTTGCTGGGTGACCATGGATCAGTCATACGCTCTCAGGCTAACCTACTTCACAGGGTTGTTATGAGGATAAAGTGGTGGAGAAAGAAAATGATATAAGCTGCTTTGGGGAGAAAGGTAGGGCATATAAATAAATAAATGAAATAGGTGCAGGGTGACATCTGTCCAAGAAACCAGACTGGAAGCTAAACTGAAATAGATCCTGATCTCTGTCATCTAAGAATTTCAATAGTTAAGTCCCCACCATCTGCTTGAGTACTTTGCCCAAAAAAGTGACTGGGTGCAAATGCGCCTCCAAGGAGGTGTGACCTCATCCTTCATAGTGACTGGGACCATTCCTTCCCTTAACGGAGCCATTCACTGCTGCCTGGTCCCAGCTAATCACTTTTCCTTGACTAGGTGTTATTAACTATGGTGGGCAAAGGTTGGCTAAATAGGCATTTGAGGGTGTGCTTGGGGGGGGGGGGAACTGCTATCCATTCCATAGCCATTGATTTCTGTCTGGTTTATGATTTGTTCTGTCCATTGTAAATATTATGAAAATACAAAGTTTATTCAGGTGTACACATTTTAAAACTTTAGACTCATTAAAAATATATCATTCAGACATAAAAAAGTCTCAACATTCATACATAGATGGGTTAGTGCTGTGCAACTGAACCAAGCGCGTTTTGGCCCCCCAAAGGGCCTTCTTCAGTGGTCACAGTTCCAATTACAAGTTTGACATACATTCAACTCACGCAAGTTTGTGCTACCAGAATTATTGGTGGACTTTTAACAGGCTAGACCAGAGGCCTATCTTATATAATAATAATAAACAAATACATAAGCATTTAGGAAACAACATCTGGCCTTATACTGCATATGTATTGAACATCTTATGTTAAAAAATTTTTTGAATGTATGTCAAACTTGTAATTGGAATTGTGACCACTGAAGAAGGCCCTTTGGGGGCCCGAAACGCGTTTGGTTCAGTTGCACAGCACTAAACCATCTATGTATGAATGTTGAGAAGTTTTTTATGTCTGAATGGTATATTTTTAATGAGTCTAAAGTTTTAAAATGTGTACGCCTGAATAAACTTTGTATTTTCATAATATTTAGTGTCAGCTTAACCCTTGTGGATCCATAGCAACTTTTTGGGTTGAGTTTTCTTCCCCCCCTTTTTTTTCCTTCCCCCTTCCCTTCCCTTTTGTTTGTATCTGTCCGTTGTAAAACCAGCCGACTCACTTGTAGTTTGTTGCCTTATCCCACAAAGGGTTCTGAGTCAGCTTAGTTTAAACTTCTCTGTGACCACCCAGACTAAGAATTTAGAACACTGGGGGTATGATGCTAGGATGATCAGTAACATTCAAGGTGTTGAGGCATCTGCATACTTACCAGGGGAAGCACATGTTTGTGAGGATGTTAACCCTGCACCTCATCTACTTGGAAGTCATCCACATGGCAGCACAATCCTTTGGGAACAGCTCCTACAAAGTGAAACTTGACTGCTCCAAAGTCTCTGTGCTCATCATCATAATAAGGAATTACAAGAATGAACAAGTTGTTGTTAGTGTTCCCTCTAAGCTGAGTTAGTGTGAGTTAGCTCCAGAAGGATGGCTCCAGAACAAACTAATTTATGCAGTAGCCAAATCACTCGCTCACAACTTTAATGCCAGTAGCTCACAAAGTAGAATTTTTGCTCACAAGACTCCGCAGCTTAGAGGGAGCACTTGTTGTGTGTGTTTTTAATTGCCCACTCATCCTTAATGATGTAGAACTGGGAAAGAGAGTTCTGTTTTTTCACAGCACAGAGATGGGGGGGAGGTGTATCAATTTTGATGAGAAGGAAGGAAACTGTAATCACTGAATGCTGGTGAGCATCACCAGAAAGACGTTATGTGGATGTTGTTAACTATTAGAAGCAGTTCAGCCTCACTGACTTGGTTGGTATTGTTGTAGAACCAGTGGTACTAACCAAGAATGCAAAATGGTTTGTATGTCTAGGAGCCAGTGGCCTGTTTTAACAACTAAAGGGATTTTTGTTTGAGCTGCATGTTGGTAGTTCAAAAAACAAATAAGGAAACAGATATTTTTTAAAAAAAATAAAATACATTTTTACCTACTTCAGTATTTTCAAAATGTAAACAAATTGGAAAATATTAGCATTAAAAAGCATTGGCTGCTGATTAGGGTGAGTGATGAGGTGCCAGATCAGTGTCTGAGGCACACATTATTGCCCTCCAGATTAGAGTTCTGTGGCATCGTCTTTTGACAATACTTGATATCCCTAATGACTTTCTCCTTAGCTTAAAGTTGGCATTGTGCCACCACTGCCTTTAGCCTTAGCTGTGACAAAGGAGTATTGATGTTGATTTAGGCATAAAGGAGTTTTCCTTCCAAGCTGCTGGAATGGGCTTTCCCGTGTCCTAAATTGGCAAGCCAGCCAATCTAAATTTAAATGTTCTTTTTTCCCATAGGGATCTTATTTATAAATATTGGCCTCAGTCCTACGCTGAAAATGTTGCTCCTTTTAGCTTTTGTTACAGTGTAGGAGGTTTAGTACTGAATATCACTGCTTTTTAATATCCAAGTAGATTATAGTTCAGTAAAATGTGTTTCTTTGTTTTTACTTTTTCTAGTTGTACAAGGAAAGATTTACTGGCAAAAATTGGAAATAGCTATATGCGTATTGTTTGTTTTTTTCCTTGTAATGGTCTTACCCTGCCTTCCCAAAGTTAAATTTTGTTGGTACTTGCACATCCATATATGCATAATATGGTTTGTCTTGATGGATTTTAATAGTTCTAAGTTGTATTAGGAGACAGTCTTCTTTGAAAAACAGGTATGAGTAAAATTAAATAATGAGGTTCTGCGATTAATTAGGAGGAGTGAGCAGGCCACAGGTTTTTTCAGTAAGGGAGGGCTTTTGCAGTAAGTGTGACTGCCTGCTGATATCTCGCTAGATAGTTTGTTTTATATTCATAGCACCGCTTGGTCAAAAAATCCCACTTGAACATATTTTAATATACACTAATAATCTACAGTCGGGGGTGGGTTTTTTTGGAGGCAGGAGAAATAAATACAGTAGCAGCGCCCCCCCCCCAAACCAGCCATTGCCTACATTGGTTTATTGATTGAACTGAATGATGATATACTTTCATAATGACCGTTGCAGTCCTGAAGCTATGATTAGAACCGAGTCCCCAGCATGGTGCCTGCTGATACTTTTTCTGGTGCCCACCAAGTGTTTTTAGAAAGGGGGTGGGGTGGGGTTTTTGCCCAGCAAGGCTTCTGATAGGCCATTAGACATTTGGTTGTGCAGATTTTTTTAAACAGGTTGATTTGGCAGCACAAGGATCTTCATTATGCGGCTGAAGGTAAGCTGCAGCAGCCATTTTGTGGCTGGCTCCACTTCCTGCGGCAGCCATTTTATGGCTGTGCCCACCACACTGTGTCAAAATTCCAAAGGCGCCCTCAGGCTCAAAAAGGTTGGGGACTCCTGGATTAGAACTTGTATGTGTATTTGCAGTACCAGCCATGGGAGCAGGCTTATCAAGTGAGTGTTGTATCTGAATATCTGTCTGGGTCTTGTGAAAGAGCTTTTTTGTTACTTCCATTTAGCAAACTTTTACATTGATTCTGCACTTTTTAAATTTGCACTTGTCCATATTAAGGTGCTTGAGGCCTTTACGGGGATTTCTAAAGATGTTTCTAGCTGTCCGAGTAGGTGAATCTATTCTGACTACAACTTTAGGACAACAAGCTTGGGAAATGTGTTGCAGTGCAGTCCTAAGCAGAATTACACTCTTCGAAGCTCATTGACTTGAGTGGATTTAGAAGGTTTTAACCCTCTGTAGGACTGCACTGCGAGTGAGTACGTTCAGTTGGTCTCTGCAGTTTTGTTCCTGTAAATTTTTTTAAATTGCTCATTCTGCCCACCCCATCGCTAATAGAGAGCCTATGAGGTCGGACTTTATGATTTGCAGCAACAAACCAGTCTTGAATGATGAATTATGGGCACAATCTACTGTGAACTCTCCTGAGCTGTGAATGATCCAGAGAGCTGTCTGACCTTGCAAAGAAAAGAAGGATTTCACTGAGGTTCAGGGAGTCATTTCAGCTACACAGACAGAATGTTGGAATCACAGCAGACAGATACAAAACTGTAAATGAAAGGTTTGGATCTAAACAGCCACAAACAGAAAGGGATCTTTGCTGATTTTCCCTCCCCACTACAGATTCTTGGAAAACTATTCCTGAGAGTTGGGGGGCCCCTGGGAATAGCACAGGATGTGGCACAGAGGCTGCAGTGGGAAGGGTGGGAGTCATCAGAAGTCACTCCTGTTGCAGAAGTGCTTGTTCCTTTTGTATATCTCCCTTCTGAGCCCAAGGCTTCCCCTCTGTACTTCTGTTCCAAAGGCGAGCAGAAGATCAGTTTATTGTAGAAGTGTGACACATTTTGAGGTACTGGTCTCTGTCACAATTATTGTTCCTCTGCTTTGCTTTCTCTGGCTTGATGTTTTTTGGGAACTGGATACTTTAAGTTTGTATGCACAGCATTTGGGTTACTCACAACTGTCGAAGGAACTGTTTTGGTATTACAGAAGAAAAGTATAGCTTCAAGATCTGGATTTGTTGCTTATCCTGCTCCATCTGTTTTGCCATCCTGAAATTCAGTTGATGACAAGTATTTCCAAGGCACACAGAATTGCAAAAAGGTGGAAGAAAGTTTGTAAGGAAAGGAGTCTTGTGAAAGTTTGTAAGGAAAGGAGTCTTGTGGCTCAGTCATATTTTCTGTATTTTTGGCTGTATTTCACCAAGTTTATACCCCTTAAGTATAGCCTAGAACTATGCCATGTGAAATATCTGCAATTCTGATGCTTTCTGGCAGCCTTCCTTCATTTCTGGTGGACAGTTGCCATTTATATAGCATGCCTGCTATATTTTTTATACCAAATTTAAGACATCAGGTCACCATTTGTTCCCATTTTGCAGACTGAGAACAGACTGACTTAGAAATGACGTGGCCATGAGCAAAAGACTGTTTAAATGTTATTGTCCGGGGTTGACTAAAGAATCACTGTACAGGTAGCTAAGTTTCTATCCTGCTATGAAAAAAATTCTGCTATGAAAATACAGGCTGAGATCATGTGTATAATTAACTCTGATAACCTCTAACCCTTCTCTCATTGTCTGATGTACTAGGTTGAAAGATACATGGTAGAGAATATAATTTTAGGTAATTACTTAATTAATTCTGTTTTTTCTGCTTCTGGGTCGTGAGTCGTAATAAAGACTAACTGACTGACGGCCATGACTATACAGTGAGATTAATTGACTGAATAAAATCCCAAGATACCTAGATATAAATGCAATCTGCTGGGTTACAGTATGAAACAAATTGATGGTTTGGCCTTGCTGTTTGAAAGCCATATTACAATCTGTTGGTCCTCTGTAAAGTGAACTTTTCCTTTACATTCTTTGCCATTGAAAAGCTTTCTGAGGGACGACTGACTGAGACTGACTTCTTGTGAATGTGCATTGAAGCCTTTGGCTATGAGCAGGATCTGTGTATTCCATGCTTTAAAAACTAATCTGCACCCAGAGAACCTGGATTCTGCTACTTTTTAGGAACTGTGCAGATTTTAGAACTTTGCATACCCTTTATTTTGCATTATCTATTCTGTAATTATAACTAGTTCCTCTATTTCTGCATAATTTAGTTACAAGGAAGAGCCAGTGGCTATGCTTTGCACTGGAACTCACTAGAAATTTTGTACTACCATACTTCTGGATTTCAGCCACTCTTGCCTGCGTATTTCCAAATGTCTCTTCACAACCGTAAAAGCCAGAAGCTTGCTCTCATTTTTGAAAAAAAGAAAACCAAGATTTGCTGGATGCAGAATTCTTTTCCAAAGACCACACTCTGTGCATTTTCTTTTCTGCATACGTGCGGAATCATAGTATACATGGTCCTGGTTCTAAGCGTACAGATGACAGACACTCTCTGACATTGGGTCAGACATGGATAGTACGTTTATTTTGTGTTATCCCTTTAGGCATCTGTTAGAGCAATATGCTAGTGTCTGTGAAGCAGCTGACATAAATCTTTAGAAAAACTGTTATTCATTCATTAATTAACTAAATCTCATGTATTAAGTAAAATTTAAAAAAAATACAGCTGATAAACTGACCAGCAACTGATTATAAGGAAAATTAACAGAATGTGTGATGTCTGAAAACATGTCTGTAGAAGAGCTTCCAGATTCCTATGGAATTTTTTTCAAGAGAAGAGAAATGGGTACTTTGCTCTCTAGCTGTCAAATTGACAAAATCAAAAGAAAAAGTGATAGATCAGGACCATGTGGACCAATGCTGTGTGCTGAGGTCCTTGAGGAAGGCGGGACGACATTAACCCTTCTGCTCCAACATAACACATAAGTACAGTGAAGTTCATTAAAGAACTACATGAGTGTCATTCCAAGAATTCCTGTCAGCCTTCTTGCACAGAACTGTGCATGGCTTTACATTGTAATGTGTTAAAATTTTGCCTTTCCTTTTGAAGCCCTCAGCTTTCTGCTATGCTGAAACTGAGAATTTTGGGTGGGATACCTTATACAAAATGGATGCTTCTCACACTGGGCCTCTAGAAAGAAGGTGTTCCTGGAAACCAAAACATATACATTTGGTGTGTGTTTGCATATATTGCATTAAAGGTGATCCCATGAGCAATCTACAGCATAGTGGATAATGGTTGTCAAAGACATTATATGGCACAACAGCCGAGCACCACCAGACCATTGCCTCTCCCTAGGCCTGCGTTACTGCCATAATTACTATCCATGATTTTTAATCACAACTTAGAAAGCTCTTTCACTTAGTCACATTTCTTCGTGTGCTGACATACTTCCCTGTCACTGTGTAGTTCCAGCCTTGTTGAGAGATCTGCTCTGTTTTGACAACATGCAACTGCCATAAAGTAACATTACATACTGGCTTGTATCTTACCATTCCTCTGTGCAACATGTGAAGCCTTCCTCCAGTGTAAGTGATTCTTCTGCCAGAAAAGGCCCCACCTACACTGGAGAAAGGATCCTTAAGCTAATTACCATTCATATATTCTCTTAGATTCTATTGTAAGGAATTTCATAATGCAGATATTGAGTTACAGAAGAAGACAGTTGGTGGCATTCAGATGGAATCACCTTTTACCCCTTTTACCTTTTAAAAGCCTCACTCCCCAGTCTTGGTTTCGCTACATATTTGGTTCAGAGCATGCCAAGTTCATGTCATTAAAATCGTTTGACAACTCCCAAATTCATATTCTGGCATCTGTCACATAATACACAGAAAGTTTACAATATAATGTTAAAACAAGCTGTTTATGTCCTCTGTCATTCTCAGGAATGTAACAATTTGTAAGGTTTAAGTTGCCATGCAGTTGATTTTGTGACCCAGAAAAGAGTAGTAGTTTATCTTCACAGCCCATTAGTTTTTGTCCAAGGCATTTAAATGGTAATTCTACTCCAAAGTGTAAGCTTGATGTTGGTGTCTTCTTTGTAATTATCATGAGATAAGAAAGGGATTCGAGTGGGGGGGAGAGGCCTGTTTAGTGTGTTGCATCAAAAACTAAAAGAATCTTCAGTCACATAAGAGACGTTTATAGCACACGCTGTTGTGCTTCTTGAACTTGAACACAGCAATATCACCACTGGAAATCTCGTTGTCAAGACAATTTTAAAACAGACCTGTCTGTGGGGGTTGGGCAAAAAAAAAATATGGTGGTATCTGACTCAAATCAAAATGAGATTTTGCATAACAGTGACGTGCAAGAAGAATGTTTCAGGGGGTAGTCGTGTTGGTCTGCAGTCGAACAGCTAAATTAGAATCCAGTAGCACCTTAGAGTCCAACAGTAATTTGGGGGTATGAGCTTTTGAGAGTCAACGTTTACTTCATCAGATTCCAAGAATAATTGCTTGATGAGGGCCTTGTTGGTATCTGTGCCAGTTTCTCAACTGGTAACCTATCAATGGATCAGATACTGTTTTTAACTGTGACAGCTACTGGGATTTAGGGTTTGCCATATACGTAGTAGTTAAGAAGGTTGAAATTGCGGGCAGTGTTTTTTTAATCTTTGTGCTTCATATAAGGGGTCTCCTCACAACTAATATTGGCTCTAGCTACATCATAAAGCATCGCTGAACTTCCAAGACCTTCAAATAGTAACTTAGCAAATCCACTCTGGGATTCTCGCCATTGTTATAAAAAGACACTTGGCACTTAGTACTTTGTCCTATTTAGAAGCCCAGAATTGATGAGGCAATAAAATGCAAATACACTTGCACAGCACGTAGTTTTGTAAACAGGCTAAATTGTCTGTTTTGGCTAAGGGGGGGAGATGTAATGAAGCAAAGAACTGAAAAACTGTGTACGTTAAAAGCAGTCACTTTAAAACTCTATTTTATTGTTCACTAATATGTTATAATAATATTGTTCACTATTCTAATAGGTGTTTTTTTTTTAAAGGAATTTCATTTCTGTTGAATTAATAAAGATTTACTAATAGGGTTATAGCTTGGCTTGTAGATAACATTTATGTCTATGCTATTAAGAGGAAACTCAAAATTAAAGTCCAGTCAGAGACTTAAATTCTACTGTACTTTGCATTTTTTTTGCCCTTCTGTTGATATGGAGAGAGGAGGAGGAACATTGCAAAAGTGGATGGCTCAGTATTTTCCTAAGCAGAAAAAAAAAATTCAGGTTGTATTTCTTTTTGTGATTGGCCGGGAGGATCTGTATATGTGGTGGAGAGGTAAAAGTAGTCTTGCTGGTGAGGACTCGTAGGATATTCATTGACCAGAGGCAGGGCTGGGGGGGGGCAGTGAAACTGACAGAGCTGTGGCGAAATAGAATGAATTAGTCAAATATTAATTGAAGTACTGTAGAAGGAGATGAATGATGACTCTTTGTCAAGATGACTCTTTGTCTTTCTGACAATGCGAGGATGATACTTGCTCATATGCAAAAGCTTGGGAAATAATTTATCCTGTGGATAAAGTAACCAGCCTGAGGGCAGCGAGGGCAGCACTGAGAACCTAGGAGAGACCCTGTCAAAATAAATAAGGCTGCAGTTGCAAAGTTGCATGGGGGACATGATCCTCCAGCACTGGTTCTTTGTGTTGTCATTTGTGCAGCTCCTAGTGCAAACCTGGAAGCTGCTGTTCTTAGCGTGTACTTTCTTTAAAGATTTGCCAGGTAATTTATGCTCTCATAGTTAAGGGGATCGTTCAAGTGCATAGGGCAGGTGGGGGAGAAAGCTGTGTAGTTGTGCAAGACATTCAGGTAATGCCTGAGGGTCAGTTTCTGGGTCATTCATTAAAAAACAGGGGTTCTGATCGAGTTGGTGGCAGATAATGAATTTGTAGCACAATTGTGTGCTGCTTTTAATACTGCCAGTTGATGCTGTTACCCTAAAACTCTTACTTCATTCATGATTACTACATTTGTTTGATGCACCCCACTGAGATGTTTTCTTCTGTCCTAGAGTGTTAAGGTGGTGCTGCGCTTGTGTAATTTGCAAATTGTTGTCAATTTATTGTTTCCTGATGTGTTTAATGTTAGACTAAACCTCTGACTCCCAGAGCCAGGAGGTGACATCAGGGGAAGGCCTCGGTCTCTATGCCCTGTCGTTGGCCCTCCAGAGGAACTGGTTGGCCACTGTGTGAGACAGGATGCTGCATTAGATGGACTGTTTATCTGATCCAGCAGAGCTTTTCTTATGTTGCCTGGGTGGGCCAACAAAATCACTTAAGCCAAAATATGAACTACTTCAGAGCACTGCTTTGAAGAAGAAGAAGTCTCCCTTTATTGTTTTATTTATTTGCTTATATCTGGCGCTGTCTCTATAGCCTCAATGCTGCAGCTTGTGGCAAGGAAACTAAAGCAGCATAACAGCCACTTAACAGAATCAAAACAGCACACAAATTAAAATGACACAAAAGACGTTCCATAAAGCTGTGAATGGCTTTTTATCATTAAGAGCGAAAATTCTACTTTTTTATGTTCTCTTTGTCTCTTCGTGAAATCTGAAAGGCTGAGCAAAACCCGGTGGTGGTGTCCCCTCAGGAGAGGGAATTTTTAATGCAAGGCAAGAAAGTTACAGTTCACAGACACTTAACCTCTCAGGCCTCGCAAGGAAACTATGTGGCCCTACCTGTTTTCTAATCCTGGCCCACATAAGGCATCATCATTTCATTTGGAGTGTGGTGTACCAGTTAGCGTTGGACTAGGAATCCAGGTTCACCTCCCATCTCTGCCAAGACACTTGTTGGGGTGCCCTCGGGCCAGCCACCCTCTTTCTCAGCCCAGCCTGCCCTCATATCCTCACTCCAGAAAGACCAGAGAGAGAGGCTTGCGTGGTTCTCCCCTCCTCCATTTATCCTGACAGCACCCCTTTGAGGAAGGTTAGGCTGAGACAGAGAGACTCTAAGGTCAGAAATATGGGTACATATTTGACAGGAATAAATACTAGGGTTCTTGTGCCAGCCAACTCCTCTTCGAGTGACAACAGTTTTTAAAAGGAGGTCAAATGTGTTTTCTACATTAAGAGAGCTGTAAAAACTTGAGTTTTCTGTCTGAACCTGGAATAGAATAGTACCTAGTTAAAATATAATACTCATCGCTTTCACGGCAGGGGAACTGCATACCTGTATAACCGTTTTTGACTATTTGCGTTGAGCTTTTGGTGTTGGTCTGCTGTCAGAGAATTCTGCCTTAACTGGTCTGATCAGGTTATGAAAGGAGAAGGGGCGGAGCAGGGCATTGCTCATAGAATAGTCACAATACCTAAACAGAATCCTGTACGGGACAAGGGAGAGCATGTCTGTGTTACTGATTTCAGTCATCGGAAATGCTAAACTGGCCAGAAATACCTAGATAATCCTAATGGGAGAACTTCACAGCGTAGCTCGTTTCTGTCACATTGCTGCTGTGTGCTGGATATCATTGCATAACAGTACCCATTTTATTATCACCCCTGCTCTGGCTTGAGCCCATGGTGGAAGAGCTTGCAACACAATGGGAGGAGCTGGGGGATGATTCCTGCCGGTTTACCCACAGGCTCCAGCCCCCTGTACTCCATCCTACAGTGCTCTCGAGCATCCCCCAATCCTCAGGAAGCAGCTTTTCATAGGGGGTGTGGATGTTGCAGGGAGAAGTAGACATCCATTCCGTCAATTCATTCAGTTTTACAGTTTGTAGTATCTAGCACAGTGCTTTTCAAAGGTTTTGGTTTGTAAATTCATCTGTCAAATCAAGTGTCCAGAAAAGGCTGGTTCACACTTGATTTAAATGTCCATTGTTTCACATACATTATTTTAGTAACGCTCACTGTAAAGCATTTTGGTATGATCCCCATAATGCAAAACAGGGTGCGATGGATTGTGGATGGGGGCTGAGACCAGCTTGCTAGAGACTGCCTAGTGAATTTTTGGTTGAACCAGGAACATCCAGACTCATCATCTTTACTCATTTGGACACTGCTCTGCGCCAGCACTTCCCTTCTAAGGCACATAAATCCAACTTGTTTCCATTGCATAAAGGAAACGGTAGCAGGGTGGGGGTGGGGTGGCAAGTTGCAAGCAGCAGCAAAGAGGAATGCATACCGATTCGTGAGGTCACCACTGAGACTACTAGCAGAGCAACACTTGCAGTGAAGCACGAGAAATTTCAGATTGCTTGGAAATTGTTTCCATGTTCTAAGTGGCCGCTAATGTGCTCTCTCCTTTTCTCACCTTCCAGAAAGACGACACAGCTCCTCCAGCAAGCCACCCTTGACTCCCACTTCCTCTCCAATATACTCCCTTTTCTCGTCTCTGTCTTCAAAAAGCAAAGGTAGCAATGGAGGGGGGAGCAGTCGCGCATCCAGTGGCGGAGGTACTGGTGCATCTTCATCATCCAGTTCCAAGTTGTTGAAATCACCCAAAGACAAGCTGCCAATCAGTGGAAATAATAGGTCAATGCATCTGGTACAACATAGCAAAGTTCCCCATGACAAAATGTGAGTATGCCTTGAGGGGTGGGGGAGACATAAAAAGTTTAGCACAGGCACAAATGTGACCTCTTTTAATGTGTGTGTGTGTGTGTGTATGAAAGGGGTATTTCATTTTTGTCTACAGATTCTTCCCAGCTACTTATCGAAGAACCAGTGCAGATGCTGTGGGAACCCCCCCCCCCCCCCCCCCCCTAGCCTGGATGTTTTCTTAGAGACAGCATTATGTGTTTTCATAATGAATCTAAACCAGAGTTTGAAACCAAAGTTGGGAGCTTGTTTGCAAGCCATGCGTATGGCAGGGAAGCAATACTCTCCAAATGGTAAATCTCCACTAGTGTGGGGCATTGGCCCTTTCCGCCGGAAGGTCACAGCCCACTTCTGGGGTGCAACCCAACCAAAAGATAATCAGCATTACCATAGTTCTGATACGTTTGGGGTTTTTTGTTTACTGTTTAGACAGGAGACGATAGATGGAAAGGGAGGAGAAATCGTGTAGGACAAAGATCCAGAAAAGGAGAATAGCTAACAGAGAATGAAATAAGCATATGTGATGGGATAACTGAGAGTGGGTCCCAGGTAGCAAATGTGGGTTTGGGGACTAAAAGGATCAGAAATCTTTGGATTGGAAGGCAAATGCAATCCATTCATTATTTTTATGTGGTGGAAATGTATGTAGAGATGTAGCAGTGGAGTTTAAATATCTGAGGAATTTGTGTAACAATGAACAGCTGAATCTGGTCTCCTGTGTGCATCAGAAATAAGAAACAAACAAGTCACAATGAAAGGGGATAAGCAAGTAGAAATTCCATGCTTTAGAATATCTGCATAAAGTGAAAAATACCAGAATGCTTTCATGTAACTGAGCCCTATGTTATGTATGTATGTAAAGTATCATCAACTCTCAGCCAACTTATGGTGGCCCCGTAGATTTTTCAAGGCAAGAGCCTAAGAGAGGTGGTTGGCCATTGCCTGCCTCTGAGTAGAGACCCTGGAATTCCTTGGTGGTCTCCCATCCAAATACTAACCAGGGCTGACCCTGCTTAGCTTCTGAGATCTAGGCCGGGGTGGCCAAATTTGCTTAACATAAGAGCCACATGGCGTGAACAGACATGTTTTTATTGAATATGCAAATTTGCTTTTTATTAACATTATGAGACTGCCAAAAATAAAAACAAAAGGGATAAAAATAGATACTTGATAATGATATTTATTTGTCCAATGATATTTGTAGGCTGGGGGGGGGGCTTTGAGAACGCATTTAAAGTTAGAGTTGCTTTCTTTCTCTGCTCCCCCCTTCCTCAAGCCTACCCAGGAAGGGGAACACTGGCTGGGGAAGGGAAGTCCGATCGAGGAGGCATTGCTCCCCTTCGCTTCCCCAGCTGCCCTGCCGGGAGCCACACAATATGTGTGCATGAGCTGCATGTGTCTCCCGAGCCACAGTTTGGCCACCCCTGATCTAGGCCATCCTGGTCATAGCAAGCCCTGTTAGGGATTTGTGATCCATAACTATATCATACCATATTTTGAGTAGAGAAGAATATGAATGGCAGTGGTGAGAACAGCAGGTAATTTGGGATTGAAATGTACATTCCGATAGAAAAGATATTACTTTGTATGACTGTTACCTGTGGTCTTGTCTTTCTGTTTTCCCCTTTGTAGCATGACTGTCAAAGTGGAAAAAATGCATCCAAAGATAGATGGTGCACTACTGAAAACTGCTGTTGGTCCAACCTGTTCTACTACTGTGAGCTCCTCAATAAAACCTGGCCTTAATTGTCCCTCAATACCAAAGCCACCCTTGCCTTCCCCTGGACAGATACTGAATGGTAAAGGTCTCCTCCCTGTGCCGCCGTATTCGGAAAAGAAGCATGACGACAGTACAAACAATAGGAAATTTTTACACAAACGATTGTCAGGTAACTTTTAGAAGCTGCTGCCCCCCCCCCCGTAATTATAGAGAATGCTGTGAATAATAAATAAATAAGTCCGCTTAAATGAGAGAATGTATGAGCATCTTGAACAGTGAAAATGCTTTGTGTCTGCTCGGTATCGATGGGGGTCCGAAGCACCAGGTATGTTGTTCCAACAGAGGAGTGAGGCTTCTTTGGTTCCCCTCTTCCAGCAGCAAACCAGTCTCTGAAGTGAAGGGCCCTCCGGAGTGGGCAAAAGTGGCTACTGCTGAATGGAAAAATAGGCCTTACTCTTAGACTTCGTATGTGCATGTTTCTCAGGATCCCAGGCCATATTGTTCAGTGTGCCTTTAATAATAATGTGGCATAAATTAAAATGAACAAACTTGAGTAGGTAAGTGCTAGTGTTAAGTCTCCAGTGCTTCCGTGAATTTTAAAATTATTTTTGAGACCTCTGTTACTTTTAAAAACCCTTTTCTGTGAGCCCCACAATGTGAAATTGTTTGACTGATGAAAGAAGCTGCCAGTGAGAGCCCTAGCGGTCACCAGACTCTCAAGGATTTTATTGGATTTTATGTATAGGCTTATGCCCCTGTAAGCCGCCCTGAGCCCGCTTGCGGGGAGGGCGGGGTAAAAATACCTAAATAAATAAATATAAAAAATAAATAAAGGTGTGCATATAACTGTTGGGATCTTTCTCTGCAGTTTTTGCCTCTGACGCTTTGACAGTGAACCAGGAGCCCTTTGGCTGCCGTCAGGTTAGAGGAAAATGCTTACTCTGCACAGGATGTCTTTGTCCACAGATAGTTCCTTTGAACTGTAGCTTTGGTGACCCCTCTGTGGACAAAAGCCATCAGATTTTGTCAAGCACTAGCAAGTGCAGTTAAAGTAGCAAGCACTTGCTCTTAAGCCTTCTCTTACTTTTCAGTATTTATGGAATCAAAGCAGATTTCTTTTCGCAAGAGTCTTTCATTTCCTTAGAGGCAATGTGACTAAATGGCTCAAATGAAACTTATTAAAGTAGAATGCAAGTTCCCTCCCATGGGATCCACGACAATGCAACAGTCCAGGTTTAAGTCTTAAACTGTTGTGTAATATCTACCACATGTCCATATCCCACAAGTGTTAATTATTTACTTGACGTATAGCCCTACTTTCTTGCTGAGACTCAAGGCAGATGACAAAATATCAAAAACTATTCTCTCGGATGGCGTAGAATATCCAATAAACAATGTAGTAGAACTGGGATTACATAGTTAGAAAACAAACTGCCTAAGGCATGACATACTGTATTGCAGAAAGTGGATTACAGATGTTGAAGACAATGTAGTAAAAGCAAGATGGCACATATAATAAACATGTTGCATGAGACTACAGTTATAGAAGCTTCTTCCTGGGCTATTCCATTATACTGCAGTTCTAATCGCTTTATAACAGTGCCGTCCCGGACATTGATGTTTTGCACATGTTCTGCAAAATGGCAAAAGTAGAGGGTCCTTCCTGACCTCCATAGGCAGGCTGCTTCACAAGGTGGGAGCCGCAACGTAGAATGTACAAGTACAGGCAGGGGCGGGTCTTTCCTGTTTGCAGAGTGGTACTCTCAAAAGGTCCATTTGCACCCTCAGAAGGTTTTGCTCAGATGAGTTCAGTCGGACAGGCAGTGTTTAATTTCGCATTAGGTTTGTGATCAAAGTTTTTGTAATAACGCTTTTTTGTTGTTGTTGTTTGATTTTAACAGAAAGAGAATTTGATCCTGATATCTACTGTGGTGTCGTTGACGTAGAAACCAAGAAACCCTGTACTAGGTCTTTGACGTGCAAGGTAGGATGCCTTCCTGCTTAATTCCCCCCCCCCCTAAATATCAGGGCAGAAGTCAAAGTGGATTCACTCATTCAATCTCTAAAAGCAGCTTAGGAAACTATGCAATAGAGGCTAATAAAAAGAATCAGAGGAGGACTAGAATTATTTCAGAGGGGTTTTTTTGTTAGACCATGTTCAGATATTATAGCCACTTCAGCTGGGTTGCTCAAGTCCAAATGCTGTGTTTTCTTTGAGACAACTGCATACTGTTGGGAACCATTACTTGTTCCCCAAACTGCTGCCTTCTGGGAAATACCTTTCAGGTGCCGTTCTGACTCTGCCACGGAAGTCCCTTTAGCTGCTTTCAGCCTGTTTGAATCAGCTCAAGGACCTTGTGTGGTGGTAGGGACTCAGTCAGTTCTGGTTGCCACAGACAGACTGGAATAAGTTGCACCCTGTCCACTTGCCTGCATTCCTCCAGCTTTAAATGCAGCACTTCACATTTTTATTTGAATGAATGTTTTCACCATTAGTCATCATGCATAAAATCCATCATAACCTAGAAGCATAAGTTAAAAAGCAGGCAGTCCTCCCCCCCCCTTTTTTTGGTATAGGAAATGAGCGGGTTATAATAACTTCATTGCAGTTCTGTAGAGACTTATTGGCTCCAGGGGACATCCCAAAGGTTTGGTGAAACAGGAGTTCTGTTTACCCAGGGCTGCTTTGATTCAAGGCATTCTAGTGAGAAAATTCAAATGATGGAGATTTTGATACTGGAACTGAAAATGATGAAACATTAAGCGACATAAAAATAAACTTGAAGTGATCTGAATGATGCCTGTTTTATTTGAAAGATGCGTGCTAGAAAGAGTGGATATTGCCATTCTGTATCCAGGCCAATACTCCTGTCCTCCTTATTTTTCGTATTCTGTCAGGTGATTTGCAGTTTTGAGTCTATGGCTGGAGTTGACCCTGAGTACTTTAGATGCAATTTAGGATTATTTATGCTGAGCAGCGTGATGACTTTGGTTGCAGTGCTCCTGGACTGTCAGCAGAGGGAGCACCAGACACTGCTAAATTAAGTTTAAAAAAAAAATCTTCAGCATCCAAGTGGATATTTGTGTTCATTTGTTTCTAATGACAACTATTCCAGTATTTCTATCCATCAAGCTCTATCTTTAGAAATTTCCCAAGAGTATTTGGAAATCTTAATTACGTAATCGGACATAAAATGATTTATCACAAAACTCCATAGTGAATTCAGCATCTATGCTGAACATTCTCGTAATGGCCCATGTAAGTGTGCCATGCAGCCATTTGTATGTGTCACTGAGTGCTAGTCCATGTACTCGCCTCACCTGAGAACTGATCCGTGGGGTAGAACCGAGATCCCCTCCCCTCACCCTTTCCTTTCCACATTCTGGTGCTTATCCAGTCCAACCCTGAGTTGGACATGGTTTCCTGCTTGGCCGGATCTGCCCTCCCTTACTTTCTGCTCTCCCAGTGCTCCTTCATTTAATCTTTATTTCAAACCTAGGGTAGCATTCAGGTGGTGTAAGCAGCCCTTTGAAGCCACATTTTGGCATCTCTTGTGTTACCACAAGACATCCAGGCCTTTCACTCACTTGGAAGTACAAGCTACATGGAAGGCTCTGCTCTTGATTGCTCTGTTAGCCTGTGTCTCCCTCTTACTGTGACTTCTTCCTGTTCCCTTGTTTTTTATATTAACCATACTACCTCCCTGTATGTCGCTAGCTCTTTCTTCCTAAAAGCAGAGGGCGTGCACCCCAGGCCTTCATAAACATCTCCATTATAGATTGCCAGATATGATGATTAATCATTTTAGTATTCTGGGCTTGTCGGTGTTGTATTATGTGTGTTTTAATTTTCAAATTTCCTGTTCACCCTGTAAGAGTGCTGTGTTTCTATTCTGACTTGCAGACACATTCCTTAACTCAACGGAGAGCTGTACAGGGTCGAAGAAAACGATTCGATCTGTTACTAGCTGAGCACAAAAGCAAAACCAGGGAAAAAGAACTCCTTCGCCATTTGGATCATCATCAGCAGACGCCCCCTCTCAGGGAACCATATCCCTCACCTTCAAGGACTTCCCAGGAGCTGCACCAAAATTCTCATGGAGCTAATCCTACAGAATCAAAGCCTTTAGTACCTAATAAACCCAAACCTCACACCCCCAGTCTTCCAAGGTAAGTAACAGTGCAATCCTGAGAACACTTCCTTGAGAGTAATGCCCCCTGAATAGACTTGAGTGGGATCCTGAGTAGACCTGCCTAGGATTGCTCTGTAAAGGCTGGCCCTCGTGTGCATGTGTCTGGCAGAATTTCTCAAGAGCAGACTTGAGAAGTTATAATGATTTTGAGTATCGTGCCTGAATAAACGCTCATATCCCTTCTCCGTTAACGTTAGTGCAGCTGCCTCAGTCCACACACCTGAGATGCTTTCCCTCCCCGCTTGGGATGGATTTGTGAGGAGGCATTGTGGCTCAGCGGTTTTGCCCGCTGAAGGTCCCAGGTTCAGTCCCTGGCATCTCAAGTGAAAAGTGAAAAGGATCATGTTGTGGGTGAATGTGAAATACTTCTGCCTGAGGTGCTGGAGAGCTGCCGTTCTGAGTCGGCAGTGCCGAATACTCACCAATCAAAGGTCTGGCGCAGCATAAGGCAGCTTCGTGTGTTCGCTGGCGTGTCACTGCAGCTTAACGTGGGAATCGCCACGGAGATTCTGGCCTTCAGCAGGCTGAGCGCTTCGAACTTCTGCCATCATGACCTCAAGTCATGGTGTTATATGATAGCTCTGCTTATTGAACTTATCACAGTGGCATGGAATGAAAAGGAATATCTCTTCGATGTTTTCAGTGTAAGGCTGTAGCCCAGGTCATTGTAAGCCTTGTCTGGCAGTTGGGAAGCCCAACGGTGTCAGTCCAGCACATGCTGAGGGCAATGTTCCCTCTAAGCTGTGGAGTCTTGTGAGCAGAAATTCTACTTTGTGAGTTGCTGGCATTAAAGTTATGAGCAAGCGATTTGGCCACTGCACAAATTAGTTTGCTCTGGGGGCATCCTCCTGAGCTAAGACAAAAATGTGTGAGCTAGAGGCTAAAAAACTGTGAGCTAGCTCACACTAACTCAGCTTAGAGGGAACACTGGTTGAGGGCTATATTTAAATTCTTGAAATTAGCTTACCTTGGTTTTTTAAAACAAACAATGTATTATGTAACCAGCTGGCTTTCGAGGAAGTTGCCAAACTTGTGCTGTGTGAACCAGCAGGTATGTTTTGTGGCAGCCGCAAAAAGTACTATGTGCTCATAAGAACATATCATCAGTGTACACAGTATTTTCCCACACGACTGTGGGGACAGTGGGATGAAAAGTAATGATGACAAAAAGGACTCTGAAACAACCCGTTACAATTAAGTGTTCTTCTTCTTGTCCCAACTTATCAACTTGCCCATAAGCCACATAAGGAAAAGAAGTGCCGGGCGACAGCTTTGTTAGTATACAAAGCCCCTGTGCATTTCACCACAAAAGCTCAGAGAGTTCACTTTGTTCATGCCCTTTCCACAGCAATTAAGAACTTAATTGCTTTTACGGGGAAACACATAAGGGATTTATATGATAATAAAGCTGTCACCTGGCACCTCTTTTCTTTTTTGGCTTGCTGGTACTTTGCTTTCTTTCACCTTACCAACTGCCAGAAATGTTAGAAAGGAGTAAGAGGGGATGGAGCTCTCTGTGTACTGTGCTCTACCTACAGATGTGGTGTGTAACTGGCTGAATGGGCAACTTCCCTTGAACCTGTTTGGCATTTCTTTTCTGTTTTTCCCAGAGCTAAGCTGAACTGGGAGATGGGGAGTGTCTTGTGAAGAGCTTTGCATGCCCCTCTGTCAGTCTTTTATGGAGCCACACTCCCTGTCGTCCCTGCTCCCTAAATGTTCTTTACCCCACAAAAAGAAGAGCAGCTGCTTTCCTTTCCCCAGCACTTTCTGTTCCGATACAGAGGCTGTTCACACAACTGCTAAGCCCATGTAGTTTTTTCCTTCAAAAATTGTCATTCTTCCTGTTCAAGGGAAAAAGGGCCCGTAAGATTGTCTGTGTGCTGACGTCACTGAAGGCAAACAAAGCTAATGAACTCCACATCGGCTTAATTTGCCCTGTGGCTTTAGCACACAAACAGATTTTGCTGGCCACCAGGCAGCTGAATTGTTTTCCTGAACAAGAAGGATAACTGTTTTTGAAGGAAATATATTGCCAACGCAGAAGCCAATCATGACTGTGAACAGGCTTCAAAGTATAAGTGTTGGTGGGAAATTTGGGAGATCCCCCCACCCCAATTCCCATCAGACACGGTTGATGTCTCACATTCAACCCAGCCCTACTTGTCTCTGACTCTGCTCTTGGCTTGCTTGGCCTGCCAGACTTTTCAGCCATTTCCAGTGAACATCATTTTGCGCATGCGCAACGCCTATTCATTTATTTTATGAAATCCATACTCCTGCCTTTCTGCCCTCAGAATGGCCACCAAGGTAGCTAACAAATTAGCCTGTTTGCTTGCAAGTCTTCTTTGAAACTGAGCTGAGCAGAATCTTTGGAATCCTGTTACGGAAGCAGACGCATTGTATGTAAAGATGTATCTTCTGTCACTTTGAAGTGAAGTGAAAGGTCATCTGGTAAGTGCAATTTATTTATTCAATGGTTTCCCTTTTCTGAAGGCCTCCAGGCTGTCCAGCACAGCACAGCGGAAATGCCCCCAGTGAATCTCCATCAGTCCATGAATCTCCACACGCCCCCTTGCCCGCAACTGAGCCAGCCTCTCGGTTATCCAGCGATGAGGGAGAATGTGATGAAAAAGAAGAGCCTGTTGAAAAACTGGATTGTCTTTATTCCGATCATCATCCTCAACCAGCTGCTGTATGTTCTAAGTTACACTTTGTTCTGATGTTTGTGAATTCACCACAGTTTTCTTACGTTATCTGGAGGGAGAAGTAACCATGCAGCTGTGATGAATGATGTAACGATTCCTTCTTTTAAGAGTGTGTGTGTCTCTTTAAATGTTTGGTTGCAGTGCAGTGAATGCAGAGTAGAGTGATTGAGTGAGACAAGTGTGCTGTGATTGGAGGATGAGAGAGTGTGGGAAGAGTTTTTGAAGTGGATCTGTGTGAGTGTCATTGGGTCAGTTATGAGAGACAGTTATGAAAAGTTAGTAGGAAAAGCCGTTGGAATTGTTCAGTTAGGGTATTCAGTCAGTGAGTGTTCAGAGCTCTGTGTGAGATCTGAAAGAGTGCCGTATATATCCTTAGCCTGTGTGGCTGACTATGGGAAAGAGGGATCCCTGTTAATGTTGGAACTGAGTGTCAAACAAACAAAAGTAAAGGGGAAAAAAGGCTGTGTGTGTGATACATGTGAATGACATATTTACAAGTCCCTTTATCCTAAACAGTTACAGAATAACCAACCTCATAATTTGTTCTTAGTTCAATAAATCATCTTTTGTTTAAGTTGTCCCAGAATTGAATTCAGTCATTCCTCAGGACCACATAGATCCCTGAAAAGCCTAGACCCTGTGTTACCCTACCAGTAAGAGGAAATCTTTAAATTCCTGGTGGCAGCCAAATCTACCCAGTTTACAGAAGTAAAGAGCACATTTAAAGGGAAAACTAGTCCTCCCAAAAGAGAGGTTGCCACAAATGGGTTGTGAAAAGAATTGCTGTTCAATAACAGGTACTCAGGTTGCTAAAGTAGACATTAAATTATTTTGAGGAAGATATTTGGGTGACTCTCCAGTATGAAGGCAGGAAAGGCTTTAAATAGCAGTGTAAGTCTCCAGGTAGCGAGTGGGTTTCATTTATATGGAGACAAGCAGTTTGTAAGTCTCTCGAATGGATATCTAGTATTTTCATTATCTCTGTGTCGTGCAGTGGTCACAGGAAGAGAATGCCAGTGTGTTCCCTTTGGAGTCACATTTATTTGATAAAATAAATACTCCATCTTGGAAAACTACTTAAATGAAATGTGTATTTTTCTCCAGTTTTGCACATTTGGTAGTCGACAAATTAGAAGAGGTTACTACGTGTTTGATAAGCGGTGGAACCATATCCGATGTGCACTTAATGTAATGGTGGATAAGCATCTTAACTCTCAGATGTGGAGGTGAGTACAAATTGAAGCAATTATAATCTGAAGTGTTTTTACTGGTATCAATATACACAAACACAGGGTTAGGTTAAAGGGAACACCGTCTATTAGTAATTTCTCAAAATGGGGTTCACATCTATGAATTGAACAGATGGCTCTAACTCTGGGAGAGATACCACATGGGAACCACCAAGCAAACTCTTCCAACAGTAGCTGTTGTCCTATTGATAACTTAATCACTCTGAGGTGGGGGAGACACAAGGGGGGGGGGAATCTTTGCAGAGAAGAAGACCTTTCCCAACCCACTTTGACTAGGATCTGGTTATCCAGACCTCTCTGTATGGTTGAGAGATCAGAGCATTTCATTCATGGGTGCAGTTTAGGACTTGTGGAGAAGAGGGTAGGTAGTTTGGACCAGTGTTTTTCCTCCAAGAATGGATGATACCTGGAAGCCCAACTATAGTGATCACTCCCCTGCATCTTACTATCCCTGCAACTTGTCGCTCGTCCTTTCCTTCCTTAGGTCTGGAATTGTGTCAGATTTCGCCATGGTAGTTCCTTGATACTCAGGAACAGGTTGAATGCTGGAAAGGAAACATTGAAACCACCAGTATTCCATTTCCATCCTCAGAATAGGACCCTTTGATGGGGGTGGAGATGCCAGGGCCTAACCAATGCTTGTTCTTCATCAGAAGATACAAGGGCAGAGGGGATGAACAGGTTTTGTGGTTTTCCTGCCACAAGAGAAGCATTTACGGGTTCTTCAAGTGGCTCTGTCCAGTCTTGAATGATGACATCCATTTGCATATGGCCGCATGCAGGAGCTTTGTTTTGTGATTCTGCTGTACCGTTTCTGTCTTTTTTTAAAAAAAAATAAGTTATCCAATTGTATATGGAAGCATAGGCAAAATTGAGAAAGCATGCTTCTTTTTTTGTTTTTCTGTTCCCACCCCCAGGAAAATTCCTCCAGCGACAAGCAACACTGCATCCGTACGTACTCCACACCGGACAAGCTCAACGCCTGTGTCACAGTACAGCGCCAGCACGACAGGTTTTCTCTTACCCCCCACAGCTGCATCTTCACCCGGGCTCGTGTCTCCTTCCTGTCTGTCTCTCAGTGGTAAATCGGTACCATCCCACGGGACTACACTAAACGCCAACCCTGCTAGTTTTGGTGCAGCAGAACCTGCCTGCAGTATGCAATCGAGACAAGTGTCCTCGTCCCCTTCAACACCTCCAGTGCTTTCCTCAGTACCATCACCTCTGTCCAGCAAACCTCAGAAACTGAAATCCAGCAAGTCTTTTAAGCCTAAGGAACCTTCTGCTAGCGGCGCCAACTGTAACAGTACCGGTAGCAACAGCAGTGGCGGCAGCTCAGGAAAGAAGCGTAAAAACAGTTCCGTGCCGCCAGCACCTTCTTCTCATTCCACAGAGTCCTTTAGGAAAAACTGTGTGGTGAACTCTGGAAACTCTGGGGCTTCTTATCACTCGTCTGTGACGTCCTCATCCCACAGTGTCGGCCTCAACTGTATGACTAGCAAAGCTAACTCGGTTAGCCTCAAACATGACCAATCAGGGAGGGGCCCTCCGACCGGGAGCCCTGCAGAATCGATAAAAAGAATGAGCGTGATGGTGAACAGTGGCGATTCCACTCTCTCACTGGGGCCATTCATTCACCAGTCCAGCGAACTGACTGTCAACTCGCACAGCGGGTTTTCGCATTCGCACCCTTCCCTAGACAAATTCATAGGAAAGAAAAGAAAGTGCTCGCCTGGTTCAAGCAGCATAAACAGCAGCAGCAAAGCAAACAAGGTTGCCAAATTGCCGCCGGTGAACAACATTCACACGAAACACACGGGTGCAATCCCAGGGACGCAGGGACTGATGAACAATTCTATCCTCCATCAGGTATGAAATCTTACTCGGGCCATATTCACAGGCAAATGAGTGACCGTCATTCATCCTCATTCCAAAAACAAAAAAATTGCATTTTTGTATATTAGTGATAACTTGTGGTTCTTTGAAGGGTAGATGGTGGATAACTTCATTGCATACTTTGTTTGGGTTTTTTATTTTAAAAAAAGTTTTAATGAACTTTTTTTTTACAAGAAATGTTGTTGGATTCCTCTTGAAATTCAGTGATTAAATAGGAGTCTGGCAGCACCATGAAGATAATTTATTCCTCCATTGGCTTTCATGAGTGGGAGTCCAAAAAAGAAAGAAAGAAAAGCTAGAGCTGGCAAAAATGCTGATAGTCTTTAAGGTGCTACTGGACTTCTGTTTAATTTGGATACAGCAACATAGCTACCCCTCTGGAACAGAAATTCCAAGTTCATTGTTCAAAAAAAAAAAAAAGTATTGTGAATACCAGGGAGAGCTTAGCCAAATATGTTCTGCCTGGCTGCCATTTCAACAAAAAGCCCTCCAGAAAAATAAAAAAACAATGATGATCAAACAGCAATGATTTCAGCACAGCTAAGTTTCCCAGAGCAAACTAGATGATTGGCTGTTATTGGCATCCCTGGTTTTGCCAGCACAGGTTTTGATATTCCCGAATGATATCGTTGATGACAGCTTTACTGCTTGCCCTGCTACATGTTGGCTTATTCTTTTTTTTCTCCCCCTGTTTTCAATTTGTGTGAAAGCCAAAGGCACGTCCCTAACAGTTTGACAGTACCACAGTAAGGAAAGAACTGGATTATTGTCACTACAAGCGGGGGGGAAAAATCTCCATCTGGAAATTCTGGACTCCACGAATGCCTTTTGAGTTCTCCCAGCTTCCCACAGTCCTCAGGTGTGGAAATCAACTGGACTGTCACTCAATCAAGGAGTTTTCCCTGAAGCCATGAAGCTTGGAAATGGACACTGGATTGCTGTTCAGCCACAGGATTGTTTCCTATCAGTGTTACCAGTGGTCTGGACTGCTTTGCTACATCATCTTGCCACTATTTGACCTTAGATCGGTTGGGCAAAATAATGTTTGGGAAAGAATATTTACTGTGGACTTGTTTGTTTGTTTCCCCTGATAGTGTCATATAAGGCTTTAATTAACTGCTGCTTTGACACTGTCCACTGAAAACCCTTGGGGGGGGGCACAATGTGTTAGGCACAATAAAATAAAAATAAAAATAAGCCCTCAAGAAGGGAATATGGCTTTAGTGTTTTATAGCAATGTTCCTTGATTGGAATTAAAAAATATATATAGCACAATTTAGAAACAAAACAAGTCTATGTTTTGCCCAGCCTTTTGCAAGTAATTTGGGATAAGAAGCTGTCAGGAGTACTTTTAAAAAACAAAAAACAGCAACAACAACAACTATGGCCATTTCTCAGAAGAAAGCGCATTTTAAACGGAGAAAAATTACATGGTACAAAAAAATGTGTGGGTAATCGTGTACCAAGCACAAGTGCTCCACATCCTTTGATTATTTCAGTAGCAGTTGTTCTGAGTTTCAGTACAAGCCCTGAAATATACGGATGTTTTGCACAGTTACAGTGTTTGGAGAAAGACTGTGTCTGCTTGGTTTTAAGGTAAAAGTGCTAATGGCGCTAGGTTAATACAAAAGTAGTAGTAGTAGTGACCCCAGATGCAAAACTCTCAAATCCAAAATGGTGAATAACCTCTAAAACTATTCCCAAAGAAGTGAGTTCTTGACCTATACTGTATGCCATAAGCCTTTTGTTGTTTTGGACAGGTGGGTGGGGAGAAGAGAAAATGCCAATTTAAGTTGGTTATACCTTCCAACCTTTTTTTTAAAAAAAATAGCCCTTTAAACAGAATCTCAAATATTTAGAACCCTGAATTTTCAGTGCTGTATTCTGAAAGACACTCTAGTAAGTTGATGCCTTGTTCACACAACCAAATTAGCACACACTCCCCCCCCAAGCCCACATTCATATTTTACTGATGACTGCATGAAAGTGCCAGTTTAAATTTTGATCTCAGTGTTAAATCCTCCCCTTGATGTATTGGTATCCAGTTTCACAAGGGCAGTTGCCTTGTGAACATAAGGGGAGTTTTAAACATGCCATTCAATCCTACATGGTTGCTTTGTCCCACGAGAATTTTCGTTTTTAAATAAAATCTCCCACTCGGGCTTTACATATTATTATCGGTTCTGGTTGTTTGTAAGAGTAGTGGGAACACTACGTGGAAAGTATAAACCCCAAATAGTAGGACGTATTCCAAAGGCAGGTCCATGAAAATGACCAAGTCCCTCCCTATCCATTTTCATGAGGCACGTGGAGGACCAGATTTAGACATGATTACAACTGATCTCTGCAGTCATCGAGTGAGGTTTAGATGTTCGGGAGGCCCATCTCGCTGTGGATTCTGCTGCACCCTGCATGGCCCAGCAAGCTTAGATTTTTCAGTGGCGGCTGCAGAATGCATTGTACCGAGAGACTCCGTCAGACCACCTAGCTCCATTTCATTCCCACCATTTGAAAACTATGTGGCCAAAAAAAGTCCATTTACCAAGGAAGGGAAAACCTGGTTGTCTGAGTCTGAGTGCGGGAGAAGCTCTCAGCGGAACGTGCCTGTAGACGCCTGCCTTAAAAGGGGGCATCAGATCTTGCTGAGAGGTGACAATCTGAGCCTAACAAATCCAT
>NW_015172011.1:947471-980439 GCF_001447785.1 Gekko japonicus
AAAAGCAACAGCTGTGCTTGAGGTCTCTCTCTCTCTCTTTTTTCAACCTGTTGAGGTTTTCAGAACAACATGGAATTTGCTACTGAATTATTTAAAAAAACAACAACACAGTGAAGCAACAAGACTCTATGCAGACAACTACAAAGCCTTTCTTTCACAAAAAGATCATGTTTTTAAAAAGTAAAGGAAAAATACTTTGGGCGGTTATGATTATGCAAATATTTTTTAAAAAATGACTGCACAGCGGGAGGTCTAAATAACCCTTCCATTGTACAGGATACTATAAAATGTTTAAAAAAAACCTTCTCAATTGGCTTATTTGGGAAGGGGAAATGGTGGGGAGGGGGTGGGGACAACCAAAGTAACATATCTGCTCTGCAGAGAGGAAAGCGACACTGGCTACATCGCACGTGTTGGATATTTTTTTTCAATCACAAGTGCAATTGGGTTTTGATAGAATTGCCCTCAGAGGCTGACAATTTTTTTCATAAGTTAAAACCGTAGTGGCTTTAAGTATTCAAACGTCCTCTTTTTTTTCTATGTTGCTCCAAAAGCATCAAAGCAAGTCCAGGTTTCTTGAAAAGCATGCAGATCTCCGTAGAAAATTCATCAGCTGTCCACTGTGTTTAACCTGAAATGGGCTGGGGCTAAGGGCCCAATTCCACTGTGAATGTCTGCATTGCAAGCCGTGGTGAAATGTATGGGAGCTCCACACAAACATGGCCACGCTCTTGCACAAGAGCCACTGGGTTCAGCTTACGCAGGAGGCATTCCAGAGTGGAATTGTGTCGGTTTTTTCATAGTTTCTACAAATAGAACCAGGGGACGTCTTTTTTCATAGTTTCTACAAATAGAACCAGAGGACGTCTTAATTTATGCCTGCCCCTGGAACTGTAGACTTGCTTACTATTGCGCAAACAATATTCCATTTGGGGGCTTACTAGTAAATGGAATAATTGTTTTTTGAAGCTTTTATTGTCTGACAAAGTTCTTATTGTAAATAATTAAGACTTCAGTTAATTTGTTTTGCAAGATTTGCAGTGGCTGGGTTGTTTCTAGAAAGATTTTGGTATTAATTTAAAAGATACAATTTTTTAATAGTCTTTCCAGCTTCTCATTATGACTCCTGCAGTTTTCTTAACCTAAAAAAAAATGTTGCAATGATGAACAAAGAATTATACAAAAATAATGGAAACCCATACTTTTGTATCTTTATTTTGGAATTTCTTGTTCTATTATAAATATTGAAGTATCCCTATTTCAGAAGACATATTTTGTTAATTGATTGTACATATTTAAATATGTATTTTTGCACAGGTCTTTTTTCTTATATCCAGTTTTGGTACAATTGAAATCATCTAGTATTTATTAATTAAAGAGGAAAAAAAGCAAATACCTTTTTTTATAATTTGAAGTGGTTCACTGCCAAGCCAATTGCTAACATGCCTCCTTTGCTGTTTTTTAAGGGATTCCTCCGTTTTGGGATTCAGGAGGAGGGGATTTGTGTCCCTTTTTATTAATGTCTTGGGAGTTGTGGGATACAAACGGAAGGCTCCGATGTTGCAGTCCTGTGCCCACAGGGGGCCACCCTTCCGGGGAGCAGAGAGGCTGTGTGAGGTTTGGTTGCATATCGTGGGCCTTGTCTGGTATACACAACCTTGCTTACAGTTGCTCTGACTCCCAGAAAGACTACATTTAGTTGTGACACACTGCTTATTTTTTTTTCCCCTTTTAAACATTTGTGAGAGTATGTGTGTGTGCATGTGCACTCACATGCACCTTTGTGTGAGTCTTTATGTGGTTTAAAACTAATGGAAAAAACTGAAAGTGCCTGATTTATATATCTAGATTTTAAGCTTGGACTGTTTTTTAGACAGCTTCTCCTTTAAAGACTTGAATGTTCAGTTTAAAAAAAAAATGGAGCTTGTTTTCCCCACCTCCATATGACTTTCCATGAGTGAGGCAGAGAGGATGCAGGGGGATGAAGGGAAAATCAGATGATCAAACGAAAGATGTCCACAGCTCATAAATAATGCTAAGGATTCTAGAAATAGTTTTCAACCTGTAAATTGGAATAATTGTTCATTCTTCTGACATCAGCTGGAGTTACTTAAAAAAAAAGAGTTGACATTCTTTTGTATTATGGAAAGTAAGTTACTTCTCAAAGCAGTCTTACAAAACCAGACACAAAACTGCTGGCAACCTCTTCTCCACACAAAAGCCCTGTTGAAATTAATGGGAGTCTTGCAAAGAAGCATGCTTCCCTGTTCATTCCAATGAGGATTGCATAGGAGAAGTTCGTAGTGGGAGGTGGTCCACCCATCATCTTCCGGTGAATTGTCTTCCGGCAAGAGTTGTTGTTGCCAAGGATTCTTTCACTTCTGTTTCTGTCTTTGGGAAGGGGGGGGGGATATACGGTGGAGGGAACTGGGCTTAAAACAATTATTCTGCTTTCCTTCTGCAGAAAACCAGTTATTTTAAATGCTTTGTACAAAATATCCTTTTTTTTTAATGAGCACTACATATTGTCAATGAGAATGTAGGCTGTGGAAGCTTCTTGCTTTTGGACTTGAGCTTGGCTCCATAGGGAGGGGGGGACAAAGCAATCTCCTGTGTAAAATGTGTGAATAGTTTGATAATTTGTATACATATTCAAGAGCTGAACTTTGTGTTGGCTGCTGTATAGTACATGAACAAATGTCATGGGGTAGGAAAAAAATTACTTTGGATATTTAAAAGAAAATAAATATATAGTCTATTTGTTTTGTAACAAGTTTCTGTAAATAAAATAATTTATACTATTTATAAGAAAAAAATGGTGTGCTTTTGCTTCGTGACAAGGAAATTAGTTTTTGTTTCTTTTGAACACAGGATGTTACTTAAAGGCAATACAATTAGTCTAATCGCCACAATAAATGAGGCTACTATGAGAGGCACACAGTTTTCAGCCTCTTTATCAAAATGAGTACGGCTTTGAAATGAGGGTTCACATTTTTTGCATGGAGAAAACCCAAAATGTGTCTGCAAGTCAAAAAGGGTACATTTCGCTCCAGGTAAATTTTGGAATTTACAAACAGTGAATGTTTTACTAGGGAGGAGGAATAGAAACCTCCGAAATGCCAAAGTGCTGTCAAGACTTCCAAACTGTCCATGTGTAATGTATCTCTGCAGACTACCTTAATCTTGGAGTCTAAAGCACTGATTCTACATGGGCTTGAGGTGGTAGAGAGACTGCCCACTCAGTGTTCTGGAGGCCTTGGCAGGGCCCGCCTCAGACGGAAGGAGTGAGACTTTCCCACTCACCCTGGCTATCTTCAGAGCATGCAAAGTAACACTGCCGTACACCACCACCTGCCACTTTACAACTCTGCAGTTCTTCATTTACATTCGTACGACTTCTCATTCCTGGCAGGCATAAAGTGAGGGGCTACCTGGTCCCCTCTGTGTATTCCACAGGAGTTGTGGGAAGGAACCGTATGCATAACTGGAAAATGGGAAGTATAGGCATGTTGTGTAGAATAGTTTGTTGGGGGTAGGAGAAATGCCTGCTCTGTGCAGTAAGGAAGGAAGGAAGGGACTAAATGAAATACAGCAGAGGAAGCGCACAAAAAAAAAAATCAGTACTAGTTTTGTTTTGAAACAAGACTGATGAACAGTTTTAGAAATATGTGCTTATAAATATGTTCCAGTACAACTGTCTGAGTTGGAAACATACCTGTCTTAGCTTCTTAAAAAGAAGCTGCTGTCACAGGAGAGTTAAGAGATGCCAATGTTGGATCAGGCCAAAGGCCCATCCAGTCCAACACTCTGTATCCCACAGTGGCCAGAAATACCAGTGCCATCAGGAGGTCCACCAGTGGGGCCAGGACATTAGAAGCCCTCCCACTGTTGAGTTAAGTGATATTACACAGCTGGCCTTCTTCTTCCCACCCCAGAGGGTGTAAGCAGTTTTGTAACTGTGCCGCCCTCAAATGCCCAAACTTTAGCCCATCACAGAAACTATAAGGTTTGCATTGTACCACAAAGCCTTTCTTGTATTCATATAGTTCTTAAAGTCAACATGAGCTTAGAGGAGTAAGATCATGACAGTGCTGCGATTCTTGGACCAGAACTGGATAGTGTTTGAAGTCCATGCACACCAACCCAGTCCCTGACCAGTTGTGGGTCCGCAGACTGTTCCCATGAATCTAGTTGCTATGTCCTTTGAAGGCCTTGTGGGCAGAGTTCCTGCAGCTGTCAAACAGTAGATACACATCAGTGAATATCAGCTGATGCTTCCTTTTATAACCTCTTCACTCATAGTTTCCCACCCAGGGGTCATTTCGTAGAAAAAGAGCTAGGGGAACTCATTAGCATAACTCATTAGCATATGCCACACCCCCTGACATCACCGGAAGTGTGTCATAAGGCCACACACCCCGCCCCCAACGGTCCCGGCTGCGGCCTTGCAGCTCCACTGCCGAGCCCCATGAGGGGCCCGGCGGTGGACCTGCAAGGCCGACGGGAGTGCAAGGAAGCCCCGCGAAGGCCCTCCCTGGCCCCAGGCAGGCAGGGGTGGGGAGAGGCAGGGAGGAAGCAACTTACCCTCCCCTCTTCTCCTGCCTCCTCCTGGCTGAATGAGGGCCGGAAGCAGGGGGCGGGGCTTCATCATGTGCCCCGCACCTCACCCGGGGGAACTGTGTTCCCCCGCGTTCCCCCCCGAAATGACCTCTGCTCCCAACTATATGTGTTACTAAAACCTTCATCCATGTTCTGATTTTGTTTCAGCTATATTACAATTTCTTCACATGAAGCTGCCTTATACTAAATCAGTCAACTGAAGTCAGTAGCGTCTCCTCAGACTGGCAACGGGTCTCCAGGATCTCAGACAGAGGTCTCTCACATTACCTTCTCCCTGGTCCTTTAACTGGAGATGCTGGGGACTGAACCTTCTGTCTGTCAGCCAGGCACTCTAGCTCAGAGTCTCCCCATCTTTCAAAGCCTGTGAAGAATGCCTCCACTAAAACCATTCCAGCACACAGCTACCATCATATCATGTCCTCAGGTTCTTAATCCTTCAACTTACCCAGGCCTAGAGAAGTGTCCTGCTCGTTCTAGCCCCCTTGTTACCACCACTGCTCCTGCTGCCTCACAGATCCTCTCCCCTCAACCAGCCATTCTTCAAGACATAGCCTCATTCAGAAGCTGAACAGTGCCTCCTTCACCCTGGAAGCTACTTATCGAAGTTATTTTTCTCTGCACAGTTTGGTGTTCAGCATCACCGGTTACTGGGGTTCTACCAGCTCTTTGGAAACCAAGGTTTGTGCCAATGGTTTTATATGCACAGCAGCAGGAGACGTAAGCATCAACAGAACATTTTTCATACATCAAGTTTTCTTTCAAGGCTCTCAAGTCTTCACTGGCAGATTCTGACAATTAGATTTAAATAAAGTCGTTTCAGTCATCAAATAAACCACCCGCAATCAAGGCAGTTGGCTGTATTATACATTTAATAAATGAAGTGGATCTGAAAACATGAACACTGAACAGAAATGTATAATGTAGCAAAGTAGTCTGTAAAAACCCTAGCTACAGTTGCCATTAACTATAGTGTACCAAGTTACACAACATTATTTCCAAAATGTTTCACCGTCTCAGTTACGCCTTCTCTGGGCTCTGGGCTTCTTGAAGTTACATGTTGATTACTCTGGAAAGCTTCTGCACTCTGTTTAGCAGCAAGTCCCCCTTTTTGATTGTTTCTTGGTATTGCCAGTTCTTGCTGTCAGGCCTATAACGAGAGAAGGAATTTAGCTGGAGATTTTTCTTTATATCAGTGGCTCTCCAACTGGGTTCTAACTTTAACAAATTAGTAATGACACACAAAGATTCCTGGAGTTATTGTGGGCAAGCTTCTTAATGTTCTGTGCAGGATCAGCCATGGGAGAGTATAGGCCACACATGCAGGCAGGGCAGCACTAAGGGCCAAGAGGTCTGGCCAGGGCCCTACATTAACAGTATACACTCTAAAACGTGGCTGTGAAGTCTTTGGATGTGCAGATGAGGAAAGCGAAGGAAGAAAGTGACAAAACTACTGGTCTATATAGGGTTTACCGGGCCTCCTGGTACAGTGGGAGCTGGGCAGTGGAAGGAAGTTCTCCAGTGAAGGGAGGGGTTTGACATAACAACATGGATTCCGATGCAATGTGGCATTTCTGATGACAGTGACATCACCATGCCACGTAACACTATTCCCTCACAACTCTATGGTTAAACCATAGTTTTGGGCAAATGCTCAGGCATTAAACCCCAGTGCAATGATATCACTTCTGGGTCACGTAGGACATAATATTATTGCGCTGGGAACATCAATTCCCCCCCCTGCCCCAACCCCCCCTTCCTACTGCAGGTTGCCATGCTTGGCAACCATACATCTACACCATAACAGCAACAGAGATAGAATAGAAAAGGCACTGAGGGTCAGTCTAGGATATGGGAGATCCGGGTTTGAATCTCACTCTGTCATGGAGGCTTGCTGGGTGACCTTGAGCCAATTGCATATACTAAGTTTAACCTACCCTCATCAGTGGTGGTTGTGAAAACTAAAAACAGGATGATAGAATGAGATTGTAAGTAGTTTTTGGTCCCCCACTGGAAATTAAGAAGCCATAGTTCAAATAAGGGATGCAGCTTAGGCCTTCTACAAAATGTGAAGTTCCATAATGGGTTTGTTCAGAGGGCCAAATACTGTGGAGTACTTAATTCTCAATGACATTATTACCAATTTGTTAATACTACAAGGTACAAGTATAGAACAAGGTACATAGAGAAAGGACTTGGCCAGCATTTCACACATTGGTACCTGTTAGTTTCTACTATTTCGTTGACTTTGTCTATCTTGCAGTGCAGTCTCCCAGCCGCAATAAATCTGGAAAGCTCTCTGATTTAAAACAAAAACAGAAAACTACGTCAGGTGCTTCTCATTCATACCTAAATCTCTCATTTCATGACCAAATGTTTCCATCTATCGTTCTGTAGGATCTGAGGAACTAGAACTCAATGCTGGAGGACTGGATTACCCAGGGAGCAATGAGCCTGCCACTGGGCTGAATAGCATAATCCACCGGCACAATCACCCTGGCTTTCCCCTCCCCTGGGATTGTGGGCCCAACAGCCACGTGGGTTGGGAGCAATGAACAAAATTGCTCTTTCTGTCTCTTCCTTTGGGGCAGCTCCAAGGATGGAAGAGAAATGAGAGGGCCATTTTGCCCACTTCTCTCCACTGAGGTCTCCTGACCTGTGTGGGTATCAGACCATGGAGGTCCTGTGGCCAACCTGGGATTAAACTTCCCCAGAGTCAGAAAGAACTGAGAGGAGGGGAATGGGGGGGGGGGACGACCCACGATCCTCACATGTACAGATGAGGGGAGCCAACTCACTGTGCACAACTGGAGCCCTGTTATACTGCAGGCAGCCACTAACTCCTGCCAACAGTTCCCCACTGCTGCAAACTTGCAGCAGCAAGTGCATAATTAAATGCTGTTCTCTTAACTGAAGGAATAGAGGGAATAATTATTAAATTTGCAGATGTAACTAAATTGGGAGGGGTAGCAAATATGGTAGAAGACAGAATCAGGATACAGGACGATCTTGACGGGCTGGAAAACTGGACTAAAACAAATAAGATGAATTTCAGTGGGGATAAATGTAAAGTTCTGCATTTAGGTAGGAAAAATCAAGTACATAATTATAGGATGGGGGAGACTTGTCTTGGCAGTAGTATGTGTGAAAAGGATCTAGGGGGTCTTAGTAGACCATACACTGAACATGAGTCAGCAGTGTGATGCGGTAGCTAAAAAGGCAAATGCGATTTTGGGCTGTTCAGATCGCGCAAAGTGATGGTACCACTTTACTCTGATCTGGTTAGACCTCACCTAGAGTACTGTGTTCAGTTTTGGGCACCACAATTGAAGGACATAGACAAGCTGAAACATGTCCAGAGGGCAACAAAGATGGTGAGGGGTCTGGAGATCAAGTCCTATGAGGAAAGCTGGGTATGTTTAGCCTGGAGAGGAGATGACCGAGAGGTGATGTGATAACCATCTTCAAGTACTGGAAGGGCTGTCATATAGAGGATGGTGGGAGTTGTTTTCTGTTGCCCCAGAGGGTTGGACCAGAACCAACGAGTTGAAATGAAATCAGAAGAGTTTTCGGCTGAACATCAGGAAGAACTTCCTGACAGAGCGGCTCCTCAGTGGAACAGGCTTCCTCGGGAGGTGGTGGGCTCTCCTTCTTTGGAGGTTTTCAAACAGAGGCTAAATGGCCACCTGACAGCAATGTGGATTCTGTGAACTTAGGCAGATCATGAGAGGCAGAAGGGGTTGCATCAGGGCTCTGGCTACTTTTGTGCTGCAGCCCACAACCACTGCTCAGCAGCTCAGCAGGTAACGTTTCCTTAAAGCACCTTCAGAAGGCACCTGGTTAGTGCTTGAAAACTGTCTGGGGATAATCTTCAACCTCCACAGGCAGCCTGTTCACTAAGTCGTTTCATACATGACAATCCATAAAGAAAAAGAAGGGCATGGACGGGTGCGTGGCAAAACTAGTTTCTTCTCCTTGGCCATACGTGTGGAACCTTCCGCCCACCCGCTTTTCAAACTCCTGGCTGGGTGGTGTGAGACTGCACAGCATTCAGGCCAAAACCTGGGCACTTTCAAAAGCGATTCAGGTGTCCTCCATACAGAAACCGACGAAAACTTCAAGTCAGCACTCAGCTCACCCAGATCGCATAGTTGCAATCAGTAATGCTTCCCTGCTGTTTCGATTAGCCTCTCGTAGCTTAAAAAGTTCTTGACCCCCAAGCTCTGCAAATGTAGAGGGAAATGGGTTCTTCTCACTAATGTTACTCCTACACATTGGTCTATGCCTTTAAAGTAAATGATTATTTAATTTGTACACAACTATCTGAAGTGAACTTGCTACACACACACACTAAAAAGTCAAGAAAAGAGATTTACTTACTGATCTATGAACTCTACACAGACTCCAAAAGCATCTGCCATATAGCCTAGTGTAAGCGACCTATAGGATTCTAGGAGCTGGCTATAGGCATGAATTCTCATTTCCCGAACATAGTAGCGATAGTGAGGTGCAAACAACCAGTCTTTCTTCATTTCTTGCTCTACAGTGGCTGAAATGGAAAGGCAGAACAGAAATAAGGATAGCTGTGTCTAGAAGACACTACTTCTTTCGGGGTTAAAATGGGAATAAAAAGTGCACGAACTGGGAGACGTCTCCAAAATCCTGGTGGTCACTAGCCCGCAAGACAGACTTGCCTAGCCCCACTGCTTAGGAGAGTCAAGCGACTTTGGTGGGGGGGGGAATCTCTTTCCACACCCACAAATGGCAACAAAGCTTATCCATTCGATCTTGTAATTCTGTTCACTACAATGGAGCCAATAGGTAGACAGTGGTAGTCAAGAGCCGTGATTGTGGCAGGGGTGATACACAGGTGAAAGTAGACTGCTTCTTGCATGGGGACCATGCGTTCTCCCCTCCTGGATGATGTTCTACCAAAAGCAGAGATCACTTGGACACTGTTCATGCAGTGTGGGTCAAATCTCTTCTCCTGCTCAACCCCCACTCCATCTGAAAGTTCAGGTTCTCAGACACCAGAAAAAAATCTATTGTCGCACCCAAGAGGTACCAGCACATGTGTGGAAAGGTACATGGAACAGTACCACGAAACCAGGAGCACTGAGCTTTGCACCAGTCCCTGATCGTCAGTGCTGACCATGTAACACTAAGAACTTGCGGCGGGGGAGGGATGTCCTTCAGCAATTCGGTGCCCCACTGAGTGCTACACTGTCAAAACACAGTGAAATGCATTACTTGCTGTCTCATCAGTTGTAGAATCACAGCATTGGAAGGGAACCCCAGGGTCATCTAAGTTCAACCCCCTGCATAGTGCAGGAAATTCACAAATACCTCCCCCACACACCCCCAGTGACCCCTGCTCCATGCCTAGAAAAGGGCAACAAACAAACAAACAAACCCAACCTTCCAGGATCCCCGGCCAAACTGGCCTCGAAAACAATTGCTTCCTGACCCCAAAGTGGCAATCAGCATTTCCCTGGGCATGTAAGAAGAAGAGGAGGAGATTGGATTTATACCCCGCCCTTCACTACCCAAAGGTGTCTCAGAGCGGCTTACAAACTTCTTTCCCTTCCCCTCCCCACAACAGACACCCTGTGAGGTTGGTGGGGCTGAGAGAGCTCTTGACAGAAACTTCTCTTTTTTTCAAGGACAGCTCTTATCAGAACTACGGCTTGCCCAAGGTCATCCAGCCAGGTGCAAGTGGAGAAGTGGGGAATCAAACCCGGTTCTCCCAGATTAGAGTCCGTGCACTTAACCACTACACCAATCTGTAAGAAAAAGCCACAAGAACTAAGCACTGATGCAACCCTTCCTGCCCTCCCTTCTCGTGATCTGCCGAAGTTCAAGATCTGGAGCATTTGAGATCCGCTGGCCCAGGGGTAGACCTGCACACTCACTGCTTCTGGAGGACAGGATTCAGAAGTCACATTTCCTTACAATACTAGACCTATGAAGGACCACTTTACTTCAACAGACCTGGCAGCACTCATAAGGAAATACGAGCTGTTCCCATTTGCACCAGGAACAGTGCGGAAAGATCCAAAGGCGATATTTAGGAGAAAGGAAAGCAGCACCTAAGAGGGTCAGCAGACTGATTAAGCCATCTGACAAGGAACAAGGGTCCAGAAGATGACTGGGAATCGGCAAGACCATGATCTCTAAAGGCAGGGATCTCAAAGTATAAAGCAACCATTCCTCAGAGGCCCGGGGACTTGCAAGCATCAGGAAGAGCTGCTTGCCTGCCCAGCACCTGTCAGCAAGCTGCCAATATGTCTTTCATATGTGTATTCTCTATGCCCTACCCCCCCCCAT
This sequence comes from Gekko japonicus, assembly GCF_001447785.1. Taxonomy (NCBI): domain Eukaryota; kingdom Metazoa; phylum Chordata; class Lepidosauria; order Squamata; family Gekkonidae; genus Gekko; species Gekko japonicus. Next base: position 958,416 of record NW_015172011.1, read on the forward strand.
TGCCATGGTGAATATAATCAGCTCGTGTGCGCATGTCTACCATCACTCTCATGCGATCATCTTCTCCTAGGCTGCATTCCTTTCTATGTACGCTAGTCTTGCTTTGAAGAACCTTATCAGTACAAGGCCACAGGTAGTGAGCGGCTAGAGGCTTATTGCTTAGTCTGTAATGAACATGTGTGGGAATAGTATAATTGTTTAACTGTATAGAACCGTTGCTTCTCAGGGTTTGGGCGCACGATGAGCCTTCTGAGCGGGAGCGGGAAACATATCTATTGGCTAATGTGATTATGAATCTGCTTTAACCTATCTGTCAAACGCACATCTCGTTATTCTGAACAGAGAATCTGTTCTAAGTACTTCATGGCTTCAATAAAGTAAAACCTTCCTGCAAGTGTGTACTTCATTGCCTACTGTGGGGTCTGACAGCACCCCAGCGAAGATGGAACGATCACATCGAGCCTCTTTAGTCTGTGCAATGACAACTTTGTGGAAGACATGACCAAATTTCAAGCTGACTGGTCAAGACTAAGAAGGGAATTCCACGAGTGCTCCCCTCCATGCTCCTCAGACAGGCCGTAAGCCCACTGGGCCACCCTCCTCCTGCCGCATCGAGATACGAGTAGCCGCACCCTGGACTGTCTGCGGTCCATCCGGGTTATCCGTACCTGAGAAAGCAGTTCTCTCTCTCGCCTGGCCCACAACTACCACGTCTGAGAATGAGAGCACAAGAAAGGGGAAAGGCAAGTACTGGATGGTGATGTATGTTCACCCACAGCCTGGTTGCTGCCCACCTCAAGTCTACTGATTCAGACAGATCAAGGATGTTGGTAGGCAAAAAAAAAAACCCGCTCTCTTACCCAGCGACTGAAAGAAAACCGAATACCGACATTCGTAGAGTGAAAAAAGATACTGCCGCACTTTGGGTAAACTGTGCAACACTTCCAAGATCTCTGCCCCTTTGATAACCTGAAAGACATCAGGCAAAAAAAAGCAGGTCAGGCATTAGAGGGATTACAAAACCCACCCAGGGCTATGCAGATCCCTGGCACAAGCATCTGTGCAGCCTACCTTCTCTCTCAAGTCCGGTCTGTCTAACGCGATCATGCTGACGTAAACTGTGTATGTTACAAAGGTTTTGTAATCCATAAGTTCGTAAGACGTAAAGGTTGAAACCGTATCCAGGAAAAGCTCTGCTGCCTGCTTGAAGTCACGGATGGCCACACAATAGAGACCCTGGTAGACCTTCAGGCGGTTCCGTCGATCCCAGTCTCCTCCCTCCTCTATTAGACTTTGAAAAGAAAAGAAAAAGGGGGGGGGGGGAGATGTACATCCATTTATAGTCAAGATGGATTAAAAAACCATTTTGTTTTATTAACCATGGAACATACAATTGAACAAATGTCAAATACATAACAATATAGAATATATTCCATTAAGTGACAGGCAGTGTTCCCTCTAAGCTGAGTTAGTGTGAGCTAGCTCACAGTTTCTTAGCCTCCGGCTCACACATTTTTTGTCTTAGCTCAGGAAGGATGGCTCCATTGATGCAGTAGCCAAATCGCTCCCTCACAACTTTCATGCCAGTAGCTCACAAAGGAGAATTTTTGCTCGCAAGACTCCACAGCTTAGAGGGAACATTGGTGACAGGTCACATTCCAATTACAATCCAATGGTAATACCACTTGTCCACTGGGTTAAAGATCTCCTGATCATCACAAACTCTATCTGTATAAACAGCATTTTTTTCTAACATAAAATAATCCAATATCTTAAGGTACCATTGGGACGCTGGGGGGGGGGGTTAGTATGTTTCCATTTTTGAGCTATAACAGCCTTTGTGGCAGTTAATAATAATATTATTAAGTCTCCGCGTATAGCTTGAAGTTGTTCTTTTTGCCAAAGATTTAACAAAATTAACATGGGATCTAAAGGTAGTATATAACCAGTTATTAGACAGATTTGTTATGATTTGCTTCCAAAAGCTTACTATATACTTACATTGCAATTATGGTAAAAAGTTCCTTCCCCCCCCGCATAACTTCCAACATAACGGAGAAATTACTGGTATAATATGAGTCAATTTGTCTGGGGTTAGATACCATCGAAGCAACGTTTTGTACAGTATGGCTTGGATAGCCAAGGGGTTTGAAGTGTGAATTTGAGTACGCTAAATTTCTGACCATTGGTCATTAGTTAATGTTTGTTGAATGTCTTTATGCCATGCCTTCTGGTAACTTGAAAGACTTTGACTCTTGGTTTTGAGTATTATCTGATATATTTTAGATATGACCCCTTTTTATAGGATCTTTGGTTTTCAGAAGTATCTCAAATTCAGTACATGGAGTATGTAAGTTTTCTTTAATTTTTGGGAAATCAAATAAATGTTGAATCTGAAGATATTCATATCAGGGAAATCTTATTTTGTGTTTCCTTTCCAAATCAATTTTTATGAACCAGTTTGGCTTTGTTTGTTACATCTAAGTCTGGTTAAGTTTGATAGCCTCCAACTGCGGAAAGCACTAGGGCATTAACCCTTAACAGTCCATCACAGCCCCATGTGCTACAAACTGCACATCCCAAACTGCTTTTCCACTTGTGCCAGATGCTGTGCAAGCAGTTTCTCGGCACTACATGATATAGGGAGGAAAGTGGTGGGTGTTGCACAAGATTTTAGACAAGCGGAACAATGCTAAGTCCACTGACATTTTCACTTGCACATCACTTGATCCAAGCCACTTTTTTAACATGCCAAATTATATAAACACATTTCATGTTCTGAAAGTATATTAAGGTTTTATAAGAAAACATCACATTCCATTTTTGCCAAGATCTCTGTGTTTCCCAGAAATTCCTGATAGTTGTGAACCTCTTGCCCCACCTCAGTCCTTTAGTATCACAAGAGGCAGCAAATGCTGAAGACTACCTGAATAAGCTATCTATTTGCAACCAGACTAGCCCACAAACAACTCGAGAGAACACAGACAAATCCAAAGGCGTCCACTAACAATGCTGCACACCAAGATAACTTGCTCTAGATTCCCTTTTCATCATGCTTTGTTAGAATGGTAGAAATTGTACCTCTTCGCTTTCTCGGTGTTCCGCGTGATGAGGTCATTGTCCATGTAGAAGAGGCCGATCCGGAGCAGGTAGAACACAATATCTAGCCGATGCCCCAGAGCCACGGTCTTGTCGTATGTCTTACGAAAGGCTGTCAGAGCGGCTTCCTAACAAAACAGCATATACTTATGTTAAAAGGTGCAATTCAGAGCCCCAAGAAAATTAATCTGGGGCTTGATTTCTCAATAGTTTACTATTGATTGAATTGCGTATGACCATGCTACTGAAAAAAAAAATGGTAGAAGTCATCTAAAACTACATTTTCAACTCAAACCCAGAGACGAGAAGGAACACAGTTCACCTTGTCACACACCACTCCTCTCTCCATCCCATACCCATACAATCAACCACCCAAACAATCTACTGTAAGGCTTTCACCTTTCTTCAGTGACTTTCTGCCCTATTATCTTACCCTTCAGGTCACAGATGTGCAAGCTTATACCTTGGCACATTTTACTTTAGCTCTACTGAAACACAGGCTGGGATCCAATGCTTTTGTTCTGCACATCCTGCTGCAGAGTGCACTTCCTCTGGCATTATGCACTTCCGCATGTGCTAGACCAGTGCTTTTCAAAGAGCCCCAAAGTGCCCGGAGTGAGAGGAACGAGGTTCACAGCAGAGGAGAGCACACACAGAGAACAAGGGAAAGGGCTCCAAGCCAGAAGCTATCCTAGTATTCCCCCTGTTGAGAAACGTCATCTCCAACTCTGCTTCCCTTTCAACCCATCCTTGGCACAAAATGCTTTGCCATAGGGTAGTGCTCACCTTATTGTCCAACATAAAAAAAACAGGAACAAAGAATGCATAAAGTTGTGAAAGTTGTGAAAGCACTGGATATTTCTTTTTTTTTTAAAGCGTCTTTTTAAAGTTTATTTACATGTAAGTGCAAACAAAAGAATTTCAACATCTAAATAACATACAACGCATAATTTTAACAGAGTAACAAGACAAATAGGCTTCAGAACAGAAGGGATAACGATGCAACAAGAAGGTGTCACTTACGCGTTGCCGGAGAGTACTATATACTGGTATGGACATAAACACAAGCATGAACGTGAATAACTAGGGTCATCCAGAGTGCTGTGTTGTCAAAGATTCAAGAGTATCGCTTAGTTAAAAATGAAGCCATGATGCAAAGTTCGGATCTTTTGGCAGGAGATCGTTTTCTGCCATAAATTGCAAGTATGGGAACCAGGTGTTTGTGAATTTGGAGTGTGTTGTGCATTGTGATGTTCGAGAGGTGTCTAATACATTGGTTATTTTATCCATGATGAAGAATTCCCATATTTTGTTTCTCCATTCCTCCATCTCAGCCCAGTCCAAACCTGCCAAAACACTGGCAAACTTGCCCACACAAAGAATGCACAGAACAAGGGCTTCTAGTGGATGCAAAGGCTCCGACTACTTTGCTATAATAGTCCCTTTAAAAGAGATAGTCTGTGCTATATAGCCAAGATCTTTTTTCCCTCCATGTGTTTGAAAATACATCAAATGTGATCAGCCTGTGGAAACATGGACTGCTTCCATTTACTTCTGGCAAATGGCATTCAATGCCTGTCAAATATCTGTCTCTCAATGCTTAAGCAGAAATGTTTATAGCACGCTACAGCGTGTTACTGGCATATCAATCGTGCTTGAAGTACAACAGTACCGTGATGAATCAACAGGCTTGAGGGGGGTTGCAAAGAATAGCAAGACCTCCTTCCTCTGTTCTACTAAATCTTCACCACTCTGCCAACAGAACTTCAACTGGTTTCACAGAGGAGGCACCGACGTGGACTCCCTTCTCTCCCCCTCCCCCCGCTCACCTTCCGAACTGCAAGGGCGACTCAAGGAAGGCCAGCTCAGATGATCCTAAGATCCTGGCCTTCTTCCCCTACGCTGGACTCGCGCACCCTGTCTCCAAGAAAGGCCTCTACCAAACTTGACCGAGAGAGATACCATTTGCATGCACACCCACGGCTAGCCAAACACAACTGGAGCCACCTTTCACTTACCTTGTCCCCAATTCGGCACAGGTACTCCGCTTTGGCCATCATCGCATCACGGATTTCACTCTCCCCCAAGTTCTTCTCTGCATCTTCCAGTTCATCATCGAGGCGCTTCAGCTCCTCCTCGTTCGCTTTTTTCATTTTATTCAACAACTCCATATCGACCTGCCAGTCAAGCGACTTGCAGAGGGACTCGTAGTAGGGGGCCATATCTGAAAGACAGGGGGGCCCAGGGCTGGTTGAATGGTTAGCCTGGCAACAGCACGAAAACCACCACCAGTTTGAAAGCAAACAGTGCGAACGCTGCTTCTTCCACTCAGGCACAGCTGACAGGCAGCACTTTGGGATCCAATGCTACACAGCCAGGAACACTGGCAAATGTTTAAGAGTGTACAATCGGGCCATCAGTTTTCCTCAAATGCAACAGGCTTCTGAGCAAATATGCATGGAACTGGGCTACATGCCAACACCCTGCATAAACATACAGGGGACTAGACCCCATTGAATGCAGAGAGGCTTGCTTCTGAGTTATCCTGTTCAGGTCAGGCTATAACACTATCATGGCAGAAGCAATGAAGGCAATGCCCTCAGAACAGTGAAATTCCAAGACCACCCCATAGATCTGAGTAGAACAAATAAAGCAGCCTTCTGGTCATAACTGCACACAGCAGAGCCAAGACATGCATCACATCTTTGGCTTGTTTTTAATCCAAATCAGAGAGAACATGGTTCACTGCCTCACTGCAATGTCATGTCAGAGCCAGTTTGGTGTAGTGGTTAAGTGTGCAGACTCTAATCTGGGAGAACCGGGTTTGATTCCCCACTCCTCCACTTGCACCTGCTGATGTCACCTTGGGTCAGTCACAAGCTCTGGCACAGCTGTCCTTGAAAAAGAGCAGTTTGTGTCAGAGTTCTCTCAGCCCCACCCACCTCACAGGGTGTCTGTTATGGGGAGGGGAAGGGAAAGGAGTTTGTAAGCCGCTCTGAGACTCCAAGTGAAGGACGGGGTATAAATCCAGTCTCTTCTTCTTCTTCTACACTCAGATTGATTCTGTGCATGTGGGTCTGGGGCAACTGAACCTTTTCTCATGTTTTCTTGCACTGCATGTTGGTCGCCCCTTTGAGAAATCTCTAGATACAGCCGATGACCGTTTCTGATGTTTCCCCTGTTTCTGTGTCTTTCCTGCTACCTGATACTGATCCTGGTATTACTTTGGCTGTGGCTAAATTCCTGGCAGCAGAGGCTTCTATAGGCAAGGATGGAAATACAGGGTGGCATCTGCCGGACTGGGTCTGTCTGCCGGGTTATCGGATTATTAAACAAAAGTAATGTTTAACTGACCCAGTTGAGTCGTATGTTCCCGGGTAGTTAAAAGACTGCAAAAGACTCCCCAAAGATGGCAGGAGGGCTGTGAATAACAACTTTTTGGTGATTCACAGAACAGCCCTGGGCTGAGACTGCAGTAGTGCACCGCCAGTCCATCTTGTGCGCACACCCAACCAGTCTATGCCTCACAGCCAGGCATGGGCAACCTGCACCCATTCTAACGGCCAGCAAGGCAGCTGGGGGAGGAAAGAGACCCAAGGCAGAAGCAGCTCTGAACCTGACAGCACAAGGCACTGTCATCGGCGGAGACACTGCCCTGCCCAAGGCAGTCACAACGGCCTTTCGCTTCAGCAAGAGAGGAGGGCAGTTTTCATACAGAAGAACAGTTTACAGGGCAATGATTGTGCACAATCATTGCCCTGTAAACTATTCTTCTGTATGAACAAGCCACTTCACCTGCAAAGTACTGCTACGGCACAACGTGGTATAATATCCAAGTGATACATGGATGCAGCCATATTACACTATAACTATCATTATTTCCTGGATCGTCCCATCCACACAAGAAACCCAGCTGTGAATTCTTGCTAAAGCAAAATGACAGCACAACAGCCAAACACTGTACAAACACAGCCATAGATAAGGGAAGTGCAGATGGAGATAGTACTCAGAACTTCCATTCACCCCTCCCGATCTTCCTGGGTTTGTCCCCCATCCCCCAGGAGCAGCATTTCATGGGGCTTTTGGGGCTGTCATGGTGGGGAGGGGTGTTGGAAATCTACACACACACACACACACACAGCCCTGTACTGATGCAAATTCTAAGCAGAATCCAAGCCAGTAGCCACATCCATACATCATTCACAACTGGATCTGGGCTTTAGAAGGGTGTGTAGCTCCTTTTAGGATTGCCTCCAATTATCAGACCTTAACCTGTCTCCCAGTACACAGTTCTGACTGGCTGGTTCAGAATATCATTTTGATTGGCTCCTGTGACACTGGGGTAAAATTCTGGGCTTTGTCTGTCACAGATTTAGACAAACAATCTTTCCAAAAACATCACCGGGGAGGGGGGAATAGCAGGTGGATGCTCCAAAAATGCCAAACTGGAACAAACCCCTCCGTGTGGAAGCAACCCCCGTTGCCAGCAATTACTACAGCACTATGATAGCACGATTTCCATGATGATGCATGGATGTGATGCACAAATCCTTGTCCTACAGATGCAACTACTGATGCTAAGGTGGGGTTTATTCCACCTTCTCCATGCGTGAACTCTTAACCAAGTCAACTCTGGCTTTCCACTAAGAGCCGGCATGATGTAGTGCGTAGCAGTAGGATCTGGGAAATCTGAGCCTTGAATCTCCAGTCTGCCGTGGAAGTTAACTGAGTGAGCCTGGACCACACGCTCAGTCTCAATCTAAGCTACCTCACAAGGCTGTTGTGGTAAGGATATAATAAAAGGGGGGCCCCGAGGGAAAGAAAAGCCCGGTACAAATACCAAAATAACCAGTCTTCTTCTGTGTACGTGAATCCAATTCAAACAGTGGCTCTGGGCATGTACAGAGTACGCTCTCCTTCCTCCCCCTCCTCTCCCCTCCCCTCCCCGTCGAGCCGCTCCCGCTTTCAGGGCAAGGTAAAGGTAAAGGGGTCCGCTCTGCCCCGCCTTGCTTACCGTGCTGGCGGATGGCGGCCATGAGCTCCTGGCGCACGGCGGGGTCGGGGCGCTGCGCCTGAAAGCTGAGGAGGAAGCGGAGCTGCGCGATGCGGAGGTCCGGGTTCTTGGGCAGACCCTCCTCTTCCAGGTTCTCCAGCGGCATCACGGCGAAGGCGGGCAGCGGACCGGGACCGAGGGACGCAAGGAACAGCAAGCACCAGCAGCCGGGGCCAGGGAGTGACTCAGCCTCCCACCCGGAAACGGAAGGAACGAAGCCGGAAGGCCGCTCTCTGTGTCAGACGCATGCGAACCCAAGGGGGTGCCCGTTTCAAAGACAGATGACCGTGAAATGCGGGCAGCAGATCGCACCAACCTTCCATGTGCGGGGCAAGAGGAATGGAACGCCGTAGAAACAACCTTTTTTTAAAAAAAAGAAAAGAAAAACGTACTCCCCTTCGTTGCGGTACTTGATAAGGGTGAATTTTCTACTATGTCAAAGATCCACCACTGTTTTGTTTTCCTGCGTTTGTTTGGGTTTTTTTTTGTTTTTGATTCTAGCATAAGTTTTCCTGAAATTTATGTGCATTTTCTATTTATATCGTTTCTTTGTACATTTATGTCTCTATAACCGCCTGCCTAGAAACCCACTCGCAATATGATCAAGGGGGCTCTTCCGTGGGTCTACGAGAACTTATGCTAGAATTTAAAACTGGTGCCCCCCCCCCGGGCTCCCGCTGTCTTTCTGCCGCAACACTTTACTTTAATACGTAACTACACCTTCAGAAGCACTGAAACGACGGGCTCTTTTATTCCGAAACAATAAAACAAAGCTAGACGTCTCTCTACGCCCCAAAACATTTATACTTTAAAAAGGTGTTGGGTTCTTTTATTTCTGCCTCATGCGGCAAACATTCAGAAATTCGACGGATACCAGAGAGGATTCCAGCGCTTCTCCCAGCCACCACCTGGAAGTTGGCAACCCCGGACTTACTTCAGTGAATAACCCTCTTCCTTCCCCCCCCCCCGGACGTAGGCGGAGTCTACATCAGTAGAGAGAAGCGCTAAAGCCGGCCCAGATTTACAGCAACGGTAGCACCGGTTACGCCACTCTCGTCGGTCTCTAGAGTACTACCGGACTCCGATCTAACCACTCTTGCCGTGGCTCTCTAGTGGAACCGGAACTGAAAACTGATGGAACGCTCAGGCTACCCCTCCCCCTTTAGATTCAGGAGAATACCGAGAGCGGAACCTGCAGCGACTTCTAGTGGTGGAGGAGCCGATCTGCCTGAAACAGAAGTTTTAATAGACGACTGGGGAAGAGGAAATTTTGCGTCTCCGGAGGGATTCGGGCTGCTAGACAGACGATCTTCAAAGTAGATGTGTGATGATGTGCCTATGCAGAGAGAGTCTAAATTTATACAAATAGAAAAGAGCGAGAGTCCAGTAGCACCTTAAAGACTAACAGGATTTGTGGCGGGGTATGGCTTTCCTGAGTCACGGCTCACTTCATGAAAGCTCATACCCTGCTGCCACAGACAGACTTAACACAGCTACCCAAACTGATTCACGTCTATACCAGATAAGGATATAATGCAGCCCACTGAAACAAAAATTAGGCCCAAAGAGAGAGCAGGAGACCATGTGAGGGGAAAGGGCCACAAGACTAGGACCTGGGGATCCCCTGGAATTACATCTCATCTCCAGACTACAGAGATCAGTTTCCCTGGGAAAGACTGGCTGCTTTGGGGGGTGGACTCTGTGGCATCGTACCCCACTGTGGTTCCTGTCCACTCCAGGCTCCATCCCCAAATCTGCAGGAGTTCCCCAACCTGGATCTGGCAACCCTACCCACCCGCATCCCCTGCTGGTGGCAGGGAAGGACCTGGCAACCCTACACAAGAGCCATGCACAGGCCCTGAGTTTTAAAACGGGCTGCAGCAGGTGAGGCAGCTTCCCCTTCCCCAGGCTGGAACCTGATAAAAAGGCAAGCCTTGGTGTGACCATGTGTGACACACTTGATTGCCTTGGTAGGAAAAGCACTCCCCTGCTCTCTGTTTTTGAGACTGCCATTTTATGCGGGCCGGAGAGACCAAAATACTACCTCACAAGTCTTACCTGTCATATAGAAAGGAGCAAGAGTCCAGTACCACCTTCAAGACTAACAAAATTTGGGGCAGGGTATGAGCTTTCATGAGTCCCAGCTCACTTGGTATCTGAAGAAATGAGCAGTGACTCACGAGAGCTCATCCCCTGCCACAAATTTGTCAGACTTGGAGGTGCTGCTGAAGTTCTTTTCTACTCCTACAGACAGACTGACATGGCTACCTACCCATCTTGATCTGTCTTACAGAGTTTATGCACAAACATGCAAAGTGGCCTTATTCCGAGTCAGACCATTATTCTCTCAAGCTCCGTGTTGTCTACTCAGACTGACAGAAGCTCTCTGAAGTCTCAGGCAGAGGTCTTTCACATTACCTACTATTTGATCCTTTTAGGCGAAGACGCCAACCGTCAAGCCTGGTACATTCTGCACGCAAGAGGCTTTACCACTGAGCCACGGCCCTGCCCCTAGGACATTTCCCATCTATTTCATCCAGAAATTTCTCTTCATGCATGCATCCTGTGGGCCAGCTTGCATAATAAGGGACCAAAGCTAGTTGCTATTGGTCCAGGTTTGTGTCTCTCTCCTCTATGGGATCAAAGCTTTGCGCACCACCCCCAAAGCTCTCCCATGATCCTGGGGGGAAACATTCTCATTGGTCTCAGCCTAAAGGCAGGGAAATTTGTGTCCACCCTCGGCTCATTTAAACAGGTCAGTTTCCCAGAACACTTCAAAATGCAACAAAAATAATGGGATTTTGTCAGCTATCTATCTATCGAGAGCAGACTCATCTCTTGATACAGGAGGCATAAATGCTGCTGTGGTACTTACCGAGAACTTACCGAGAATGGGTTTACCCTGTGTGTTTGGCCTAAAGTGGCAACTAGTGGGAGCAAAGGGCCATGGCATTAGGATATTAAAGTTCCTTGGTTGGGCCTTAATTGTTCAGAGACCGTTCCCCAGGGCCACTGTCCAATCTAATACCCATCTGAGGTTCCAGGGAGGGGGCACTTCCCCATTGAGGGGATGGAGCAGGTGTGTGTTTGTGAAAGTTTTGCGTTTAGGAAAGTACACAGAAAGGGATCCCCAGAGAACTATGGATTGGCTGAAACTATGGTTGCCAGGACCCCCAGGTTGGGGAACTGCTGGAGATTTGGGAGTGAAGCCTGGGGAGGACAGAGACCTCAGATGGGTACAACACCACTGAGTCCACCTTCCAGAGCAGCCATTTTCTCCCATGGAACTGATCTCTTTGGTCTGGAGATGAGGTGTAATTTCCAGGAGATCCCCATATCCCACCTGGAGGCTGGCATCCCTAGCTGAAACAACTTGGCAGTGCAAGGTTCCCCCCCCCCCTTCAGAAGTTCTGACGTGAGAGAGCAAATCTGTTGCTCTGCGGGAGTGTTTCTGTGCCTCCACTTGCACTCGCTTTGCATCTCTCCTGGAAGCAGAGCCAATGCAACGACAAAACTTAATTCAAAGTCCTGCCTTCTGCCACTGTGCCACGAAGGAAAGAAGGAAAAGCAGGCCATGCTACCACCCAGTACATTTGGATTTTTACTAGGAATATGTTTGCTTATCACAAATATGAATAATGCCATTTTGACATCATGGAACAATTTTAAGTGTGTGCGGCAATAATCAATGTTCTGTATTTGTAATATTTTTTTTAATGTGGTGAAAACGTGATATCAAGCAAATTCAAGCTATAGTTTGTGTGACATTCTGGTTAAGCCTGTGAAATCTTTGCTGTTTAGAACCCTACAATTCATTAGGAGAGGCACCAGTATCTTCCAGCGGCCTACAGTCTAGCTTTTGGGCATACCGTGCTTGATCCGTGCTTGAATTCTTCCTGCTCCACCTCCTCCTCTCTTGCTCTCTCCCTCCATATAGCCCCAACCAACAAGCTTTTCAAACTTCTCCCATTAATGAGTTTTTAGCCAATAGGGAGTTTCTAGCCATTTATTATTTGAAATGAGGAAGTTTGCATGTCTGAGGTGGAACTGTGGCTCAGTGGTAGAACATAGCGTTGCATGATGAAGATCCCAGGTTTGATTCCTGGCATCTCTTGTTGAATGGTGATGTGAAAGGGCTTGAGCTGGAACCCTGGGAGAGTTGCTGCCTGTCAGAGTAGACAATGCAGGCCCCTCGTAGACTCAGTATAAACTGTGTTCCCGTCTGAAAACTCCTACTGTGGGGGCATTCTCTTGTTACAGTATAACATAAGCTGTCTAGAACTGTGACAGCATACTTATTATGAGGCATATTTGTAATCCAGGCAGTTTTCGATTCCTGTTTGTTTTGAATACAAGGTTCCCCGACACTACTGCCCCTCTGTCTTTGAATGCCGTAACCTTCATTTCACTTTAATCTTATTTAAAATCACCAGATGGCGCCATTGTTAATGGTTATGTGCCCCAGATAGAATGGCACCAATATCTTTGGAAGGAATTTGGAATGTAGGGGATGGTTGTTCGCTGACAGGTGTGGTGAAAAGAGTCACATCGATTTCTTTTCTGGCTGAACGTAAGGCCCTTAGTTTGTGACCCTTATTTTTATGTTGGGTTTGTTGCTAGCTTATTCACCAGATATTTCAAATACAGTTGAAATGAAGCAAAGGTACCCTATAGATAGCTGAATATTTCCCCTGGATCAAAAACTGGTGGGTGGAGGTGGAGTTTAACCCCATCTTCCTTAGCACCATGGTCTCAATCCAGTTCACACACACACACACCACACACACACACACACACACCACACACACCACCATTTCCCTTTTTAAAAAGATTACAGACAAGCTGCTGATCAAGGATCTCCTGCCATGATTAACCCCTTCTTTCCCTAATCCCTAAGGCCACTTTGCATGATGTTAGGATTAATTCACAGTCCCCAGATAAACCCCACTTTGCAAGACAAGAAGACATTCTTTCCAGGCTCCTTAAAGTGCAATCTTAAGAACACTTGCCTGGGAGAAAGTCCCATTGAAACAACCTGCTCTTACACTGCAGTCTTATACGGTTACATTGACTTCAGTGGATTTAGAAGGGTCTAATTCTGCTTAGGATTTTATGACAAGTATGTTGCCATCCACCCACCCACACAAAAAAAACAAAACATCTGGCTCAGAATTAAACTCCACATGAATTTCTGGGACAATTTCCAACTTATTAAAAGAAGGAATAGTGTTTCTTTCCCCCCCAAACAACTGAATGATTCTGTGGTTACAATTTCTTACATTTCTTTTAGTGATTTTGATTATTTTTATGCTTACTTTAAGTAAAAATGCTACAGAGCAGTCGCAAACTCTGCTAAACTGTCTGGCCAGTTGGAGAGGTGTGTGATCTGCATCTCGGCCACCACGCCTGCATTCGTCTCTAATTTGTGTATCGTCACCAACAATATCTGGGAACTCGTTGGACCCAAGGAAAGAGCTCCTTCCACTACCTGCACTCCAGACATAGAAACCTTGGACAGGACAAGTTGGATATTACTGCTCACATAACTGCAGGTAGATTCAGCGTGATGTAGTGGTTAGAGTATCAGGCTAGGATCTGGGAGACCCGGGTTCAAATCCCAGCTCTTCCATGGAAGCTTGCTGGGTGATCTTGGGCCAGTCACACGCTCTCACCCTAACCTACCTCACAGGGTTGTTTTGAGGAGAGGATAATAATGTAAGCTGTTTTGGGTCTCCATAAATGAAGTTTTTTTAAATTAATGAATTTATTTCTAGTTATATTTCTATCACGCCTTGCCCGCACAAGCGGGCTCAAGGCAGTGTACAACAGTTTAAAATACAATAAAACACAATAAATACAATGTTATAAAATTACGAATTACAAATAAATTACATAAAGTGCAATTGAGTACAGAGGGCGAATTTCTGTGAGGTGGTCCGATGTCGCTAGGATGGTGTCCAGAGTTGTTCTGAGTGCCAGTAGCATGGGGGCCATAACAGTCCAGTTGTTGATAGCGCGTTCATCAGTGGCAGCTCCTAATCGAAGGCCTGGTGAAAGAGGCCCCACAGGGGCCCCACAGGGCCCTGATGTCTTCCGGGAGCTCATTCCACCAGTGCGGAGATGCCACTGAGATGGCCCACACTCTGGTGATGGCCAATCTGGTGTCTTTTGGGCCAGGGAGAGTCAGGCGATATTGCGACCCTGGCCTCAGTGCTCTCTGGGGGACATATGGGGAAAGGCGGTCCCTCAGGTAGACAGGCCCCCGACCATATAGGCCTTTAAAGGTCAGAACCAGCACCTTGAAGCAAATCCAGTATGCTATTGGCAGCCAGCGCAATCCCTTCAGCACAGGCCGTATGTGCTCTCGTATGGAGAGGCCCATCAACAGCCTGGCTGCTGCATTTTGCACCAGCTGCAGCTTCCGGATTTGGGACAAGGGCAGCCCCACGTAGAGAGCATTGCAGTAGTCCAATCTCGAGGTGACCATCGCACTGTTGCCAGGTCATTGCGTTCGAGGAAGGGAACCAACTGCCTGATCAGCCGTAGATGGTAAAAGGCTGCCTTGGCAGTGGCTGCTACCTGGGCCTCCATTGTTAAGGCGGCATCCAGGAGCACTCCCAAACTCCTGACCCTCGGTGCTGGCACCATCGAAGGTTGGTAATGGGATCCCTACCCCTGACCCACTCTGACTCAGGCACAGGACCTCCGTCTTCATTGGATTCAATTTCAGTCGGCTCAGTCTAAGCCAGCCCGCCACGTCCTGAAGCACCCGGTCCAGCTCATCTGGGGTAGTCGGACTGACTGCCCAACAACAGATATAGCTGGAGAGAGACAGACAGTTGGACAAACGGACAGAAAGGCTCCTTGTGCCCTGAAAGGCCATCATCTTAGCTGAGCAGAGGGATTATACTGGGACATTCAAGATCGTTACATATGCCAGCTTTGTGGGTTTCTTTTCTATGCATGAGGGGGTAAGAAGCCAGTGAGATACATGGCCAGAGTAGATGCTTTGCATGCAAAAGGCCAAAGATTCCAGACACTGGAGTATTGCTGCCAATCGGAACAGCCAGTACAGTGCTAGAATCAGCTGGACCAGTGGTTTGATTCAGTGCAAGTTAGCTTCATAGGATTCATTCATACATGCACCTCCCCCCCCCCCCCTTTTCTGGATGGATTACAAAAGGAAATGAAGTGGTGTGATCAAACCACCAGATTATCCAGTTTAGCATGCAGTGAGCAGTGCAGGGCCTAGGGGGTCCCAGCCCTCCTACCATGTATTCCTGTCTCAGGCTTCTTTATCCTTACCGATTTCTCCTGCCTTCAGTGCATAGCTAATAGTAATTCTCCAACTGTTCTTTCCACGTGTATATTTCCCTAACGGACAGTGCAATCCTACGTAGAGTTACTCTGGTCTAAGCCCACTGATATCAATGAGACTAACTGCCTGTGACAATGGCTTTGTGAGGGTCTTTGCAGGAAACTGGTTATTAAGTGCATCTTCATTTGGGGCTCGTTCTCAGTTTGCTGTATCTGAGGAGTGGAGAGAAGAAACTACAAATACAAAGGAGGAAGATTAACTTGTTATTCCAAGATGACCCAGAGCTGGTGGAGTGGCCCAAGATATGCATCTGTACAGACTGTTACAGGACAAAATTTATCACTTTTATTTTGGTGGCACAGTCAAAGTGCACAAGGGGACCAGGAACAGAGAGAACACGCAGACACACACACAGAGTTCAGTTGGAAATGAATGGGCTCCAGTGACTCAGAGATCCCATTTCTAACCACATAAGCGAAAAGCTGCAGTCCAAGTGAGCATTCCAGCCACCCCTGTTTTGGAGGAAACTCACCAGGATTTAATGTCCCCTCAGGGTGTAATCAGAAGAACATTTTCCTGGGAGTAAGTGCCAATGATAAAATGGGACAAATATCTGAGTAGGCCTGCTTAGGGTTGCTCTCAGTCAGGCCCGTAGCTACCGTGGGGCATTTCAGGACCCTGCCCCCTTAATTAAAAGCCCTGCACCACAAATAGCCATGCCAGAAACCTTATTTTTGAGGATGTTTCCCAAAGGATCATGGGAAATGCTTTTGAAAGACTCTCCATGACCTCGGTGGTATACAGCAGGGGATTGTATATTGCATACTGCTGTATATTGCAGGTGCCACTCTTGAGTGCCCATCTAAGTTTTCTTGTCCTGTGGAAAACTGTAATTTAACTACCCCCTTAAAAATTTAAACACCCCCAAACAAAAAAAATCCTGGCTACGGGCATGCTCTCAGTGTTTAGCACCCAAAGGAGTGCCACGGGTGCTGCGGAAAATGAAGATGTGACATGAAGCAGAGGGTGGGACTTGATCCAATTGTGCCAAAATGTGGCTTGATGTTGCATGTGTTTTCAATCATAGTCATATACAGGGTGCCAGTTAACAATACATTCAGCCTCACTGCCGGAATGTTCTGTGAACTAGTTCGGTGTAGTGGTTAAGAGTGGCGGACTCTAATCTGGAGAACCGGGTTTGATTCCCCACTCCTCAACATGCATGTGGAGCTGGGTGACCTTGGGTCAGTCATAAGAACATAAGAGACGCCAATGTTGGATCAGGCCAATGGCCCATCCAGTCCAACACTCTGTATCACACAGTGGCCAGAAATACCAGGTGCCATCAGGAGGTCCAGCAGTGGGGCCAGGACACTAGAAGCCCTCCCACTGTTGCCCCCCCCCAAAGCACCAAGAATGCAGAGCATCACCTGCCCCAGACCCAGAGTTCTTATCTATACCTTGTGGCTAATAGCCACTGGTGGACCTCTGCTCACAGTTCTCTCAGCTTTCTCAGCCCCACCTACCTCACAGGGTGTCTGTTGTGGGGAGAGGAAGGGAAGGAGATTGTAAGCCACTCTGAGACTCCAAGAGAAGGGCAGGGTATAAATCCAACTCTTCTTCTCCAAAGCAGCTTAGTATAGTAATATTTCCAAACAGCCACAAGGTGGCAATGCCTCAGAATTATCCTGTAGAAAATTTTAGAGCGTTTTTGCTGTCACCTTTGCCCTGCATGTTCTAAGATGCCCTCATCACTGCTGATCTGTTATTAACTAACACTTCTGTTTTCCCCCAAATATTGCTTAACTAGCAGAACTGAAGCCTATACAGTTCTCCCCTCCTCTGTTTTATCCTCAAAACAACCTTGTGAGGTAGGTTAGGGTGGAAGAGGATGAGAGGCCCAAGGTCACCCAGCAGGCTTCCATGGCAGAGTGGAGAATTGGATTAGGGTTTTCCCAGGTCTGTTCTTAGGGTTGCCAGGTCCCTCCAGGAAGCCGGAAGGGTATGGGGGGTGGGCTTACCAGGAGCAAGGAGTTTCATTCCATGTTTTAGCAATGTGCCCATGTGACTTCCGGTATGACCCATAAGCAGGGATCATTTAGTAGAAAAAGAGGTGCAGGAGCTCATTAGCATAACTCATTAACATAACTTATTTGCATGTGTCACACCCCTTGACATCACCGGAAGTGTGTCAGAAGGCAATACCCACTGCTCAGGTTCCACTGGACTGTTTTGGATTGCTAGCTATGGGGGGCGGGAGAGACGTGCAGATCTGCCCTCACAGAGGAGGGAGAGCTTATACCTGAATAAAACTTGGTCTTAAAGGTGCCACTGGACTGTTTTGGATTGCTAGCTATGGGGGGGGGAGGACACGTGCAGATCTGCCCTCACAGAGGAGGGAGAGCTTGTACCTGAATAAAGCTTGTACCTGAAGGCGGGCTGGGGGGGCTCTGCAACTTACCTGGCTGCTTCTTGCTCCTTGTGGCCTGACTGAGGGCTGCTGGGAGCAGGGGGTGGGGCTTGTTGCATGTTCCCGCCCCCTGGGCTCCTTACTGCCGGAGCTCTGCTCCTGTGTGCTCCTGCAGGAAATGACCCCTGCCCATAAGTGACGTAGGTACATCGGGGTGACGCTCTGGCAAAAACTCTATGGTGGAATTAGCTTTGACCAGTAGCTTGCACCTGTACTCTCTGGACCAAAATTGGAAGGCATACAATAAGAAACATCACTCAGCACGTATGCAGTCGACTAAGGCACAAGGCCAGACTCAAGGAGGCCTCACAGACATTCTTTTGCCTTGTGTGATCTATTCTTGATTGTTAAACTCCTTTCTTGGTCCTATATCGACTTGTATATTGTCTTTATATGTTGTTTTACTATTGTATCATGTCCCTTTATGTACAGAAATTGTTTGACCACTGAAGAAGGCCAATTTGGGCCGAAACGCATCAGGTCGCATTAGTTCCCTTTTGCTGTAATGTGAGGCTACAATTGGGCCCATAAACGTTTTTAACCATTTGATAATAAATACATGCATTTTAAAAATAATATTTACGTTACACATATAGTTTTTCGTATTTGGCCCTATATTAGTTTGCACAGAGGTCATTTCGGGGGGGGAACGCGGGGGAACGCAGTTCCCCCGGGTGAGGTGCAGGGGGGTGGGGCACATGACGAAGCCCCGCCCCCTGCTTCCGGCCACCCCGCTTCCAGCCCTCATTCAGCCAGGAGGAGGCAGGAGAAGAGGGAGGGTAAGTTGCTTCCTCCCCACCTCTCCCTACCCCTGCCTGCCTGGGGCCAGGGAGGGCCTTGGCGGGGCTTCCTCACCCTCCCGCTGGCCTTGCAGGTCCACCGCCGGGCCCCTGATGTCAGGGGGTGTGGCATATGCTAATGAGCTATGCTAATGAGTTCCCCTAGCTCTTTTTCTACGAGATGACCCCTGAGTTTGCAACTAACCCTTTTGTTTTTTGATTGTGCTACACCCACTGTTATGTCTTGAGAGACATAATGGTAAAAGCCTAATCTAGCTTTACTCATTATGCGGATTGTAAATACTGACCAATGGTGTGCATTCTGGAGGGAATGGTTTTGATTGGACGTTATGTATTGATTGTGATTGGATGTAACATACCTAATGTGATTGGTTGTTGTAAAACATTGTGGGTGTGGCTATCCCAGACAGAATTGTATATAAGTTGCCGTTTTGCTTATGGAAATTGTCTAGCTGGTCTAGTCCTTACAAGGCTGAGCCTGTATGCTGATCTCACTGAAATAAAGCTGAAATCTCTGTTTGAACTGTTCCTCCGAGTTAAGTGTCATACTTAACACCCACAGTCAGGCTCAAACTGTATAAACCGTCATTTTGTTATAAAGGCACTATGAAGTCGCCAATGAAAAATGAGACAGGTCTATTAAGAAAGCAAATACTACTTTTCCTTATATGTTTAGTAGAGCTTTCAAGGTATTTAAGTTAATAGATATCTAGAGGTTGTGTAACTATAGAGAAGAGGACTATACTCATTATTCAGTGGCCCACAAGTCGTATTTGTGCGTTGACAATGCTTCTATGTCCTAGATTTATGCTTCATGTCTGAAACATATATATCGCTGCATCTTTTTTTGAAACCCACAGGGCATATTACTTGCTGAGAGGTTCTGAGAAAGACTTGTAGAAGATTATGGTCTGTTTAAGTAACTAATTATTGTTGACATTTGACAATCCACGGAAGTATTCGCATCCAAAAATAATACTCTTTCATTGTCATAAACTTAGCTATGCAGAGCAAAATGCTCTGTTGGCATCGTAACTCTGTTGACTTTCGTGGAGTTAAGCCAGAAGAGAGTTTAACTACATTCTCTTAAGTACATGATCATATTAAAGCTAATAACCTTCAGGAGGGAGGGGGGAAAGTCTTTATGATAGTTTAATTTAGAGGCGAATATACCCTGCATGAACCTTTCCAGCAATCTTAATAGATTTTGTTTTTATTGAGATACCATCTTAACATTGCTAATTCAAATGAGTCAATCACAGGTTTCTTGAATTTTGCTGACCAGGTTTTCTTTTTCTTTTGAAATCTGCCTTGTCTATTTTACGTCACCCTTATAAATTAGGGGGTATGGGTCTCCCAGATTTAAACTTCTATCTCCAGGCTGCTAGACTGGCAAATCTAGCTATGATGTTGCAAGCTGAGATGCTTCCTGACTGGGCCTGGATTGAGCAAAAATACACGAGATCTAATTCACTCCAAGACACCATCTGGATCCTAAAGAGGAATGTGGACTCTGCTAAGCCAAACAACCCCTTTCTCCAGGCTACGCTAGTGACATGGAATAATAAGAGAAAGAACTTAGCCCCTGATACCTCTTCTTTTCTGAATCAGAACTGCTTTGGGCCCAGCCAAGACCCTAGTTTTGTAAAGTCTTGGAGAAAAGCTGGGGTAGCCTGCATTACTGACTTATCCAAGAATGGACATTTACTGGATAAAGCCTCCTTAGACAGAAGATTGAGCAAACCTCTTCATTGGTTTTGCTTCTTTCATATTCACAATATGTTTAATTGGGTGACCAACCAGAAATCTTCTTAGATGCCTCACAAACTTAGAAACTCTGTTGAGAAACCTGATAGAATCACAGCGAGGCCTACTTTCTAGACTATATCTCCTGCTGCTTCACACTGGAAATTCCAACCCCCCCGCAATACCAAAAGAAATGGAATGATATTTGTTCTTTACAGCTAACTAATGACCAATGGGAGTCTATATGGTCCACTTCTTTCGCTTCGTTGAAAGCAACTAATGCTAGATTGACAACTTTTAAACTCATTACGCACTGGTATCTTACCCCAGTCAGACTGAATCATATGGATACTTCCAAAACCTTACTGTGTTGGAAGCAGTGTGGCTGTATGGGCTCTTGTTTGCATTGCTGGTGAGCTTGTATTCATTGCTAAATTCTAATGTATGGTTACATGGACAATTTGATCAATCACAGGATATTGAATCACAATGACTCCCAAGCAGATACTCCTAAATCTATGAGGGGAGGACCGGATTCCATGGGTTCAAAAACACTTGATAATCATCTTACTCACAGCGGCCAAATTAGCAATAGCTTTGAAATGGAAAGAAGGGAAGTTCCCCACAAAAAAAACTATGGCTAGATAAAATTTCGGATTGCTTTGGTATGGAACACTTATCAGACAGATTATTACAATTGGAACTTGATAATTCATAGATTATATGGCATGATTATATTATGGCATTCTTATATTATATGGCGTAAATGGGTTTTCTGCTTTACAACCCATACCTTTTGTGTGATACTCTATACTAGGTTTTAATGCTCACTTATTTTTTACTTGGGGGCCGCGGTGGCTCAGGGGTTAAGACACTGAGCTGCAGACAGGAAGGTCTGTAGTGGTTCAAGACCCTAGTGCTGTGTGATGGAGTGAGCTCCCATCTCTGGCCCCAGCTCCTGCCAACCTAGCAGTTCAAAAGTAGATAAATAGGTACCACTTTGGTGGAAAGGTAGCAGCGTTCCATGCACCTCGGCATTTAGTCATGCCAGCCACATGACCACGGAGAAGTTTTTGGACAGCGCTGGCTCTTCAGCTTGGAAACAGAGGTGAGCACCGCCCCCCAGAGTCGGATCCGACTAGCTTTCGAGCAAGGGAAGCCTTTACCTTTTTATTAATTTACCTATTGAATATATGCAGAACAGTAAATTGCATTCAGCTTCTCCTAAGTGTTTGCTTATATGCTTAGGTGTGTTATGGTTACAGTCGGTTATTTTTATGAATATTTATCAGATGTAAATGCTATTGTGTTGTATTTAAATTATTTAAATTAATAAAATTATAAATTGTTATTGAAATCTGCCTTGTCTGTATTCAGATAATCACAGCTCACAAGATCTCCCTTGTTAAACAGGTCCACTTAATATCGTTTAGATAGTCTGGACTGCAAGTGGGTTAAAATAGCAAGATATGTAAATCTAGCAGGATGCACCCATATTCCACACTCTGCTTTTTTGCTTTCCTAGAAAGGAGGGAAAG